>NC_064821.1:13965607-14322976 GCF_024166365.1 Elephas maximus indicus
TAGATGGTGTTTGGTATTTCCGCTTCCTCAAGTCTATTAGGCACTAAAAACTGGAAGTTGATTAGGTTGGTTAAAAGGGTGGTATAACTGTTTCCCTTAAGGGTAGATCATTGTCAGGAACAGAGTACTGTTCCCAGTTGGTTACTTTTTTTTTTCCGACTGGAATTATGAGAGACTTTTACTTACAGTTTGACAGTGAAAACTTAGTGGGTCTTCTTTATGAGAAATTCCCCGAAGTGTAAAGGTACCATAAGGCTAGGCCCTGTGAAATTTCTATCTCTCAGTCTCCAGGGATTAGTCAATTAGCATTGAAGTAAGGAGCCCTAGTGGCATAATAGTTAAGCGCTTGGCCGCTATCCAGCAGGTTGGGGATCAAAACCCAGCCAGTGACTCCGTAGAAGAAAATACTTGGCTATTTGCTTCCATAATGTTTAGAGCCTATAAAATCCCATGGGGGTGTTCTACTCTGTTACATTGCACTGCTATCAGTTGGAATCAACTCATTGCCACCTAATAACATATGATTCTAGGTCTGGAGGTGGAAGGAATGGTGGTGGCATTGTCTGTTCCTAGTAAGCAGTGATTCTTTGTAGTAGTCCATCTGTATCTCCAGCTTCTGGGATAGCAGTTTGCTCTGTGAGTTCAGATCTCTGATAGAGCCAAGAAGAGTTGTTGCTTTTCAGGTTTTTCTTGTTGTGAGCGTGCAAGGGACATCCGAGCTCCTTTTATAGTGGAATGGAAACTGGAAATTCCCATCTAGTCGTTTTACAGTGATTTTGAAATGAGAGGAGCTAAAAATACATAGAAAAAACAAACAAACAAAATAAATCAAAACAAACCGCACAGATACCTCTCCCAGTCTGTGCAGATTGGCTGTGTGCTGGGGCACTCCTGAAACACTCAAAGAGTGAGAAAAAAGTGTAGGTCTTTCTCAGGTAGTTTCTGAACTTAAATTTTGCTCTAGGTATGCGTAGCCTGCTAAATTTCTCCAAACACACAGTTGCTTTTGAATGTCATTATTTTCCAAAGAAATACTACACAGTTTTGCTCCCAGAACTTAGGCACTCTATTGTATGTTTTGAGTATAATGTTTAGCCTCAGCCCTCTATGGGCTGTTAGTTCCCCTTGCAATCTTTCCTTATAAATGCCTGCCACCCTACCAGCCTGGGTCGTAAGTTAGGTCAAAGAGACAAGCTCCTTGCATTAGTCCTTCAGGCATCCCCTAGAAAGATTAGAAGAGACACACACAATAATTTTCTGTACTCTAACTGGAGCCAGGAACAGGGTCCCACCCTGGGATCACAAGCACGTGCTGCTGCTGTAAGATGACCACTGAGTTGGGGAGGAGATGGGCAAGGGCAAGAAAAGATACCACAAAGATTCCTTACCTTTTTTGAGTGATCTTTTCCTTGATTCAGCATTTCCTGTGTTGATATCAGGTGTTGACTGTTTTCAGGATACTCACAGGGCAGTAACACTTTCTAGGTTCCCACTCTTTGGTGCGATGAGGGCTTCATATACGTATCTCACCGTCTTGCTGAACTTTCCCATTTGATTCATTTTAACTTTGCCCTTTGGTAGGGCTCTGAATGAGAGACTGGAACTCAGTAGACCAGAATCCAAACATGTCCACCTTCACAGCCAGGATCACTGACAAGCCCCAGCAGAGCTCATCCAACCTCCGCAGACTAACCCCCAAAATAAAAGTGATTTTTGTCACTTTTCCTTTTTTTAGTATTTATTTTTTTCTATTTATATATGTTTTTTCTCATCTTTTTCTGCTTTAATTAAGTTTCTGTTTGCTTGTTACTTGTTGCTGTTGAGTAGATAACAACTCGCAGCAACCCCAAACGTGCAAAGTAGAACTGCTTCATAGGGTTTTCAAGGTTGTGACCTTTCAGAAGCAGTTATGAGGCCTTACGTTGGAGATTCCACTGGGTGTGTTTGAACTACTGACCTTTTGGCTAGTCATCAAGGGCTTAACAATTTCTGCTCCTGCTAGGAGCCCAGTTTTTATTTAGTCATCAGTTTTTACAACATTGAATCTTGTGTTTAGACCCATTGGCCCTAAGCTTAGTAAGACTTGACTCAAGTCCAAGGTGATTCAGGGCCCTCTCGGCCTTTTCTTCGGAGGAGGAGACCCATATGTGAGACTACCAGATGCTCAAAAACCTCTGCAAAGGTACCTTCACCAAGGTGAAGTTGGCCAAACCTATCCTCACTGGGAATAAGGTAAGATCTTTAGGGAGACCCAGCAACCTCCTCCAGCATCCACAGACTGTTCTGAAAGGTAAAAATTATGAAGTCTTTCAATTATACCTTTTCTTTATTCTGCCCTAGAACTCTTCCAGGGAGAAGAGTACTACGGACTTCCCAGTGGATATGTGGAGCCTGGGAGTCATCTTGTATTTTGCTGGTGAGTGGATCCCTGCCTTTTGGTGGAAATACCTTCATGGAGCTGTGGGAGTGTTTACTGTGAAATTGTCTGAAGTCATCAAGAATGAGAACACACTCGACATAGTGATGGAATAAGTGAGTGTAGGGGAGGTGTTTCATCACGCAAGGGCTCATGGCAGCATAAGGGAAAAAGGGGCTCAAGCCACCAAATTCTGCCAGGTAGTGTCAGCGATGCAGGACTGTCATAACAAGGGTATGGTTCAGAGGGACCTGGAAACAGAAAACCTCCTATTGGATAAGAAAATGAGTAGCAAACTTTCAGGTCTTGACCCTGGAAATGAATTCAGCCTGGGCAACAGTCTGTATACCTCCTGTGGCAATCTCCCTTCCTTTATTCTGCCCTAGAACTCTTCAGGGAGAAAAGTATGACAGACCCCCCAGTGGATGTGTTGAGCCTGGGAGTCATCTTGTATTTGTGGGTAGGTGGATCTTTGCCTGTTGTTGGAAATACCTCCATGATGCTATGGCTGGAGGTAGTGAAGGGACTTTCCCTTGCATATGTCTCTGCGGTATGAACACCTGCTGAGCAAAATTTTCATTCATGACCCCAGTGAGAGAGGTACTTTGGAGGCAATTCTGACACATCTGGGGATGATGGTGGGTCATGAAGAACAAAAGCTGTATGTGGAGCCACTCCCAGATTTCAGTGACCCCCAGTGGGTTGAGGTGATGTGTTACACATGGCAAGAGATTCAGTGCTTATTGATGATGCCAGAGTACTGGGATGTGATAGTCACCTATTTGCTCCTGGGTCATAAAACACATGAGACAGAGGGCCATACCAGCCTGCAGTGGATGTTCATCCCATGGTGTACAGTGTACCCTCTTGTGCTAATCCAAGCAGAGGAGGTAGAGCGAGCCTGCCATTCCGACTGTCTTAGTCATCTAGCGCTGCTATAATAGAAATACCACAAGTGGATGGCTTTAACAAAGAGAAATTTATTTATTCCCAGTACAATAGGCTAAAAGTCCAAATTCAGGGTGTCAGGTCCAGCGGAAGGCTTTCTCTCTCTGTCGGTCTTCTCATCAATTTTTCCATGATACAGGCGTATCTCAGGTGCAGGGAACTGGGTCCAAAGGATGTACTCTGCTCATGGTGTTGCTTTGTTGGGGACCAACTCTCTGCTTGCTTCCCTTTCCTTTCTTTTTGTTTTTTTATTAACTTTTATTGAGTTTCAAGTGAACGTTTACAAATCAAGTCAGACTGTCACATATAAGTTTACATACATCTTACTCCGTACTTCCACTTGCTCTCCCCCTAATGAGTCAGCCCTTCCAGTCTCTCCTTTCGTGACAATTTTGCCAGCTTCCCACTCTCTCTATCCTCCCATCCCCCCTCCAGACAGGAGATGCCAGCACAATCTCGAGTGTCCACCTGATATAATTAGCTCACTCTTCATAAGCATCTCTCTCTGACCCACTGTCCAGTCCCTTTCATGGCTGATGAGTTGTCTTCGGGAATGGTTCCTGTCCTGTGCCAACAGAAGGTCTGGGGACCATGGCCGCCGGGATTCCTCTAGTCTCAGTCAGACCATTAAGTATGGTCTTTTTATGAGAATTTGGGGTCTGCATCCCACTGATCTCCTGCTCCCTTTGGGGTTCTCTGTTGTGTTCCCTGTCAGGGCAGTCATCGATTGTGGCCGGGCACCAACTAGTTCTTCTGGTCTCAGGATGATGTAGGTCTCTGGTTCATGTGGCCCTTTCTGTCTCTTGGGCTCTTAGTTGTCGTGTGACCCTGGTGTTCTTCATTCTCCTTTGCTCCAGGTGGGTTGAGACAAATTGATGCATCTTAGATGGCCGCTTGTTAGCATTTAAGACCCCAGATGCCACATTTCAAAGTGGGATGCAGAATGTTTTCATAATAGAATCATTTTGCCAGTTGACTTACAAGTCCCCTTAAACCATGGTCCCCAAACCCCCGCGCTTGCTCCGCTGACCTTTGAAGCATTCAGTTTATCCCGGAAACTTCTTTGCTTTTGGTCCAGTCCAATTGAGCTGACCTTCCATGTACTGAGTGTTGTCCTTCCCTTCACCTAAAGCAGTTCTTGTCTACTAATTAATCAATAAAAAACTCTCTCCGTCCCTCCCTCCCTCCCCCCCGTAACCACAAAGGTATGTGTTCTTCTCAGTTTACACTATTTCTCAAGATCTTATAATAGTGATCTTGTACAATATTTGTCCTTTTGCCTCTGACTAATTTCACTCAGCATAATGCCTTCCAGGTTCCTCCATGTTATGAAATGTTTCAGAGATTCGTCACTGTTCTTTATCGATGTGTAGTATTCCACTGTGTGAATATACCACAATTTATTTACCCATTCATCCGTTGATGGACACCTTGGTTGCTTCCAGCTTTTTGCTATTGTAAACAGAGCTGCAATAAACATGGGTGTGCATATATCTGTTTGTGTGAAGGCTCTTGTTTCTCTAGGGCATATTCCGAGCAGTGGGATTTCTGGGTTGTATGGTAGTTCTATTTCTAACTGTTTAAGATAATGCCAGATAGATTTCCAAAGTGGTTGTACCATTTTACATTCCCACCAGCAGTGTATAAGAGTTCCAATCTCTCCGCAGCCTCTCCAACATTTATTATTTTGTGTTTTTTGGATTAATGCCAGCCTTGTTGGAGTGAGATGGAATCTCGTCGTAGTTTTAATTTGCATTTCTCTAATGGCTAATGATCGAGAGCATTTTCTCATGTATCTGTTAGCTGCCTGAATATCTTCTTTAGTGAAGTGTGTGTTCATATCCTTTGCCCACTTCTTGATTGGGTTGTTTGTCTTTTTGTGGTTGAGTTTTGACAGAATCATATAGATTTTAGAGATCAGGCGCTGGTCGCAGATGTCATAGCTGAAAATTCTTTCCCAGTCTGCAGGTGGTCTTTTTACTCTTTTGGTGAAGTCTTTAGATGAGCATAGGTGTTTGATTTTTAGGAGCTCCCAGTTATCTGGTTTCTCTTCATCATTTTTGGTAATGTTTTGTATTCTGTTTATGCCTTGTATTAGGGCTCCTAGTGTTGTCCCTATTTTTTCTTCCATGATCTTTATCGTTTTAGTCTTTCTGTTTAGGTCTGATCCACTTGGAGTTAGTTTTTGTGCATGGTGTGAGGTATGGGTCCTGTTTCATTTTTTTGCAAATGGATATCCAGTTATGCCAGCACCATTTGTTAAAGAGACTATCTTTTCCCCAATTAACTGACACTGGTCCTTTGTCAAATATTAGCTGCTCATATGTGGATGGATTTATATCTGGGTTCTCAATTCTGTTCCATTGGTCTATGTGCCTGTTGTACCAGTACCAGGCTGTTTTGACTACTGTGGCTGTATAATAGCTTCCGGAATCAGGAAGAGTGAGGCCTCCCACTTTCTTCTTCTTTTTCAGTAATGCTTTGCTTATCCGAGACTTCTTTCCCTTCCATATGAAATTGGTGATTTGTTTCTCTATCACCTTAAAAAATGACATTGGAATTTGGATTGGGAGTGCGTTATATGTATAGATGGCTTTTGGTAGAATAGACATTTTTACTATGTTAAGTCTTCCTATCCATGAGCAAGGTATGTTTTTCCACTTAAGTAGGTCCTTTTGAATTTCTTGTAGTAGAGCTTTGTAGTTTTCTTTGTATAGGTCTTTTACATCCTTGGTAAGATTTATTCCTAAGTATTTTATCTTCTTGGGGGCTACTGTGAATGGTATTGATTTGGTTATTTCCTCTTCGATGTTCTTTTTATTGATGTAGAGGAATCCAAGTGATTTTTGTATGTTTATTTTATAACCTGAGACTCTGCCAAACTCTTCTATTAGTTTCAGTAGTTTTCTGGAGGATTCCTTAGGGTTTTCTGTGCATAAGATCATGTCATCTGCAAATAGAGATAATTTTACTTCCTCCTTGCCAGTCCGGATGCCTTTTATTTCTTTGTCTAGCCTAATTGCCCTGGCTCGGACTTCTAGCACAATGTTGAATAAGAGCAGTGATAAAGGGCATCCTTGTCTGGTTCCCGTTCTCAAGGGAAATGCTTTCAGGTTCTCTCCATTTAGAGTGATGTTGGCTGTTGGCTTTGCACAGATGCCCTTTATTATGTTGAGGAATTTTCCTTCAATTCCTATTTTGCTGAGAGTTTTTATCATAAATGGGTGTTGGACTTTGTCAAATGCCTTTTCTGCATCAATTGCTAAGATCATGTGGTTTTTGTCTTTTGTTTTATTTATGTGATGGATTACATTAATGGTTTTTCTGATATTAAACCAGCCTTGCATACCTGGTATAAATCCCACTTGATCAGGGTGAATGATTTTTTTGATATGTTGTTGAATTCTATTGGCTAGAATTTTGTTGAGGATTTTTTCATCTATGTTCATGAGGGATATAGGTCTGTAATTTTCTTTTTTTGTAATGTCTTTACCTGGTTTTGGTATCAGGGAGATGGTGGCTTCACAGAATGAGTTCGGTAGTATTCCGTCAATTTCTATGCTTTGAAATACCTTCAGTAGTAGTGGTGTTAACTCTTCTCTCAAAGTTTGGTAGAACTCTGCAGTGAAGCCGTCCGGGCCAGGGCTTTTTTTTTGTTGGGAGTTTTTTTGATTACCGTTTCAATCTCTTTTTTTGTTATGGGTCTATTTAGTTGTTCTACTTCTGAATGTGTTAGTTTAGGTAGGTAGTGTTTTTCCAGGAATTCATCTATTTTTTCTAGGTTTGGAAATTTGTTAGAATACAATTTTTCGTAATAATCTGATATGATTCTTTTAATTTCAGTTGCTTCTGTTGTGATGTGGTCCTTCTCGTTTCTTATTCGGGTTATTTGTTTCCTTTCCTGTATTTCTTTAGTCAGTCTGGCCAATGGTTTATCAATTTTGTTAATTTTTTCAAAGAACCAGCTTTTGGCTTTGTTAATTCTTTCAATTCTTTTTCTGTTCTCTAAATCATTTAGTTCAGCTCTAATTTTTATTATTTGTTTTCTTCTGGTGCCTGATGGATTCTTTTGTTGCTCACTTTCTATTTGTTCAAGTTGTAGGGAGAGTTCTCTGATTTTGGCTCTTCCTTCTTTTTGTATGTGCGCATTTATCGATATAAATTGGCCTCTGAGCACTGCTTTTGCTGTGTCCCAGAGGTTTTGATAGGAAGTATTTTCATTCTCATTGAATTCTATGCATTTCCTTATTCCCTCCTTGATGTCTTCTATAACCCAGTCTTTTTTCAGGAGGGTATTGTTCATTTTCCAAGTATTTGATTTCTTTTCCCTAGTTTTTCTGTTATTGATTTCTAGTTTTATTGCCTTGTGGTCTGAGAAGATGCTTTGTAATATTTCGATGTTTTGGACTCTGCAAAGGTTTGTTTTATGACCTAATATGTGGTCTATTCTAGAGAATGTTCCATGTGCACTAGAAAAAACAGTATACTTTGCAGCAGTTGGGTGGAGAGTTCTGTATAAGTCAATGAGGTCAAGTTGGTTGATTGTAGTAATTAGGTCTTCCGTGTTTCTATTGAGCTTCTTACTGGATGTCCTGTCCTTCTCTGAAAGTGGTGTGTTGAAGTCTCCTACTATAATTGTGGAGGTGTGTATCTCACTTTTCAGTTCTGTTAAAATTTGATTTATGTATCTTGCAGCCCTGTCATTGGGTGCATAAATATTTGATATGGTTATGTCTTCCTGATCAATTGTCCCTTTTATCATTATGTATTGTCCTTCTTTATCCTTTGTGGTGGATTTAAGTCTAAAGTCTATTTTGTCAGAAATTAATATTGCTACCCCTCTTCTTTTTTGCTTATTGTTTGCTTGATATATTTTTTTCCATCCTTTGAGTTTTAGTTTTTTTGTGTCTCTAAGTCTAAGGCGTGTCTCTCGTAGGCAGCATATAGATGGATCGTGTTTCTTTATCCAGTCCGAGACTCTCTGTCTCTTTATTGGTGCATTTAGTCCATTTACATTCAGCGTAATTATAGGTTAATAAGTGTTTAGTGTTGTCATTTTGATGCCTTTTTATGTGTGTTGTTGACAATTTCATTTTTCCACATACTTTTTTGTGCTGAGACGTTTTTCTTAGTAAATTGTGAGATCCTCATTTTTGTAGTGTTTGACTTTATGTTTGTTGAGTCATTACGTTTTTCTTGGCTTTTGTCTTGAGTTCTGGAGTTGTTATACCTCTTTGTGGTTACCTTATTATTTACCCCTATTTTTCTAAGTAAAAACCTAACTTGTATTGTTCTATATCGCCGTGTATCACTCTCCATATGGCAGTTCAATGCCTCCTGTATTTAGTCCCTCTTTTTGATTATTGTGATCTTTTACATATTGACTTCCGTCATTTCCTGTTATGAGTATTTTTTTTTTTAATTACTCTTAATTTGTTTTTGTGATTTCCCTATTTGAGTTGATCTCAGGATGTTCTGTTTTGTGACCTTGTGTTGTGCTGGTATCTGATATTACTGGTTTTCTCACCCAACAATATCCTTTAGTATTTCTTGTAGCTTTGGTTTGGTTTTTGCAAATTCTCTAAACTTGTGTTTATCTGTAAATATCTTTATTTTGCCTTCATATTTCAGAGAGAGTTTTGCTGGATATATGATCCTTGGCTGGCAGTTTTTCTTCTTCAGTGCTCTGTATATGTCGTCCCATTGCCTTCTTGCCTGCATGGTTTCTGCTGAGTAGTCTGAACTCATTCTTATTGATTCTCCCTTGAAGGAAACCTTCCTTTTCTCCCTGGCTGCTTTTAAAATTTTCTGTTTATCTTTGGTTTTGGCGAGTTTGATGATAATATGTCTTGGTGTTTTTCTTTTTGGATCAATCTTAAATGGGGTTCGATGAGCATCTTGGATAGATATCCTTTCGTCTTTCATCATGTCAGGGAAGTTTTCTGTCAGGAGTTCTTCAACTATTTTCTCTGTGTTTTCTGTCCTCTGTCCCTGTTCTGGGACTCCAATCACATGCAAGTTATCCTTCTTGATAGAGTCCCACATGATTCTTAGGGTTTCTTCATTTTTTAAATTCTTTTATCTGATTTTTTTTCAGCTATGTTGGTGTTAATTCCCTGGTCCTCCAGATGTCCCAGTCTGCATTCTAATTGCTCGAATCTGCTCCTCTGACTTCCTATTGCATTGTCTAATTCTGTAATTTTATTGTTAATCTTTTGGATTTCTGAATGCTGTCTCTCTATGGATTCTTGCAACTTATTAATTTTTCCACTATGTTCTTAAAGAATCTTTTTGAGTTCTTCAGCAGTTTTATCAGTGTGTTCCTTGGCTTTTTCTGCAGTTTGCCTTATTTCGTTTCTGATGTCTCGAAGCATTCTGTAAATTAGTTTTTTATATTCTGTATCTGGCAATTCCAGGATTGTATCTTCATTTGGGAAAGATTTTGATTCTTTTGTTTGGGGGGTTGTAGAAGCTGTCATGGTCTGCTTCTTTATGTGGTTTGATATGGACTGCTGTCTCCGAGCCATCACTGGGAAACTAGTTTTTCCAGAAAATCCACTAACTGGGACGCTGGCTCCAGGCTCCGAAAATAATTGCTGCTTCCCCGTGTTTTTCGTTTTCCGTCTCTAAATCTGTGTTTATTGTTCAGGGTTCGTAGATTGTTATATACGTGATCGATTCACTTGTTTTTCCGAGTCTGTTGCAAGAGGGATCCGAGGTAGCGTCTACCTAGTCCGCCATCTTGGCCCCGCCTCCTTCCCTTTCCTTTTTATCTCTTGAGAGATAAAAGGTGGTACAGGGCACACCCCAGGGTAACCCCTCTTTCATTGGATCAGGGATGTGACCTGGGTAAGGGTGGTGTTACCATCCCATCCTTATCCTCTTTAACATAAAATTACAAGCACAGAATGGAGGACAATCACATGAGACAGGGAATGATGACCCAGCTAACGTGATACACAGATTTCTGGGGGGACATAATTTAATCCATGAGGCCTACCTAAGATTCCTCCTGCAATTATGCCAAAAAATAAGTGGTCTGAGGAGGACCATGAGTCAGGGCAGAAGGGCAGCAGCACAACAACACACCTGTCAGCTCTCTACCCATCCTGGAGAGAAAGAAGACCACTCCTGTGCCCTCTGTGAATAGTAACCTCTCCACCAGCAAAAATGAAAGTGGCAATTCCACACCTTTACTGAGGACCAGCGTTGGCCAGGGCATCATCCAGAATGCTTTGGACGGTCTTTCTGATTCAGGATCAGGGGTCTCCATGGAATCTGCTTGTACCTCAGTCTCCCCAGCACAGTCGTACATGCACCACGAATCCAGGGAAGACTCGGTGCAGCCCAGCCAGGACTCTGGAGTGTGCTCCAGGGTGAGCAACAGTGACGTGCTGCAGTTTAGAACATCTTACCAGTGTGTCTGTGAGGCTTCCTCCTCATCCCCCACCATCAGCAGCAGTGGTGGAGCCCAGAGGGAACTGGTTTCCCCCAGGGAGTGTCAAAACTAAGCTCCTTGCATGCGGAGAAGCTTCAAGAGATTGCTGACCATCCGAGTTTGCCTCAGATTGGGACCCCAGCCTCTCCCTGTGTCAGCAGCCAGGGATGGCAGGGGGCCACTGAGATTTATTCAGTTTTATTTGCAGAAATACGTGTTTTGGTTTGCCAGCTCAGCCTCACATTTTCTAACTCACTAGAAGTGGCAAGAAGGAAAAGGACGAGATATTGGGAATGATCTAGAAATTGATAATGGGTGTCCATCCATTCAGTAGGACAATAAATTGGGAAAATGACTCTGGACACCCTTTAGTGATTGGAACTCAATATTTGGAATGCCCTCGCATCACTTTGGCAAGCTTTTGCTCTTTCTTAAGCTGCACTATATATTTTTCAAAATGTAAATCGTGCCAACAGTGTATGCCCTTAGAAGTATTGGCCTATTTTCCTACTAATTATAATGCTCTCTCTCTCCCACCAGTACAAGCCCTTTTACTGAAGCAGAAAGGAATCCCACTAACCAAGTGATCAAGGGCAGTGTTCACTAATCAGTATACGCAAGGAAGACAAATTATGTGGTATAAATTAGGTGGACCAAAGCATCTCTCAAAAAATCAGGGACTACAACTATCTTGGAAGTTCTTCCCTAATCTAACCTTCTCATACTGTCAAAACAATTTTTTTTTTTAATAACACTATTTAAATATTTGTATGTTCTATAGCAATTGTAATTCTGGCTGTACCCACAGTAAACACTCACGGCTCCTGGGCGGGGCGGGGGGGTGGTTATAGCAAAGAAACTGCTTATGGAAAATATATTGAATCCCATGGAGCTATCTAAGCACTCTTCATATGGGAAATTCTAACCAAATTGCCAACTGCTTGCTTCCAGTGTGTGCTAGGCCTATCAAAATCATTGATACGGAAATATTTGTTGGAAATTGATGCCCAATGTTACTCTTCTGGGGAACTCTTAAAAAATATAGATATCCCACTGTACAGAGGACAGAGCCAACCATGAGAAGGTGAGAAGCAAAGTCAACTTGGGCAAAATTTATTGGCATGCCACCTCCAAGAATACAGAAGTTATATAAATGGCTGTGCTAGAAAAATTTCTCTTTGGGTGGAGATGATAGAGCAGGTGGTCTCCCGCTGAAAACAATAAACAGGTACAGAAAGGGATCAAATGTATAATACAATTGATGCCTATTCTTGAAATACTTTGGCCCACTTGAATGTATCCCGTGTTGAGTTCTGCATGGTCCAGGATGTAATTCCCTGGCTATATTAACACATTTTTTCACAAGGAGGATTTTACGGTCGCTAACCAGCCCAAATTTGCCTACGACGTTAGCCACAGCACTGCACAAGATGATCAGTCTAACTCTGTGTAGCTTGCTGTGGCAACCTAATTTTAGTAGAGTCTATAACTGCCCTCTCCTGGCTAGCCTCCTCCTTAAACCTCACATGTGACCCTAGTTCCTTAACCATTGATATGTATTAGCAATATCCAGAGGAGAGTCTCGCATTAATATGTGCACAATGATGGGCTGAACCCATGACCTATCTGTTAACCCAAGTACTGAAAACAAGGCAGAGAATTCACACCTTTTTTGGCTATAAGACTACATGCTCCTACTACCACCACCTGGAATTGTAGTAAGCTACACCAACCCACCTCTAGAGGGAGACAGAAAGTAGAGGCAGTAGAAAGAGCCTAAAAAAAAAACCAGTTGCCATCCAGGGTATTCAGACCATGGCCACCCTATGTGTGTTGGAGTACAACTGTGTTCCGGAGGGTTTTCAATGGCTCATTCTTAGGGAGATTCTTAGATATGATACCAAAATGTGAGCAACAAAAGAAAATATAGGTCAGTTGGAATTCAACAAAATGAAAACATTTGTGCATCTAAGAGCATTATCAAGAAAGTGAAAACCTACAGAATGGAAGAAAATTTTGGAAACTATCTGGGAAATAAGGGTTCAGTACCCAAAATATGTATAATATCTAAACAGCTCCTGACATTCATCAACAAAAAGGACAAACAACCCAATTTAAAAATGGGCAGAGAGTTCTGGTTCCCAGTTCCTCCCATTTCAACCCCCTTGCCTCCTCCCACCCCCACCTAACGTGCTGGGACCCTGGCCCCAGGAGTCACTGCTCTTCTCCCAGCCGACCCTTAGGCCCCGCGGCCCCTCCCCCGAGGACCCACGGAGGGGGCACCAACAAAGGCGCGGGTCTCGCTTCTCTAGAGTTGGTGAGTCTGCGCCAAGAGTTGCTCCGAAAGCGCCTGATGGATGGGCAGCAGCTGCTAGGCAGCTGTTGTTCCAGTCGTGGCTCCAGCCCTTCCTGCCGGCCCTGAGCTGGAGTAGCCCTGAGCTTGGTTAGGTTGAGAGTCACGGAGAAAAGGAAAGACCCTCCATGAGAATTATTGACACAGGGGCTTCAACACTGGGCTCAAACAGCAAAAATTATGAGGTTGTCACAGGGGACTTGACAGTGCTTCATTGTGTTGTATGTGGACGGTCATTTTGAGCAGAATGGACTCTAAGGGACCTAAGAACAGCAAAGTTAATGTCGGCCAAATTCTGGACTTTGTTTCATTCCTTGATCTACTTGATTATCCTTAAATCAATACAACACTTCCTTCATTACTGCAGCAGTATATACCAAATTTTGAAAGAATTTTGTTTTTCTCAAGGTTGGTTTGCATATGGGCCCCTGGTGCAGAAGCGGTCAAGAGCTCCACTGATTTGGCAGCTCGAATCCAACAACAGGTCCTTGGAAACCCTATGGTTGAGTTCTACTCTGTCCTATAGTGTCTGTATGAGTTGGAATCGACAGCAACAGGTTTGTTTGGATTTGGATTTGCATATCAACATACCTTATGTCTGCCTTTCTACTTAATGATGAAAGACTGAACACTTTCCCTAGTGTAACCCGGGAGATGAAAACATGTAACTCATTATGCCCGTTGCAATGTGAGAACAAGTGGCCACTATGTATGGACACTCCCGAATGGTCTTTTTGAGCAGGAAAGACAGTGCAGTGGAAGGTATTTTCGAAGACATATTTGAGCCCCCTGCACACATGACCAGATAGGTCTTCCTTAAAAGTCACTTTCAAAGAGCCATCCTCAACATCAAAATTTGTTGTTTTTGTTAGGTGCCATTGAGTGGGTTCTGAATCATAGTGACGGTATGAACAGCGGAAGAGTCCTGCACCCAGTCCTTTGCCGTTCCCATAATTGTTGTTATCCCAGAGCCCATATTTGCAGCCACTGTGTCAATCCATCTCACTGAGGTGGTTCCCCTTTTTCCGTGACCCTCTTCCATACCAAGGATGATGTCCTACTTCAGAGAGTGGTCTCGTCTGATTACATTACCAAAGTATGTGAGATGAAGTCTTGCCACCTTTCTTGTAATGAGCATTCTGGCTGTACTTCTACCAAGACAGATTTGTTCGTTCTTCTGCCAGTCCAAGAATATTCAATATTCAATAGTCGCGGCCAACCCCCAAATTCAAAGTCATCAGTTCTCCTTCGGTCTTCCCTATTCATTGTCCAGTTTTCATATGAATATCAGGCAACTGGAAACACCATGTCTTGGGTCAGGCACACCTTAGTACTTAAGGTGACATCTGTGCTTTTAACACTTTAAAGAGGTCTTTTGCCGCAGATTTACTCAAGGCAGTGCGTCCTTTGGTTTCTTGACTGCTGCTTCTGTGGCTGTTGATTGTGGATCCAAGTAAAATGAAAGTCTTCATAACTTCAATATTTTCTCCATTTATCATAATTTTCTAATTAGTCCAGTTGAAAGGGATTTTGTTTTCTTTATGTTGAGGTGTGATCCATACTGAAGGCTGTAATCTTTGATCTTCATCTGTAAGTGCTTCAAGTCTTCTTCACTCTCAGCAAGCAAGGGTGTATCATTTGCATATCACAGGTTGTTAACGAGTGTCTTAGTCATCTAGTGCTGCTTTAACAGAAATATCACAAGTGTATGGCTTTAACAAAGAGAAATTTATTTTCTCCCAGTCTAGTAGGTTACAAGTCCAAATTCAGGGCTTCAGCTCTAGCGGAAGGCTTTTTCTCTTTGTGGGCTCTGGAGGAAGGTCTTTGTCCTCAATGTTCCCTGGTCGGGGGAGCTTCTCAGGTGCAGGGACCCCATGTCCAAAGGACGCGCTCTGCTCCTGGTACTGCTTTCTTGGTGGTATGAGGTCCCGAACTTTCTGCAAGCTTCCCTTTCCTTTCATCTCTTAAGAGAGAAAATGTGGTGCAGGCTACATCCCAGGGAAACTCCCTTTACCTTGGATCAGGGAGGTGACCCGAGTGAGGGTGGTGTTACAATCCCACCCTAATCCTCTCGACACAAAATTACAATCATAAAATGGAGGACAACCATAGAATACTGGGAATCATGACCTAACCAAGTTGATATACACATTTTTGGGGGGACAAAATTTAATCCATGAGAATGAGCCTTCCTCTAATCCTGTTGCTGTGTTCTTCATCATATTTTCCACCTTCATGGATTATTTTCTCAGCATACAGATTAAATAAGTATAGTGAAATGATACAACCCTGACACACACCTTTCTTGGCTTTAAACCAGCAGTATCTCCTTGTTGCGTTTGAACGACTGCCTCTAGGTCTATTTACAGGTTCCTCAGGAGCACAATTAAGTATTCTGGAATTCCCATTCTTCATGGTGTTATCCATGATTTGTTATGATCCACACAGTTGAATGCCTTTGCATTGTCAATAAAACACAGGTAAACGTGTTTCTGTCATTCTCTGCTTTCAGCCAGGATCCATGTAACATCAGCAATGGTATCCTTTGTTCTACATCCTCTTCTGAATCAGACTTGAATTTCTGGCAGTTCCCCATCGATGTACTGCTGCAGCCACTTTTTTGAGTGATTGTAAAAGTGGCATGGGAGCAGTTTCTAACTTCCACCAACTTAACGAGTGGAAGGAGAATCAAGATCAGCTGATTCCTATGAGGCAGGAGTCAGCCATGCCTCCTCTCTTTGCCATCTTTACCAATTCTGACACCAACCATCCCTCCCATAGCTCTCTCTACTGGGTTCGATAGTTCATTGTAATGGGTACACAGAACTCAGAGACCATACTCACGAGTTTGAGGTTTATTAGGGAAGTAACAGTTATAATTCTGGCTCAAGAACACTCTGGATACAGTTCTTCCAGCTGGATAGCCTTTCCGCAGCTGTGCTCACAGGCATGCCTCTCCCTGACCCTCAGTCTCTGCCCAAAGATAATCAGCTTTCTCTCTTTATGGGCTGAGGAGCCCAGTGTGCTGTCTCCTACTTCCAGGTCTCTTCTGCCATCACTTCTCACCATCTTCAGGGTTAGAGCTTGCTCTCTCTCTGTCTCCTGTCTCCAGGAGTTTCTCAGCACGGGAATCCTGGATACAAAGAACACGCTGTCCGCCCGTGGCTGTTCTTCCTTGGTGGTGGTAGGATCCTCCTTTCTGCTCTGGAATTGGCTCTCTTTTAAGGAAAAACTGACCAATCCCCTCAATAGGCCACAACTACCCTATCACAAAGTCCTGCTCAATCACCAGGGTGGAGCTACAGAACCATGGCTAGCAAGACCTCAGATAAAATTAATTGCACTGCAGTGATCTTCAGCAAAATTTTACTGGTGTGTGATATTAATGATGTTTTTTGATAATCTCTGCATTCTGTTGGATCATCTTTTTTGGAATAGTACAAGGAAGGATCTCTTCGAGTTGGCTGGCCAGGTAGCTGTTTTCCAGATTTCTTGGTATAGACGAGTGAGGGCTTCCAGCACTGCATCCGTTTATTGAAACATCTCAGTTGGTAGTGCTTCTATTCTTGAAGCCTCGTTTTTTGCCAGTGCTTTCCGTGCAGCTTGGACTTCTTCCTTCAGTGCCATTGTTTCCTGATGATATGCTTCCACCTGAAATGGTTGAACATCATTCTGTTCTTTTTGGTACAGTGACTCTGTATTCCTTCCATCTTCTTTTAATGCTTCTGTTGTCACTTAGTATATTCCCATAGAATCCTTCAATGTTGCCACTCGATGCTTGAATTTTTCTTCATTTCTTTCAGCTTGAGAAATGCCGAGCGCATTCTACTGTTTGGTTTTTTATCTCCAGGTCTTTGTACATTTTATTGTAATACTTTGTCTTCTCGAGACGCCTTTGAAATCTTCTGTTCAGTTCTTTTATTTCATCGTTTCTTCCTTCGCTTTAGCTACTCTGCGTTCTAGAGTAACCTTCAGAGTCATTCATTTTCGCCCTTTTTTTTCCTGTCTTTTTAATGCGCTCTTGCTTTCTTCATGTGTGATGTCCTTGATGTCATTCCACAACTCGTCTGGTCTGCGGTCATTAGTTGTTCAATCAGTCAATGTATTTTTGAGATGGTCTCTAAATTCAGGTGGGATAATCTCAAGGTCATACTTTGGCTCTTGTGGACTTGTTCTGATTTTCTTCAGCTTCAAGATGTTTCAGAAATAGACTGGAGGTTTTTCTTTCAAGTCATCTCTGTGTGGAGTTAAACCGACAACTTTCTGGTTTGCCGTTCAGTGCATCCCAAGGGACTCCAGAGAGATCTCGATGGCCCTGTTAGTGAATCATGTGGCTATCCCTATTACAAGCTTTGCTTTCTCTGTCTGTGAACAGATGAATTTGGGAGTGTTTGTTTTGTTTTCATGAAATTTTTGCTTCATGTTTGCTGAAACGGATCTGTAGGAATCTGAGAGCAAAGACGAGGTGGAAGTGCTTAAACCTCGAGAGGCCAAGCTGTTGTCCCTGAAGTTTACATGGAGGAACCAGCTCCATGGAGCCCAACGAGATGATGTGGAAGATCTGCCAAGTGCGCGATGCCAACAGCTGCGAGTGGGATGTCTCCCAGGCATATGTGTTGCTGTGCACATGTGACTTGCCGGCCAAGAGGACTTTGTGCAGTGGAGGATGAAGGTGTGTACACTGCCTTGGTGATTGCTCAACAGGGTTCAAGTGAAGTGAATTTCAGGCACCTAGGTGGCTTTTCCAAACGTTGCCTTCAAAATTACAAAGGAGCTTAAACCTTGGAACTCCTGTTTTCTCTCAGGCAGCTGCTGGCCCCATTTTAAAGTGCAAGGTCTCTGGTGATTTTTGAGACAATGCTATTGAAGGCCTCAGAGGTCCCTGAAATTCTCTTCACTTTTACCCCATTGAGAGTCCTCCGAGGCAGGGTGCACACCTCCATCCTCCACTGAACGAAGTCCTGTTGTCCTGGTGTGCCATTCATACACAGCAGTGTGTATTTGTGGGTGAGATCCCAGTCACAGCCATTGGCATCCAACACTTGACAGATCTCCTGCAGCATCTCGTCGGGCTCCAAGGAACTGGTGATCTTCATCCTCCAGGTAAATTTGAGAGAGCGCGGTTTGGCCTCTTGAGGTTTGATCATTTGTGCAGCTTTGCTGTGAGATGCTTTGTGGTCCTTTTTGTCATATGTAAAACAAAGGCATCTTCTCATGAGCTTAAAGAACCTCCCAGTGGCCCGCTTCCAGCCCTGGCTGCTGACAGAGGAAGAGGCTGGACTCACAGTCTGGGGCAAACTCGGCTGGTCAGGTAACTCATGCACCTGCTCCTCAGAGGAAGAGGCTAGACTCACAGTCTGGGGCAAACTCAGCTGATCAGGTAACTCATGCACCTGCTCCTCATTTACAGAGTTTAGTTTTGACATTCGCTGGGTAAAACTGGTTTTCTCCGGGGCCCCGGCACTCTCGTTGATGATGTAGGCTGAGGAGGAAGGCACAGAAACACACTGGGGTAGTGTGATGGGCTGTGGCACCTCACTGTTTCTCACCTTGGCATACAGGTCAGAGTCCTGGTTGGGCTGTGCCCAGGCTGTGCTAGATCCCTGGTGCAGGTGGGTCAGGACCAGGGAGAATGACGGAAAAGTAGAAACCATGGAGGTCCCCATCCGTCCCTCAGAGAGAGTGTTCAAAGCATCGCGGATGTAGTAACCAAAGGTGGGAATGGTGGGCTCGGTGTAACTACGCTGTTTGGGTTTAGTACAGATGGTAGGATGCACTTCATGGGATGAGGAAGGAGTGTGGCTATCGGTGCAATGGGCTTCAGCCTGGGGTTCCAGGGTGCTGGTGTGGCTGTCAATCTCACATGTATCGTGACCCAGGATCAGATAGGTGGCGTTTGCGTCATTGTAATTGTGGTTCAACAGTGAGGCATGAATGTCTTCCTGCATGTAACCCATGTTCACCATCACTTCGGTGTGCCAGGGGTTATCGTAGTCTGGGAGTGGCTGCACATAGAGCTTTTGTTTTTCTTCATCACCCACCTTCATCCATAGATGTGCTAGGATGTCCTCTAATGTGGCTCTCTTTCTTGGGTCACGAATGAAAATTTTACTGAGCAGGTGTTGACACTGGCTAGACATGTGGAAGGGAACATCATATTGTCCCTCCAGTACCTGCTTTCGCAGCTTCATTAAGGTCTTCCCACGAAAAGGCAGAGATCCAGTTACCATGAAGTATAGGATGACTCCCAGGCTCCACACATCCACTGGGGGTCCGTCATACTTTTCTCCCTGAAAGAGTTCTGGGGCAGAATAAGGGGGAGTGCCACATAAGGTATCCAGCTTGCTCCCTGTGGTGAATTCAGTTCCTAAACCAAAGTCTGCAAGTTTGATGTTCATTCGCTTGTCCAAGAGTAGGTTTTCTGTTTTCAGATCCCTATGAACAATACCCTTGTCGTGGCAGTACTTCACCGCTGACACTATTTGTTGGAATTTCGTTTGGGCCTCTTTTTCGCTCATGAAGCCATGATTCACTAGGTGGTAAAACAGGTCCCTTCCACTTGCATACTCCATCACTATATAGAGAGCGTTCTCATTCTCTATGACTTCATACAGTTTTACAATATTTGGATGGTGGAGATGCTTCATAATTTTTATCTCTCTGTATAGTCTGTGGAGGTCGGAGGACGTGTGCTGGCTCTTGTCAATTATTTTAATGGCTACCTCTTGGCCGGTGATGATGTGCTGGGCCAGCTTGACCTTGGCATATGTCCCCTTGCCGATGGTTCTGAGGAGGTGGTAGTGTCCTACATGGGTTTCCTCCACAGCAGAGAAGGGTAAGTGGCTCTGCAGCATGTTGGCTATGGTGTGAAGGCGTAGCGGGCTTTGGGATAAGAAGTGCCCTTGTGGTAGGATTCAAAATTTAAAAACCCAAAACCCTAAAAAAGTGGTGACTAAAAACTTAATGAAATATGGAAAAAATGAGAAAAAGTTAAAATATAATCAAAAAGATAAAATGAGAAAGGAGGAAGTAAAATTTTTTTAAAAAACGAAACTTGTGAACACTAAAAAAATTAGAAAAAATAGATCGAATGAAAGTGACCAAAAGAAAAGAGAAAAAAATCTAATGAAAACTCAATAATTAGACAACTAATAAAGTACAAGTTTGAATGGATGTAGAATGAAAGAAGTGAGGAAAATTAAAAGAAGAAAATTAAATCAAATGGGGAAATTATTTTAAAATATGTTGAAACGTTACAATTAGAAGAAGAAAAACTAAAGGAAAAAGGATATAGAAGAGAAAATATAATAGAAATGAAGAAATTAAAAGAATAAAATAACAAAAAATAGAAAAATATAAATTGTGAATAACAGAATTCAGAAATGAGAATAGAATGGTAAATAGAAAATACGAAAGGAATAAACAAAAGGATAAAATCAGAAAAGAGAAAAGAAGAATAAAATGTATGTGTCTCAATTAGAGAACACGAGAACAGCAAAAGGAGGAAATGGAAAATTAAGGTAAAAATGGGAAAAAGTAAAAGCTGCTGATAAACAAGATAAATTATATATATATATATAAACACAAAACAAGAAATCAATGAGAAAGATTCAGAAAAGGAATAAGTAACAGGATAAGAAAAATAGAAAATTACAAAAGTAATAGTAAGATGATAAAAAAACTAACAAGGTTATGAAAAAAAAGAAAAATTGAGGAAGTAAAGGAACAATAAAATGAAAAACAAATAAATGAAAATGAGGAAAAACAAAGACAAAATAAGAATAGCTGGCAAGGAAATAGAAAAACCACAATTTAAAGAGAAAACAAGCCAAGTTTGGTCCAATCTCTCAGGTCACTGAAATAGCTTCCTGTGCTAGAAGGACCACAAACCTAGGTTTCCAGGGACTTATATAGGCTTGGAGTTCCAAACAATTGGCTCCTTATGAGGTCACCACAAGAAATGGACCAATAAGGACGGGGCGTAATTGACTGTGTTTTTGCTCTCAGGGATTCTGTACTCATTTTTTTAAGAAGAAAAATAGGTGCGTGTGTGTATATATATATATATATATAAATTTATATATATATATATGTAGAGAGAGAATTCCACAGAGTTTTTCTTTCCTTTTTATTGATCTTCATATTATTTGTTTATTGTATTCCAAATATACATAATAAAACACGCCACTTCAACAATTTCTACTTGTGCATTTGTTACATTGCTTATATTCAAGCTGTGCAAGCATTTCACGGTTTATGTTCCAAATCATTCCACTACCTTTCACATAAACTCAATGATCCTAATAAAACTCTTCCTTCCCCCTCCCTGTCACCCCTGGTAACCACTAATAAGCTTTGCTTTGTGTATATTTGCTTCTGCCCTATAAGTGAGATCAGAATGCATCTCTCCTTTTCTGACTGACTGACTTTTCTCAGCTTGGTGTTTTCAGGCTTCATCCATGTTGTCGTATGCATCAAGACTTCATTTTGGGGAGTGTGTGTAATATTCCATTGGAAGTTCCTGGCTTGCACCAACAGTTAATTGCTCATCTGCTAGTTTCGGGGTTCAAACCCACCCAGAGACTTCTCAGAAGACAGGCCCGGTGATCTCCTTCTGAAAGGTCACAGCCTTGAAAACCTTGTGGAGCAGTTCTACTCCATTGTGTGTACGTACCAAAGTTTGTGTATCCATTCACCTGCTGATGGACATTTTGGCTGTGTTCATCTTTTGCTTCTTGTGAAAAGTGCTGCAGTGAACAGTTGTATATAGATTTCCGCTTGCGTTCCTGCCTTGCATAGTGGCTGTTGTTGTTATTAGATGCTGTCGAGTTGATTCTGACTCATAGCGACCCTAGGTACAACACAACAAAACACTTCCTGGTCCTGCCCCATCATCAAAATTGTTGCTGTGTTTGAGCCCATTGTTGCAGCCACTGTGTCAGTCTGTCTTGTCAAGGTCTTCCTCTTTCTCCCTAACCCTCTACTTCACTAAGTGTCTTAGTTATCTAGTGCTGCTATAAGTGCAATACCACAAGTGGATGGCTTTAACAAAGAAATTTATTCTCTCCCAGTCTAGGAGGCTAGAAGTCTGAATTCAGGGTGCCAACTCCCAGGCAATGCTTTCTATCTTTGTTGTTTCTGGGAGAAGGTCCTTGTCATCAATTATTTTCTCCTGGCCTAGGAGCTTCTCAGCACAGTGACCCTGGGTGCAAAGAACGTGCTCTGCTCCTGGCAGTTCTTTCGTGGTGTCATGAGGTCCCTATATCTCTCTGATTACATTTCTCTCCTTTTATCTCTTGGAAGATAAAAGGTGATAGAGGTCACACCCCAGGGAACCTCCCCTTCCATCGGATCTGGGCTGTGACTTTCGTAAACGCGTTTCATCCCTTTCTATTCAATCCATGACATTCCACCTTGTTGTTGTTAGGTGCCATCGAGTCGGTTCTGACTCATAGTGACCCTATGCACAACAGAGCAAAACACTGCCCGGTCCTGTGCTATCCTTACAATCGTAGTTATGCTGGAGCTTATTGTTGCAGCCACTGTGTCAATCCACCTCATTGAGGTTCTTCCTCTTTTCCGGTGACCCAGTACTCTGCCAAGCATGATGTCCTTCTCCAGGGACTGATTGCTCCTGACAACGTGTCCAAAGTATGTAAGATGCAGTCTCACCATCCTTGCCTCTAAGGAGCATTCTGCTGCACTTCTTCCAAGACAGATTTGTTCGTTCTTTTGGAGGTCCATGGTATATTCAGTATTCTTCGCCAACACCACAATTCAAAGGTGTCAGTTCTACTTTGGTCTTCCTTATTCATTGTCCAGCTTTCACACGCGTATGATGTGATTGAAAATACCATGGCTTGGGTCAGGCACATCTTAGTCTTCAGGGTGACATCCTTGCTCTTCAACACTTTGAAGAGGTTCTTTGCAGCAGATTTGCCCAATGCCATGCGTCTTATGATTTCTTGACTGCTGCTTCCATGGCTGTTGATTGTGGATCCAAGTAAAATGAAATCCTTGACAACTTCACCCTTTTCTTCATTTATCATGATGGTGCTCATCAGTCCAGTTGTGAGAATTTTTGTTTTCTTTATGTTGAGGTGTAATCCATACTGAAGGCTGTGGTCTTTGATCTTCATCAGTAAGTGCTTCAAGTCCTCTTCACTTTCAGCAAGCAAGGTTGTGTCAGTCTTTCTCCAATCCTGATGCCCCATTCTTCTTCATATAGTCCAGCTTCTCGTATTATTTGCTCAGCATGTGGATCGAATAGGTATGGTGAAAGAATACAACCCTGATGCACACCTTTCTTTACTTTAAACGAATTAGTATCCCCTTGTTCTATCCAAAGAACTGCCTGTTGATCTATGTAAAGGTTCCTCAAGAGCACAATTAAGCGTTCTGGAATTCCCATTCTTTGCAGTGTTATCCATAGTTTGTTATGATCCACACAGTCGAATGCCTTTGCATAGTCAATAAAACACAGGTACACATGCTTCAGGTATTCTCTGCTTTCAGCCAGGATCCCTCTGATAGCAGCAATGATATCCCTGATTCCACATCCTCTTCTGAAACCTGCCTGAATTTCTGGCAGTTCCCTGTTGACATACTGCTGTAGCCGTTTTTGAATGATCTTCAGCAAAATTTTCCTTGTATGTGATATTAACGATATTCTATAACTTCCACATTCGGTTGGATCACCTTTCTTGGGAATAGGCATAAATATGGATCTCTTCCAGTCAGTTGGCCAGGAAGCTGTCTTCCATATTTCTTGGCATAGATGAGTGAGCACGTCCAGCGCTGCAGCTGTTTGTTGAAACATCTCAATTGATATTCCATCAATTCCTGGAGCCTCGTTTTTCGCCAATGCTTTCAGAGCGGCTTGGACTTCTTCCTTCAGTACCATCGGTTCCTGATCATATGCCACCTCTTGAAATGGTTGAATATCAACTAACTCTTTTTGGTATAATGACTCTGTGTATTCCTTCCATCTTCTTTTGATGCTTCCTGCATCGTTTAATATTTTCCCCATGGAATCCTTCACTATTGCAACTCGAGGTTTGAATTTTTTCTTCAATCCTTTCAGCTTGAGAAATGCCGAGCGTGTTCTTCCCTTTTGGTTTTCCATCTGCAGCTCTTTGTACATGTCATTATAATACTTTGTCTTCTCGAGCTGCCCTTTGAAATCTTCTGTTCAGTTCTTTTACTTCATCTATTCTTCCTTTTGCTTTAGCTGCTCGATGCTCAAGAGCAAGGTTCAGAGTCTCCTCTGACATCCATCTTGGTCTTTTCTTTCTTTCCTGTCTTTTCAATGACCTCTTGCTTTCTTCATGGATGATGTCCTTGATGTCATTCCACAACTCATCTGGTCTGCGGTCACTAGTGTTCAATGCATCAAACCTATTCTTGAGATGGTCTCTAAATTCAGGTGGGGTATATTCAAAGTCATATTTTGGCTCTTGTGGACTTGCTCTGATTTTCTTCAGTTTCAGCTTGAACTTGCATATGAGCAATGGATGGTCTGTTCCCCAGTCGGCCCCTGGCCTTGTTCTGGCTGATGATATTGAGCTTTTCCATCATCTCTTTCCACAGATGTAGTCAGTTTGATTTCTGTGTGTTCCATCTGGTGAGGTCCGTGTGTATAGTTGCTGTATATGTTGGTGAAAGAAGGTATTTTCAATGAAGAAGTCATTGGTCTTGCAAAATTCTGTCATTTGATCTCCAGCACTGTTTCTATCACCAAGGCCATATTTTCCAACTACTGATCCTTCTTTTTTGTTTCCAGCTTTCGCATTCCAATCGGCAGTAATTTTCAATGCATCTTGATTGCATGTTAGATCAATTTCAGACTGTAGCAGCTGATAAAAATCTTCTCTTTCGTCATCTTTGGCCCTAGTGTTTGGTGTGTAAATTTGAATAATAGTCGTATTAACTGGTCTTCCTTGTAGGCGTATGGATATTATCCTATCACTGACAGCGTTGTGCTTCAGGATAAATCTTGAAATATTCTTTTTGTTGATGAATGCAACACCATTTCTCTTCGAGTTGTCATTCCCAACATAGTAGACTATATGATTGTCCGATTCAAAATGGCCAATACCAGTGCATTTCAGCTCACTAATGCCTAGGATATCGATGTTTATGCGTTCCATTTCATTTTTGCCAATTTCCAATTTTCCTAGATTCATACTTCATACATTCCAGGTTCCAATTATTAATGGATGTTTGCAGGTGTTTCTTCTTATTTTGAGTCGTGCCACATCAGCAGATGAAGGTTCCAAAAGCTTTATTCCATCCACGTCATTAAGGTCGACTCTACTTTGAGGAGGCAGCTCTTCCCCAGTCATCTTTTGAGTGCCTTCCAACCTGAGGGGCTCATTTTCAGGCAGTATATCAGACAGTGTTCCAGTGCTATTCCTAAGGTTTTCACTGGCTAATGCTTTTCAGAAGTAGACTGCCGGGTCCTTGTTCCTAGTCTGTCTTAGTCTGGAAGCTCAGCTGAAACCTGTCCTCCATGGGCAACCCTGCTGGTATCTGAATACCAGTGGCATAGCTTCCAGCATCACAACAACACAAAAGCCCCTACAGTATGACAAACTGCCAGACACGTGGGGGTTCCAGCTGTAGACCCCCAAAATTCATGTCCTTGCCACATGTAAAACACTTTCACCCCCTTATATCATCCCAAAAGCCTTAACTCCAAGTCCAAATTCTTTCCTGTCACATAATTTCTCTTCATCTGTGAAATCTAGAAGTTTTTTGCTTTCAAAGTAGAATAATGGAACAGGCACAGGGTAAACCTTTCTATTAGAAATGGTAGAAATTGGAGGGAACGAGGAGATGGGGTCATCACCAACAATTTACATTACCTCTCAAGGGTCGAAAATAACCCTCTGTTCTGAGAGACCATGTGGGTAATGGCCCTGCCCTCCAGATACGAAGTGTTGGCTACAATCTCTGAGTTCTGGCTGGAGTCCCCTAGGGCTTGAACTTCAGCTCTACCTCCCAGGCCCACGGGAACGGCAACTCTGTTCCATCAGCTTTGGGCAGCCCCATTCTCCTAGTCCATCTGAGTGGCGACTCTATCCACTCGGCCTTAGCAGACCCCATTCTTCTGCCCTTTGAGCATGGCAGCCCTGCCCCCTCAGCTTTGGTCAGTGAATCTGGCCCAATCCTTTAGCAAAATATTACTTTCATGTGATGTTAGTGACACTGTTGGATAAATTCCACATTCTGTTGGATCACCATTCTTTAGAATGGGCACATATATCTCTTCCAGTTTGTTGGCCAGTTAGCCAACATCCAAATTTCTTGCCATAGATGCGTGAGTACCTCCATTGCTGCATGCATTTGTTGAAACATCTCAACAGGTGCTTAATTCCTAGAGCCGTGTTTTTCACCAATGTCTTCAGTGTAGCCTATGTTTGAGGCTATTGTTGATGCCACTGTGTCAATCCATCTTGTTGAGGCTCTTCCTCTGTTTTGCTGACCTTGTCCTTTACCAAACATAATATCCAGGAGGATTGGTCCCTCTTGGTAACCCGTCCAAAGTAAGTGAGGCGAAATTTTCCCATCCACCGTCTAAGGAGCATTCTGGCCATACTTCTTGTAAGATCTATTTGTTTATTTCAGCAGTCGATGGTATATTATTCAATATTCTTTGCCAGCACTATCATTTAGGTGTCTGTAAAGACTCTAACGATCCCTGGTGGTGCAGTAGTTAAGCACTCAGCTGCTAAGGAAAAAGTCAGTGGTTTGAACCCACCAGCCCCTCCGTGGAATAAAGACGTGGCAGTGTGTTTCCATAAAGATGAAAGCCTCAGAAACCCTGTGGGGGCAGTTTTCTGTCTGTAATGTCACTATGAGTTGGAATTGATAGCTATGGGTAAAGACTTTTACTCTGTGAGATTAAGGTGAGAGTAAGAGATGAAGCAAGCTCAGATTTTGGCCAGTCCAAATGGAAGTCCAAAGCCAAGCCACCCCTGCCAAAGCAATGTGTGGGAAAGGAACCCAAGACTGTGTCGAGTTTGGATTTGGGTGAGGATCTGGAGTCTGACCTGAAATTAGATTCTGCAGGCATGGAGGCACAACTACTAGAGTGAGGGCATGTGGAGTTCAATTTATTAATGGAGTATTAGCTCATGCCTGTCTCACAGTGGGTGTAGTGGGTCCCCGAACCCATACTGTAGTGATTTCCCCAGATCCAGAATGCGTAATTGGAATAGTCATGCTCAGCAACTGGCAGAAGCCACATGCTGGCTCCCTGACACATGGAGCGAGGGATATTATGGTAGGAAAGTCTAAGTAGAAGCCATTAGAACTGCCCCTACCTAGGAATATAGGAAACCAAAAGCAATGCTGCATTCCTGGAGGGATTGGAGAGATTACTGCCACCATCAAGGATTTGAAGAATGCATGGGTATTGATTCCCACCACATCCGTATTGAACTGGCCTGTTTGTCTCGTGAAAAAACAAATGGATCTTAGAGAATGACAGTGGATTATTGAAAACTTAACCAGGTGGAGACTGCAATTGCAGCTGCTGTTCCAGATGTGGTTTCATTGCTTTAGCAAATTAATATATCTCCTGGTACCTCCTATGGACCTGTTGATGTGTGTAATGCCTTTTTCTCCATACCTGTTTTGAAGGACCTCCAGAAGCCATAAGCCTTCAGCTGGCAAGGCCAGCAGTACACCTTTACTCTTCTGCCTCGGTGGTGTATCAACTCTCCAGTCTCATGTCATTTCAGCCTGAAGGGATCTCATTACCACCAAGCAAGAAGAGAGAGAAGAGGACTGCCTACTTTGGACACAGGGTCCCTGCACTGAGAAGCTCCTGGACCCAGGGTAAGATTGATGAAAAGGACTTTCCTGGAGAGCCTTCCCTTGGAGCTTGTGCCTGAATTTAACCTTCTAGCCTCCTAAACTGTGAGAGAATAACTTTCTTTTTGTTAAAGACATTTTCTTGTGGCATTTTTGTTGTAGCAGTGCTAGATATCTATGGCAGAATTCAAAGCCAACCTTCTTTGAGTAGAATATTTACACAGCTACAGGTCTCCTGTTGCTGTATTTATCATCTATCCTTGTTAAAAAGTTGCGGTGCTATTAAATTTTTTTGCTAAATTTTTAAACACAAATAAAAATGTTAATCTTGGAAATTTGCTGTAATTCCATTGGCATGTATATTTTATTACCACAGCAATTCTGAGACTCAAAATATTTTTTATCGTACTAGCTTTATGTGTAGTATTTGGGGGAAGAATTAAGAGAACAGAGAATTTAGAAATGGGTAATCCAAAGCATGAGATCGCAAACACTGTCATGAACTGGGGTTTGAGTCATAAGACAGAAAAAGAAACAGTGAATGAATATTCACGTTCTCTTCTCCTCCTGCAGGAAGTCTGACATTGGCCTGCATCTTGCCACATCCATCTTGACCTCTCTGTGTGTTCAGTTCTTCACACTCTAACCAGAATATCCTTGCAAAAATAAATCAAATGACTCCCGTGTTTACAATCCTTTCATGAATTCTCATTAGTTTTAGGAGAAGTTCCAAATTCTGAATGCAGCCTATTCAGTCTTCCATTATCTGGCGCCTAAAACTTCAGTTATTACTTTCCCTGTTTCACTCTCTGGACTGCAATCATAAGGAAACTGCAAATACCCTGTCATCTCTACTGTTCCATTCATCCTAAATTCTCCCTCTCCAGCCCCGACTGCTAACTAGATTTTACCAATCTTTCAGGTCTCTGATCAAATGTAACTTCTTCAGAAAGTATACTTCGGGGCCATTACTGTTCTTCCTCATGGCATCTGGGATTCTC
This sequence comes from Elephas maximus indicus, assembly GCF_024166365.1. Classification (NCBI taxonomy): domain Eukaryota; kingdom Metazoa; phylum Chordata; class Mammalia; order Proboscidea; family Elephantidae; genus Elephas; species Elephas maximus. The sequence continues at coordinate 13,994,584 of NC_064821.1, forward strand.
TTTATACTCCTTCTCACATGTCAATTATTTGTGCAACGATATAGAGGTTTTCAGTGGTATATAGGGCTAACGTGTCTACAGATGCATTGTCATAGGCCCGTTTGTGATCTACACAGCTTGTTGCCTCAGCATTCATTAATCCCTCCTAGCTACCTGCCCACCCAAGTTCTCACATGGCCATTCCTATCTTGTCACATGGTCTCTGGACAGTTGTAGCCTCCACCCTCCCTGAGGACTCCAAAATGCATATCTCTAGACAGGATCACTCCAGATTGTTAGATTCTCCACATGGAAGTTTAAGAGATACATGAAGTTTGACATGTTCAAAATCCTAATCCTTGTTTTTATTGTTAGATCTCATTGAGTCAATTGTGACTCATAGCGATCCTGTGTACAACAGAGTGAAACACTGCCTGGTCCTGCACCATCCTCACAATCATTGTTATGCCGGAGCCCATTGTTGCAGCCACTGCGTCAATCCATCTCGTTGGGGGTCTTCCACTTTTTCGATGACCCTCTTGTTGACCAAGGTTGATATCTTTCTCCAGGGACTGATCCCTCATGATAACATGTCAAAAGAAAGTGAGACCAAACCTGAACATTATTTCTTGTAATGAGCATTCTGGCTGTACTTGTTCCAAGACAGATTTGTTTGTTCCACCAGTAATCATGGCATATTCAATATTCTTTGCTGATACCGTAATTCAAAGTTATCAATTCTTTGATCTTCCGTAGGCATTGTCCAGCTCTCTCATGCATGTGAGGTGTTTGAAAACAGCATGGCTTGGTAAGGTGCACCTTAGTTGTTAAAGTGATAGCTTTGCCTTTTAGCACTTCAAAGAGGTCTTTTGCAGTAGGTTTGCCCGATGCAATACGTCATCTGATTTTTTTTTAATTTTTTTTTTCCTTAAGTGAAAGTTTAGAAATCAAGTCAGTGTCTCATAAAAAAATTTATACATACCTTGCTATATACTCCTAATTGCTCTCCTACTAGTAAAACAACACACTCCTTCCCTCCATTCTCTCTTTTCGTGTCCATTCAGCCAGCTTCTGACCCCCTCTGCCCTCCCATCTCCCCTGCATACAGGAGATGCCAACATAGTCTCATGTGTCCTCTTGATCCAAGAAGCTTCTTCACCAGTATCATTTTCCATCCCATATTCCAGTCTAATCCCTGTCTGAAGAGTTGGCTTTGAGAATGGTTCCTGTTTTGGGCTAATAGAAGGTCTGGGGACTGTAGCCTCTGGGGTCCTTGTAGTCCCATTCTGACAATTAAGTCTGGTCTTTTTATGAGAATTAGGGGTCTGCATCCCACTGCTCTCCTGATCTCTCAGGGCTTCTTTGTTGTGTTCCCTGTCAGAGGAGTCATTGGTTGTGGGCAGGCACCATCTAGTTCTTCTGGTCTCAGGCTGGCGTAGTCTCTGGTTTGTGTGGTCTTTTCTGTCTCTTAGGCCCATAGTTACCTTGTGTCTTTGGTGTTCTTCATTCTTCCTTGCTCCGGGTGGATTGAGACCAGTTGATGCATCTTAGATGGCTACTTGCCAGCGTTTAAGACCCCAGAGGCCACTGTCCAAAGTGGGATGCAGAATGCTTTCTTAATAGGTTTATTATGGCAGTTGACTTCGATGTCTCCTGAAACCATTGTGTCGAAACCCCTGCCCGTGCTACACTGGCCTTTGAAGCATTCAGTTTAATCAGGAAACTAATTTGCTTTTGGATTAGTCCAGTTGTGTTGACCTTTCCTGTATTGTGTGTTGTCTTTCCCTTCACCAAAAAAAAAAAAAAACTTATCTACTATCTAATTAGTGAAAACCCCTTTCCCTCCCGCCCTCCGTCCACCCTCTTATAACCATCAAAGAATATTTTCTCCTCTGTTTAAACTATTTCTCCAGCTCTTATACTAGTGGTCTTACACAATATTTGTACTTTTGCATCTAACTAATTTCACTCAGCATAATGTCTTTCAGATTTTTCCATGTTATAAAAAGTTTCATGGATTCATCATTGTTCTTTATTGATGTGTTGTGTTCCATTGCGCAAATATACCATAATTTATTTATCCATTTACCCTTTGATGGCCACCTTGGTTGTGTCCAACTTTTTGCTGTTGTAAAGAGAGCTGCAGTGAACATGGGTGTGCATATATATGTCGTGTAAAGGCTCTTATTTCTCAAGGATGTATTCCAAGGTAGTTCGATTTCTAGTTTTTTAAGGAAGCACGAAATCAATTTCCAAAGTGGTTGTACCATTTTACATTCCCACCAGCAGTGTATAGGTGTTCCATTCATTCCACAACCTCTCCAATATTTATTCCTATGTGTTTTTTGGATTAAAGCCTGCCTTGCTGGAGTGAGATGGAATCGCGTTGTAGTTTTGATTTGCATTTCTCTAATGGCTAATGATCGTGAGTATTTCCTCATGTGTCTGTTAGGTACCTGAATGCCTTCTTTAGTGAAGTGCCTGTTCATATCCTTTGCCCATTTTTAATTGGATTATTTGTCTTTTTGTAGTTGAGTTTTTGTAGTATCATGTAGATTTTACAGATGAGGCGCTGATTGGAAATGCCATAGCTAAAAACTTTTTCCCAGTCTGTAGGTAATCTTTTTACTCTTTGGTGAAGTCTTTGGATGAGCATAGGTTTTTGTTTTTTAAGAGCTTCCACCAATCTAGTTTTTCTCCTGCATTGTTAGTAATGTTTAGTATACTGTTTATGCTATGTATTAGGGCTCCTAATGTTGTCCCTGTTTTTTCTTCCATGATCTTTATCATTTTAGATTTTATATTTAGTTCTTTGGTCCATTTTGAGCTTGTTTTTGTGCATGGTGTGAGGCACGGGCCTTGTTTCATTGCTTTGCAGATGGATATCCAGTTATGACAGCACCGTGTGTTAAAAAGATTGTCTTTTCCCATTGAACTGACTTTGGGCCTTCGTCAAATATCAGGTGCTCATATGTGGATGGATTTATGTCTAGATTCTCAATTCTGTTCTGCTTGTCTATGTATGTGTTTTTGTACCAGTACCAGGCTGTTTTGACTACTGTGGCGGTATAATAGGTTCTAAAATCAGGTAGAGTGAGGTCTCCCACTTTGTTCTTGTTTTTCAGTAATGCCTTACTTATCTGGGGTCTCTTTCCCTTCCTTATGAAGTTGGTGATTTGTTTCTCCATCTCATTAAAAAATATCATTGGAATTTGGATCGGAATTGCATTGTATCTATAGATGACTTTTGGTAGAATAGACATTTTCACAATGTTAAGTCTTCCTATCTGTGAGCAAGGTATGTTTTTCCACTTATGTAGGTGTCTTTTGGTTTCTTGCAGTAGTGTCTTGTAGTTTTCTTTGTATAGGTTTTTACATTCTGGTAAGATTTATTCCTAAGTTATTTTATCTTCATGGGGGCTGATGTAAATGGTATTGATTTGGTGATTTCATCTTCAGTGTTCTTTTTTTTTTTTTGGTGTAGAGGATTCCAACTGATTTTTGTATCTTTATCTTGTATCTTGATACTCTGCTGAACTCTTCTATTAGTTTCAGTAGTTTTTTTGAGGATTCTTTAGCTTTTTCTGTATATAAGGTCATGTCATCTGCAAACAGAGGTACTTTTACTTCTTCTTTACCAACCTGGATGCGCTTTATTTTTTTATCTAGCCTAACTGCTCTGGCTAGGACCTCCAGCACAATGTTGAATAGGAGTGGTGATAAGGGGCATCCTTGTCTGGTTCCCTTTCTCAAGGGGAATGGTTTCAGAATCTCTCTGTTTAGGATGATGTTGGCTATTGGCTTTGTATAAGTGCCCTTTGTTGTTTTGAGGAATTTTCCTTCTATTCCTATTTTGCTGAGTGATTTTATCATGAATGGGTGTTGAACTTTGTCAAATGCCTTTTGTGCATCAATTGATAAAATCATGTAGTTCATTTATTTTGTTTTATTTATATGATGAATTATATTAATTGTTTTTCTAATGTTGAACCATCCCTGCGTAAGTGGTATGAATCCCACTTGGTCATGGTGAATTATTTTTTTGATATGTGTTGTTGAATTCTGTTGGCGAGAATTTTGTTGAGGATTTTTGCATCTAAGTTCATGAGGGATATAAGTCTGTAATTTTCTTTTTTTGTGGTGTCTTTACCTGGTTTTGGTGTCAGGGATATGTTGGCTTCATAGACTGAGTTTGGGAGTATTCTTTCTTTTTCTATGCTCTGAAATACCTTCAGTAGTAGTGGTGTTACTCCTTCTCTGAAAATCTGGTAGAACTCTGTAGTGAAGCCGTCAGGGTCAGGGTTTTTTTTTTGTTGTTGGGATTTTGATTTCCTTTTCAGTATCTTCTTTTGTTATGGGTCTATTTAGTTGTTCTAGTTCTGTTTGTGGTAGTTTAGGTAGGTAGTGTGTTTCTAGGAATTCCCAGATTTCCTCTAGGTTTTCAAATTTGTTAGAGTACAATTTTTCATAGTAATCTGATATGATTCCTTTAATTTCACTTGGGTCTGTTATGATATCGCCCATCTCATTTCTTACTTGGGCTATTTGTTTCCTTTCCTGTTTTTCTTTTGTCAGTCTGGCCAATGATTTATCAATTTTTTAAATTTTTTTCAAAGAACCAGCTTTTGGTCTTGTTAGCTCTTTCAATTGTTTTTCTGTTCTCTAATTCATTTAATTTTGCTCTAATTTTTATTATTTGCTTTCTTCTGGTGCCTGAGGGTTTGCTTCTTTCTATTTGTTCAAGTTGTAGGAATAATTCTTTGATTTGGCCGTTTCTTCTGGTTGGATACATGCATTTCTTGATATAAATTGACCTCTGAGTACTGGTTGCCCTGTGTCCCAACGGTTCTTATAGGAAGTATTTTCACTGTGATTGGATTCTATGAATTTCTTTATTGCCTCCTTAATGTCTCCTATAACCCAGTCTTTTTTGAGCCTGGTATTGTTCAGTTTCCAAGTATTTGATTTTTTTTATCCTGGTTTTTCTGTTACTGATTTCTACTTTTTTGGTCTTATGGTTAGAGAAGATGTTTTGTAATATTTTGATGTTTTGGATTCTGCAAAGGCTTGCTTTATGACTTAATATGTGGTCTCTTCTAGAAAATGTTCCATGTGCACTAGGAAAAAAAGTATACTTGGTTGCTCGTGAGTAGAGTGTTCTGTATATGTCTATGAGGTTGAGTTGGTTGTTTGTGGCGTTTATTGTCTTTATTGAGCTTCTGGATGTCCTGTCCATCACCGAAAATGGTGTGTTGAAGTCTCGTACTACAATTGTGGAGCTGTCTATCTCACTTTTCAATACTGTTAGGGCTTTTTTTATGTATCTTGCAGCCCTGTCATTGGGTGCATAAATATTTAATATGTTTATATCTTCCTGGTATATTGTCCCTTTAATCATTATATAGTGTCTTTCTTTATCCTTTGTGGTGAATTTAACTTTAAAGTCTATTTTGTCAGAAATTAGTATTGCCACTCCTTCTCATTTTTGCTTGTTTTTCACTTGATACATTTTTTTCCATCCTTTGAGCTTGAGCTTGTGTCTCTAAGTCTAATGTGTGTCTCTTGTAGGCAGCACATAGCTGGATTATGTTTTTTTGAATCAAATTTGCAACTCTTTGTCTCTTTATTGGTGCATTTAGTCCATTTACATTCAGTGTAATTATAGATAGGTGTGAGTTTAGTGTTGTCATTTTGATGCCTTTTTTTGTGTGTTGTTAACAGTTTCATATATCCACTTTCTTTTTTGTGCTGAGAAGTTTTTCTTTGTAAATTGTGTGTTCTGTTTTTCAGTGTAGTTGATTTTGTTTTTGCTGAGTCTTTATGTTTATCTTGGTTTTTATTTTGAAATATGGGATTGTTAGTCTTCTTTGTGGTTACCTTAATATTTACCCCTGTTTTTCTAAGTATAAACCTAACTCATATCTCCATGTATTGCCTTGATTTCCTTTCCATTTAGGAGATCTGTGCCTACTTTATTTAGTCTCCCTTTATTGATTATTGTCATCTTTCATGTAATGACATCAGTGATTCCTTGTTTTGAGCTTTTTTTAATCTTATTTTTGTGATTTCCCTATCTGAGTTGATATTGGGATTCTCTGTTCTGTGTCCTAGTGTTGTGTTGATTTCTGATATTATTGATTTTCTAAGCAGAGAATTCCCTTTAGTATTTCTTGTAGTTTTGGTTTGGTTTTTGCAAATTCCCTAAGCTTGTGTTTATCTGTAAATGACTTAATTTTGCCTTCGTATTTCAGAGTCAGTTTTGCTGGATATGTGATTCTTAACTGGCAGTTTATCTCCTTCAGTGCTCAATATATGTCATCCCATTGCCTTCTTGCCTTCATGGTTTCTGCCAAGTAGTCTGAACTTATTCTTATTGATTCTCCTTTGTAGGTGACTTTTTGCATATCCCTGGCTGCTCTTAAAATTTTCTCTTTTTCTTTGGTTTGGCGAGTTTGATGATAATATGTGTTGGTGACTTTCTTTTGAGGTATACATTGTATGGGGTTTGATGCATATCTTGAATAGGTATCCTTTCTTCTTTCATGATGTCAGCGACATTTTCTACCAACAAATCTTCAGCTATTCTATCTGTATATTCAGTTATCCATCCCTGTTCTGGTATTCCAATCACTAGCAAGTTATTCTTCTTGATAGAGTCCCACATGATTCTTAGGGTTTCTTCATTTTTTTCTAATTCTTTTATCTGATTTTTCTTCAAATATCTTGGTGCCCAGTGACTTATCATCCATCTCCACAATTCTGCCTTCCAGTTCCTCAATTCTGCTGGTCTGACTTTCTATTGAGTTGTCTAATTCTATAATTTTGTTGTTAATCTTTTGGATTTCTGAATGCTGTCTCTCTGTGGATTCTTGCAGCTTATTAGATTTTTCATTATGTTCTTGAAGAATCTTTTTAATTTCTTCAACTGCTTTATCTGTGTGTTTCTTTGCTTTTTGTGTACATTGCCTGATTTCATTCCAGATGTCATTCCTGATGTCTTGAAGCGTTCAGTTTATTAATCTTTTGTATTCTATATCTTGCAATTCCAGAAATACATCTTCTTCTAGGAGAGACCTTTATTCTGTGTTTTGGGAGCTGTAGAAGTAATCATGGTCTGCTTCTTTATGTGATCTGATATCAACTGCTGTCACAAGCCATCTATAAATTACTGTAATAATTTATATTATGTTTGCTCACTGTGTCCTATCTTTTTTTTGTTTTGTTTTAATATACCCAGGTAGGCTACTAGAGTGTGCCAACTTGATTATTGGAGCCTTTAAAGCACTAATGTCCTGTTACCAGATGGTTAGAGCTGTTACCAGGTATAAGAGCCTATGAATCCATTCGCTATTCTTGAATAGAATCAGTTCAGGTGTCCTGATAGTCGGTCACCTAGTGTGTGGTGTAGGCTCTCACCTACTATCTTAGAGGAGTAGTGGTGATGGTTGTATGCACTGGCTTCTGGTAGCGGCAGGGGGTCACACTCTGAGGTGGGCAGGGTGGTGACAGCCTTCCCCCAAGTGTCATTGAACAAGGAGCCTCTCTGTTCTCTAGAGTGCTGTGGTGCATGGGCTCTGCAGGTGTACCTTAGGCACCCAGTGCTTATACCTGTAAAGACTCATAGGCACCACTATCCTCAGAGCCCTTTCACGGGTGGCTAGGTGGCGTGGGTGGAACCTTAGCCCTCAGGTTCCTGCCGTGGGTAGGTTAGGGCTCTGTTTAATAGGTAGAGTGGTATCAGACCTCCAAAACCTGCCTCTCCACTGTGTTGCTGAAACAATTACAGTGAGACCTCCAACAGATTGGCCTTTGCATTATAATAGCCACCTGGTTCCATGCAGGGGTGAAAGCCAAAGTCTATGGATCGCTTATGCCTGGACTGGAGCCACTTCTGCTCTGGGCTTCCAGTTTAGGGGAGTCAGGTAAGTATTTTTCCCCTGTTTGTTAATTTGCTCCTCCCAGGCCAGAAGAATGGGTCAGAGAGAGTATGCTGCAAGTTCTGTCTCAGGCCCAGGGAATTCAAATGTTAATGAAGCTGGCTGGGGCAGGGGGATGAGGGAACAGATAGATAGGATAGAGAACTTTCAGAAGAAGGAGCTATTAGATCCATGTGGTAAATTAAACAAAATCACATATCTAGTGTTAGAGCTCTGTTTTATGTCAGATTCCAGAGACGTGTGGAGCCTGTGTGCATTGGCTGGGTCTCTGCCGAGATTACCCTGGGGGTTAGGGCTGCGTCCTGTGTTTGCCTTCTTTCTGTGAAGCAGCTTTGTCCCAAACCCCACCACCAGATCTGTGGCCGTCACACCAGGGGCTCGGGGTGCTGGCCCTTTGCCTTTTTTTCCACTGAAGTAGCCACTTCCTAAACTCCACAGGTAGGTCTGCTGAAGGCACACCACAGGGTCAGGAATGCGCCTCTTTTGTTTGCCTTCGTTCGGTGATTTTGCCATGTCTCAGGAAGCTACCATCAGCCCCACTGCCTTCGCACCAGAGAATAGCACCAAGGAATCGGAGTTGAGGTGCTGAGCAGGCTCAGCAACTTGTCGCTGCTTCTGCATGGCCTCTAGCTCCACTGTGACTCATGTCGATTCCTTAGTTCTGTGTTTGATGCTCAGGGTTTGTAGATTGTCACATATGTAATGGATTCACCTATTTTTTCAGGTCTTTGTTGCAAGAGGGTTCAGTGGAAACTTCTGACTAGTTACCCATCTTCGCCCTTTCCTTTTCATTTTTGACCATTTCCAGTTTTCCTGGATTCATACGTGGTACATTTCACATTCTGGTTATTAATGGATATTTGCAGCCCCATGTGTCTGTCAGTTTGTTGTATTGTGGGGGCTTGTGTGTTGCTGTGATTCTGGAAGCTATGCCACTGGTATTTGGATGTGAGCAGTGTCACCCATGGTGGATAGGTTTCAGCTGATCTTCCAGGCTAAGACAGACTAGGAAGAAGGACCAGGCGGTCTACTTCTGAAAAGAACTCCCCAGTGAAAACCTTATGAATAGCAGTGAAACCTTGTCTGATACAGTGCTGGAAGATGAGCCCCCCAAGTTTGAAGGCAGTCAAAAGTCATTCCAGGGGTTCAGTAGTATATTTGAGAGGGCAGAAGAAAGAATCAACAAACTTAAAGAAAGGTCAATTGAGATTATCCAGTCAGAGAAGCAGAAGATGAAAAGAATGGGGGGAAAAAAACCAAAGAACAAAACCAAAAAAAAAAAAAAAACAGCCTAAAAAACCTGTGGGATAACATCAAGTGTACCAATATACACATAATGGGAGTACCAGAGGGAAAGGAGAGAAAGGGGCCAGAAGAATATTTGAAGGAATAATGGTTGAAAAGTTTCCAGATTGGATGTTGTTGTTGTTAGGTGCCGTCAAGTCTGTTCCGACTCATAGCGACCCTATGCACTGCCTGGTCCTGTGCCATCCTTACAATCGTTGTTGTGCTTGAGCCCATTGTTGCAGCCAGTGTGTCAGTCCACCTCGTTGAGGGTCTTCCTCTTTTCCGCTGACCCTGTACTTTGCCAAGCATGACGTCCTTCCCCAGAGACTGATCCCTCTTGACAACATGTCCAAAGTATGTAAGACGCAGTCTCACCATCCTTGCTTCCAAGGAGCATTCTGGCTGTACTTTGTCCAAGACAGATTTTTTCGTTCTTGTGGCAGTCCATGGTATATTCAATATTCTTCGCCAACACCACAATTCAAAGGCATCAGTTCTTCTTTGAAGAAGAATTGCATGTGAAAGCTGAAAAATGATTTAATGAAAGACATAAATCTACATCCAAGAAGCTCAATGAACTGTAAGCAGGATAAACTCAAAGAGATCCACGTAGAGACATGTTACAGACAAATCTGTTGAAAGAAAAAGACAAACGGAATTTTGAAAACAACAAGAGAGGAGGGTGTCATCACATAGATGGGCTTCTCAATCAGATAACAGTCACTTTCTCATTAGAAACTGTGGAGGCTAAAAGTCAGTGGGATAGAGTCCATAAAGTATTGAAAGTAAAAAAAAAAAGTGAGATAAGAAAAACTATTTCTTTAAAAATGAAGAAGTTAAGAAATTTTCAGATTAATGGAAACTGAGGGAGTTAATCACCAGTACAACTAACATACAAGAAATGCTAAAGGGGATCTCCCAAGATAAACTGAAAAGACATTAGACAGTAACTAGAAGCCATTTGAAGAAATAAAGAAAAATGTTAAAGTAGCTACATAGGTAAATATTAAAGGTATTATTGCATATTTGATTTTTAAGTACTCTTTTTTCTTAGATTTTTTTTCCATATATAATATAAAGAACAAATGCATAAGTCAATAATTGTAAAGGTAAGTTCATAGGCACACAATGTAAAAACCTGGTTTGTGACTATAACAACATAATGGGGGGCAGCATGGCACTGAAAAGGAGTAGAGTTTTTTTTACGCTATTGAAATTAAGTCAGTATTAATTCAAACTTGATTTCTATAAAGTTAATATGTTAATTGAAATTCCTAGGTTAATGACTAAGGGAAAACTAAGATATATACAGAATAAGAAATGAGATGGGAATCAAATTGGTACACTGGGGAAAAAATGATGAAACAGAACTGAAAGCAGTACTGGAGGAACTGAGGAACAAAAAAGATTTAAGACGTAGAAAATAGATAGTAAGATGACTGATAAGTCCTTTCTTATCAGTAAATTATTTTAAATATAATTTGAATAAACTCTATAACAAAAACACATATTACTGAATCTTTAAAAACATCTTGATCCAGCTGGATGCTCTTTACGAGAAACTCACATTAGAGGGGGTATTGCATGGTTTAAAATTAGTTAAGGTGTGCATCAGGGTTGTATCCTTTCACTACACTTACTTAATCTGTATAAAACATTTGTCTTCTGGTTTTATAAGTATTCTTTTAGCAATGAACATAAATGCTAAGTGTCTTAGGCTGGGTTCTCTAGAGAAGCAAAACCAGTGGAGTGTCTAAATATATATAGCTAGAGAGAGAGAGAGGTTTATATCAAGGAAATGGCTCACGCGTTGTAGAGGCTGGAAACTCCGAAGTAAGGCTGAAGGCTTCTTCTGACTCACAGAGTTGGCAAATCCAAGATCCAGACCACAGAGACTGATGAACTCAAGGTCAGCAAGTGTCATGGATTGAATTGTATCCCTCCAAAATATCTGTCAACTTGGCTAGGTCATGATTCCCAGTATTGTACGATTTTCCACCATTTGGTCATCTGATGTGATATCCCTATGTGTTGTCAATCCTATCTCTCTGATGCTGATGAGATGGAATTAACAGCCTTTATGTAAACTCAATCTAGAAGATGAGATTGTGTCTTAAGCCAATCTATTTTGAGACATAAAAAAGAAAAGCCAGCAGAGAGACAGGGGGACCTCACACTACCAAGAAAGCAGTGCCGAGAGCAGAGCCTATCCTTGGACCTGAGGTTCCTGTACAGAGAAACTCCTAGACCAAGGGAAGATTAATGACAAGGACCTCCCTCCAGAGCTGACTGACAGAGAAAGCCTTTCCCTGGAGCTGATGCCCTAAATTTGGACTTGTAGCCTACTAAACTGTGAGAGAATAAATTTCCTTAAAGCCATGCACTTGTGATATTTTTGTTAGGGCAGTACTGAATAACTAAGACAGCAGGCAAGCTGCTAGCTCAAGTCCCAAGAAAGAACTGGAGGTCAGATGAACAGAAGCCAGCTGCAATATCCAGAGCAAGCAAACTAGTGAGCCTTACTAGAAAGCCCACCTATATTGGATGCAGGCACAACCCCAAGGAAATTTCCTTTCAGCTGATTGGCTACTCATAGCAGATCCCATCATGGAGGTGATCACATTATAGCAGGCCTCATCATGAAGATGATTTCATCATTATACAACTGCCAAATTACATCATAAATGATAATCCACTGAGAATCATGGCCCAGCCAAGTTGACACACAATCTTAATAATCACACTAAGTAACCCACTTTGTCATGAATGCTAGGGTGGTCATTACCAGAAAATAATTGATTTCAGAGGCTTTGACAAATATGATGTGCCGTAAATATATAGCGTTATTTATTTTGACACGTATTTATATACTGCTTCTTTCTCCAAAAGTCTGTGAACTGGTTTTTGCAAAAAAGCATTTAATTGTTTGTCTTTTCTGTGGCTTATTGGCATTGGTCGTTGAGCACTGGGGCTAGGATTTTGAGAAAGATGTCATTAATATGAATGTGAGACAAAACCACAGACAATTAAAATAATTTTTATGTTGCCGTTGGTCTCATAGCCTTCCTGTGAATCAATCACATGTGACTTAAGACTGTGTTTGAACCAACTTCTCACTTTGTGCATTGTAAACAACACTCATCACAAAATTCAGATAAAAGGTAAAAAGGAATTATGTGGTAGTACAAGAATCTCAGTGCTATTTTTACAGCAAACATTATATGTACTTACCATGAGCCAAGTGTCAATACCTTCTAGCTGAAGACCGTCAGGAACACACCTGTAGCTAAATCATCGAAGACAGAGCCCATTAGGAGTGGCAGGGGTGGTGGAGTGAAAGTGAGAGAGGGTAAGCAAAAGTTACGAAGCAAAGACTATGTCTTGTACATTTAGCAGAGTGGGAAAGGCAAGGAGCAGAGCATTTGTATAGGCTTGATGTTTTGTAATGGCGCTGGTTGTGGGAAGAAAGCAATATGCAATAGGTTGGGGGCAGATTATGTAACGTCTTGAATGTGAAGCTAAGGCATTAATCTTGTAGGAAGAGACATGAAACATTACTGAAGGGAGTTAGAAAAAATTGCAAGAACTAGTAACAGAATCGCATCTGACTTGCCTAACAGGGCATGAAGTGCACAAAGCTAAGGTTTAGTACAGTGCCTTTCATATCATTTTGGTCAGAAGCCACAGTAAGAATACATCCTATGCTGAAACCCAGTATACACTACCGATGCACACATACACACACAACTGAAACTTAAGATAAACAAGACTTTGCCTTATGTTGTGTGCAACATTATTTTCTACTCCACTCCACCTGCTTCTGCTTTACTTCACTTGATTGTACTTCATGCTTGTGTATACTCATTATTTTTTTCTATCTACAAAGGAATGGCCAAAAGTTTGAAAAATAGTGTTTTACAAAGATAAATTAGTGAGGAAAGTGAACCGCAGGGTACAAAATAGGGGTAGGATGGTACTTATTAGGTGATAGCATTGTTCATTTACTAATAAACTCCTTAATTCTTTCCTTCAACCAAATTTGATGAAGTATGTATTAGGTACCAGGCATGGAGATACAAAGATTCCCAAGATTCAGTCATGCCCTCGGAAGGCTTGTGGCTAGTGGTAGAGACAGGTAGCCAATTCAGTGTGGCAAGTGCTTTAATAGAGATTTGAGAAAAAGTTCCCAGTACAGATCTCGCAACCTCAGGAAAATGTTGTTGTTAGGCGCCATCCAGTCAGGTCCTACTTATAGCAACGCTATGTACAACTATATGAAACACTGCCTGGTCCTGCCTTGTCCTCACAGATGTTATGTTTGAGACCGTTGTTGCTGCCACAGTGTCAATCCGCTTCGAGTGTCTTCCTCTTTTTCACTGACCCTCTATTTTACCAGGTTCAAGTAATCAAAAGTTTCATTTTACTTTGATCCGCAATTAACACCAATGGAAACAGTAGTCTGGAAAACAAATGATGCATTGCCCTGGGCAAGCCTGCTGCAGGAGACCTCTTTAAAGTGTTAAAAAGCAAAGATGTCACCTTGAAGACTAAGGTAGAGGGTCAGTGAAAAAGAGGAAGACTCTCAACAAGATGGATTGACACATTGGCTGCAACAATGGGCTTGAGCATAACAATGATTATGAGAATGGCGAGGGACAGGGCAGTATCTCATGCTGTTGTACATAGAGTCCTTATGACTCAGTGGCACCTAACAACAACAACTCTACCAAGCATGATGTCCTTTTCCAGAATCTGATCCCTCCAAAGTATGTGAGATGAAATTTTGCCATCCCGGCATCCTAGGAGCTTTCTGATTGTATTTCTTCCAAGACAGACTTGTTCATTCTTCTGGAAGGCCATGGTATATAGTCAGCGCTCTTCACGAACACCGTAATTCAAAGGCATCAATTCTTCTTTGATCTTCTTTATTCCTTGTCCAGCTTTCACAGGCAGGTGCGTCTATTGAAAATACCATGGCTTAGGTCAGACGCACTTCAGTTTTCAAAGTGACATCTTTGCTTTTGAACAGTTTCAAGAATACTTTTGCAGCAGATTTCCCCAATGCAATATGTTCTTTGATTTCCTAACTGCTGCTTCCATGGGTGTTTATTGAGGATCCAAATAAAATGAAATCCTTGCCAACTTCAATATTTTCTCCATTTGTGATGATATTGCATATTGGTCCAGTTGTGAGGAGTTCCGTTTTTTTCATGTTGAAGTGCAATCCATACCGAAGGCTGTGGTCTTTGATCGTCATCAGTAAGTGCTTCAAGTCCTCTTCACTTTCGGCAAGCAAGGCTGTGTCATCTGCGTAATGCAGGTTGTTCAGGAGTCTTCCTCCGATGCTGATACCATATTTTTCTTCATATAGTTCAGCTTCTCGGGTTATATAGATTTGATTGAGTATGATGAAAGGCTACAACGCAGATTCGCACAATAATGAAACACTGCCCTGTCCTGCATCACCCTCAGAATCCTTGCATGCTTGAGCCCACGTTTGCAGGCACTGTATCAGTCCATCTCATTGAGGATCTTCCTCTCTTTGTTTCTTATGTCTCATTAATTCTCAGGTCAATTAATCTGACGTTCACTGTGAGACAAAGTAGAAGTCAACCTCTGAGTAGAATATTTACATTTGTAAGCCCCCTGCAAGTCTATTTATCATTTTTTTTGCATGTTAATTTTTTTTTGATGGTATTGCTTTTTAGTATTAAGGGTTCTAAGTACTGGTAGAAAAATGATGTTTGAAGTTTTGTATAATTCCATTGTCACATGTATTTTATTGCTACAGTAACTCTAGAGTGCAAACTTATTTTTAATTGTAGTAGCATTGTGTGTGGAAATGGAGGGAACGTACTGAACGAAATGAGAATTCAGAAATGAATAATCCATAGAAGTGATATCAAACTTTGCCATGAAGCTGGGGTTTCAATAAGTTATGTAACAGAAAAAGTAAAAAAGGAATCTATATCCACACTCCCTTTCCCTCGTGCAATCATTCTCACAGTGGCTGCATTTCTTCCCAGCCAAATCCTATACTTCTGTGCTTTTTTGTACAGATGGTGGAGATGCTGAGCAATCAGCAGGGAAGCCTATATTATATGGAAAATGGGAAGAATAATTAAGAGAGAGTAAAAGAGTCAGAGAAGAGAGAGAGAATGAATCTGGGTTTGGAAGAGACTATTTGGAGTTGGAAGTCGAGATAAGATGGAAGCTTCTGGTAGCAGCTTTGGTACATGAGGATTTCGAGAAGGCTAAAGGTAAGAAAAAATATTTTAAGAAGTTCTGCTCTTCATATGGAATGTTCTTCCACTTTGGGCATTAATGTATAGTTTCTTCGAGAAATCTTATGCTATTTGAAATATTTCTTCCAACTTTATCACTTTAAGACAGAAATTTTTTTTTTTTGCTTCCAGCAATTAACTTTGTAAGTCTCATTTATATCCAAATCTTTTCTCACTGATTTTGATGCTGCTTTTACAATATAATTATTATTGTTGTTGTTAGGTGCCCACGAGTCCATTCAGACTCATACTGACCCTCTGTAGGACAGAATGAATATAATAGCATCTGACTGTACTGGATTTGCTTGTGATCATTCTGCTGCATGGATATATCTATTTAGATTGAGCCAGTTTCACATGGTGCATGTAATAAAGAGGAGACCAAACCTTTTCTCTTCATTCTTGTTTGTAAAAAAAAAAAAAAAAAAAAAACCCAGTGCCCTCGAATCGATTCCAACTCATAGCGACCCTATAGGATTATCTTGCCCAATTATTCTTGTGAAAAACATGGCTAAGTTGCCTTTCCAATATCTATTCTCAACTTTTTTTTTTTTAATAGTAGAACACTGGTTTAGTTTGGGATTGCAATATACCCAGCTAAAAACCTCAGTCTAGGGGTTGCCATGCCTATTAGTTTCCTATTGCTGCTATAAAAAATTACCATAAACTAGTGACCTAAACCAACATAAATTTATTATCTTTAAGTTCTGGAAGACAGATGTCCAAAATGAGTCCCACTGAGCTAAAAATCAAGACGTCTGCCTTCCTTTCTGGAGGTTCTAAGGAAAAATCTGTTTTTAGGTTTTCATCAGTGGTCCTTATGATGTGCCGTACATGAGATGTCATATTCTTGGGTAGGGAAATTCTCTTTCAGGACAGCTGGGTCCATTGGCGATGAGGGAATCTGCATCTGGTGCCAAAGCTGAACCCATGGGACCGAACTGGCAGTAAAGTTTTCTTTCTTTATGGTCCCATGGCCTCCAAGGAGTGGAGTCCTGGAGAATGGAGTAACAATTAAACAATGTATTTTTTGAGAACTTCTGAGAAATCTGCCTCTGAGCCCCCAAAGCTTTAAATTCTCCCTCTGCTGCTCAACTGCAACACACCGGCCACAGGCTAAGATCCCCCTCATTTGTAGTCCTCCGCTGAAAGGTCCATCCACTCCTGAGACCCAGCACTGGAAACCACCTCCCTGCCTAGCCTGTACCCGTTGTTCAAAGGAGAAAGGGCCAGTGTAGCCTGGTCTGTGGGGTGATGCCATGGAGAAGCCAGAGAACTCCAGGGAGTTCTGTGGGCATGGGTTCTGTGGGAATGGATTGCAGGGGAAGGAAAGCTTTTATGAACCATGTCTTCTGGGGAACAGTCAGGGTGATGACATAGTGAAATGGTATTGATTCAAATTCTATACCGTCCAGGTCCCTACTCTGAAGGGGCTTCTCACAGCCCATTCTCTCTGGTTCCCTTTCCTTCTTGCTTCCATCTCAGAGAACAATCTGCTCTTTCAGCAGAAATATTTACTCTCCCCTCAGGCTGTTCAGCTCTCAGGATTCTGCTCTGGTTCAACCTTAGCACCTCCTCTTATTTGTCAAGCACTGACTACAGGAGGCAGCGCTGCTGAGTGAGGAAGGCCCTGACTTGGAATCAGACAAGGGTGAGTTCTAATTCAGCCCTTTCCACATAGTAGCTGATGGACTGTATAAATGTTCTTTACATACTAGGAACCTGCTTCTTCATCAGCACAACAGTGAGTACAAGGACCTCAGAGGAAGTGTGTGGTATGACAGATACAATGTGTCAATGTCTAGAATGTATTGTCTAGTGTCATTTGAAAAACACCATTTATTTATCATTCACATGATACGTTCCAACAAGAATTTTTAGAAAGTCTACACAATTACATAAGACAAAGGAAAATGTTTTAAACGTATAGAAGAAGAGAAACATTGGGTCAAAAGAAAAGAAAGGAAACATAAAATGAAGGGAGAAATGACAAAGTAAACAAAATTCATATCATAATATCTCACACAGGTGCCCACATTAGGTGCCTGATTTGGCTGTGTATATTCCAGTGAAGACAAAAGACTGTGTTTGTAGTGTTAGCATAAGATTTGGCTATATAAATGGAAAAACTCAATTAAAAGTGCTTTAAACACAATAGGAGTTTATTTTCTCTTCCATAAAAGAAGGGTCCAACATAATAGCTCCAGGTTAACATGAGTGCAAGCGCTAGTCTATATTTCTGCTCTGCCATTCACAATGTGTGGTTTTTGTAGATATGATGGCTTCTAGATTCCAGTTGTCATGTACAAACTGGGGGTAAGAAGAAGACGGAAAAGGGGAAATGTTTCTAAAGAGCATTCCAATATTCCCATCCCAAACCTTCCCTTCTATACCACTGACTACCCATAATTACAAGTGGAAGTGTGGTACTTCAGCAAGGCATATGTAACCAGTTGTCACCTGTTCAATTATCTTTGCTCTGTAGGGTTTTCAATGGCTGTGACCTTTCAGATGTAGATGGACAGCCTTTCTTCTGAAGAGAATCTGAGTGGATTCAAACCGCCAACTTTTTGTTTAGTAGCCTAGGTCTCAACTGTTTGTACCACCCAAGGCATATCTAACCAACTCCCTATAAAACTGGGTTTCTGTTAGTAAAAAAGAGAATATGTATGTTGGGTAGGGAATCTATGCTACAACCATCAGTTATAAGATTCACAGTATCCATAACATTAAAACATACTAATTCTGTAATGGAAGCATGACCCTGCCTCCTTAAAAAAAAAAATGTGTCCCTGATTCTCATAGAAACATTACACTGTATAATATAATATAATGAGCAATGTCTTCAGCCAATTCCCTACAAGTAATCCAATCATGAATTTGAATATTCTTGAAGTGATTCCTAGTGGAGACTAAAGGCATCACACACAGTAACTGTCACTCTAGGGAAAAAGGGAGGAGACAGGGACATTATATCCTGGCCCCGGTATTCTCGTGTTCTGAAGCAGGAACCTTGATGGGGCTAAACAGCAATATCCAGATGACGGGCAAGAATATCCTGACTCCCTAGGAGTGCAGACTGAGAGATGCACTGCAGTCACTCTGTTATTACTCTGAGTTTCATGGCTTTAATTAACCAGTTGTTATGAATCCTTTGATCTCCAAACCAAATGATTGCAATGGCCAGTACTCTGTATTTCCTGGGGAGTTTTGAATATTTTATGTACCAGTCTTATATGAATTGGATAAGAAAAAAATAATCTCTATCCCCCACTTTTATAATGACAACAGATCATTGATGGGTGGCCACATGTGGAAGTGGGAGATGCCCCAAGAGATCTGCAGTGAAACCCATCAGTTAGCTTTCTGTTTGTCTCTCCACCTGCAGTGATTCCCCTGTTTCTTGGATCCACCCTTAGTGGCTAGAAGAGATGTCGTAGGGATGCTCATGGGATGTCCCAGGGGAGCCTGGATATGCTCGGGTGGAACCTCCATGTCTCTGAGTGAAGGCAACAGGATTTCAATGAGTCTTGAACCAATGCATGCCTCCTTCCCTTTGAGTGTGGAGAAACTCCAGCTAAGAGGTTCAGGCAGCGTTTCTCAGGGGCATTCTGCAGAGTAGAGGTCCAAACTTAAAGAAATGTTCTTTCTAAGGTAAAGACTCCCTGTGGTTGTGGATTCAAATGTTGGCCCAGATTTATACCATGGGAACTAAATGACAAGCAAAATTCCTATCTGTTTAGGTTCTCTTGCTCCCTGTAAGCTAAATCCGTCTGAGACGTTAGGAACACTAGAAAAATACTATTTGATGAGCAGGAATAGTATTTCGAGTGCTGAAGCCCTAGAAACAGCGGATACTAGCCCGTTCCCTTTGTCTGCAGCTCGCCACTCCCAGGTTGGGAATGAACTCACTTGTGCCTCCCATAGACATCACTCTGGTCCAGATAACCATGCCTGGTCCACCTCATACCCTTCTGTTCTCACCAAAAGCAGCCAGGGAGGAAAGTAACCTTATAGGATGCAATCCAGAAAAGCTTAAAGAGACAAATAACTGCTGTGCCTAGACCATGTATTCTCAAGGGGGGTGATACCACCACCTAGGTGATAGAAATAGGTTCTTGGGAGTGTGAAAACATATGAGCCATTACAATGGTTTGTGGCCTTCTAAAGGGCCACAGTACCTAAACAGGCATACACTATATTTGTGGAATTAAAATTGCAAGAGTTTGTAGGTTGGTGATTAAGAGGGAAAATGCCTCTAAAGGCTCATTAGGGGGCAAGAATGAAAGAAAATTTGTGAAATGCTGGACCAAAAGTATGGAGGGAGGTATTTGTTGAGCAGTAACTCCCAAAAAGGTCCTTGGGTGGTACAAAAGGTTTGCACTCGACTACATCCAATGGATCCTGGCTGAAACCATAGAATACCAGATAGATGTTGACTTGTGTTTTATTGACTATGCTAAGGCATTCGACTGTGTGGATCATAATAAATTATGGATGACTTTGCAGAGAATAGGAATTCCGGAATACTTAATTTTGCTCATGAGGAATCTATACATGGAAAGGGAGGCAGTTGTTTGAACAGAATAAGGGGATACTGAATGGTTTAAAGTCAGGAAAGGTGTGCGTCAGGGTTGTATCCCTTCACTATATCTATACAATGTGTGTGCTGAGCGTATAATCTGAAAAACTGGACTCGATGAAGAGGAATGGGGCATCAGGATTGGAGGAGGACTCATGAACAACCTGCATTATACGGATGACACAACCTTGCTTGCTAAAAGTGAAGAGGACTTGAAGCACTTATTAATGAAGATCAAAGACCACAGCCTTCAGTAGGATTACACGTCAACATAAAAAAAACAAAAATCCTCAAAACTGAAGCAATGAGCAACATCATACCAAATGGAGAAAAGACTGAGTTTGTCAAGGATTTCACTTTACTTGGGTGCATAATCAACACCCATGGAAGCAGCAGTGAAGAAATCAAGAGACACATTGCATTGGAAAATCTGCTGCAAAACACGTCTTTAAAGTGTTGAAAAATGAAGATGTCACCTTGAGGGCTAACGTGCGCCTGACCCAAGCCATGTTGTTTTCAATTGCCTCATGTGCATGGGAAAGCTGGACAAGGAATAAGGAAGACAGAAGAACTGAGGCCTTCGAATTGTGGTTTTGGTGAAGAATATTGAATATACCATGGACTGCTGAAAGAATGAACAAATCTGTCTTGGAAGAATTACAACCAGAATGCTCTTTAGAAGCAAGGATCCCGAGACTACATCTCAGATACTTTGGACTTGTCATCAGGCGGGATCAGTGTCTGGAGAAGTACATCATGCTTGGTAGAGCAGAAGGTCATCAAAAAAGAGGAAGACCCTCAACGAGATGGAGTGACACGGTGGCTGCAACAATGAGCTCAAGCATAGTAACTATTTTGAGGATAGCACAGGGTCGGGCACTGTTTCGTTCTCTTACGCATAGGGTCACTATGAGTTGAATCCAACTTGATGGCACGTAACAATGATAACAACTAACCTAAAGTTTGATGGTTTGAACCCTCCTAGCACACCATGGAAGAAAGGCCTGGTGATCTGCTTTCATAATAGAAAACACTATGGAGGAATTCTACTCTATAAGAAACACATAGGGTCACCATGAGTGAGAATCGGCTCATGGCAGAGGGCTTTGGTTTAACTCTCAGAAGACAAGAAGAATGCAAAGAGAGAGGAAAGCCCATTCTTTTAGGGTGGGCTTGTTCCATTCATGCATTTCATGTTTTCTTAACTCTTATTCTGTGTTTTTCTCATCCACAATTTCAGTGAAGGGCTTTGTGTCCTGATCAGCTGGAACCACAGTGTTTTTTTTTTTAAATTTTGTTAGCAAGAGCTAGCTTCTCCTCTTTATTTTATTCCCTAATTTTTCATAAGTGCGATCTCGTGTGTTCATGACTTCATTTATGAGTCCATTTCTTCATTCAACAAATATTCACTGTAAGCAAATACTATCTGTACATGAAGTATAATAAAACTTCCTATTTCATAGGTTTGTGGGGAAGATGAAATGACATAATGCATGAAAAGATGCAATGTCTTTCATACCAGGAACATAGCTCTCAATGAGTAGAATAGAGTTGTCAGATACTGAGTATCCCTAATATGCCAGACCCTGTTTCTATTTTTTTAGTATTCTGATTCGAATGTCCTTTCCTACCTGATCAGTGCAGCACAAATGAAATCTAATGATTTTAGTTCATTTAATTGCTATCCAAACACACAACTGAAAAATTAGTCATTACTTTAAATAGCTTTTCAGTTGATACCCACCATTTTTCAGTTATAAATCATCATCTGCAAGAGATCATTTTGCCTTTCCAACATTAAGACTCTAATTTATTTTTCTTGTGTTATTGCACAGTATGAAACTCCAGACTACTGTACTGGATAGTGGCCATATCATGCATCCTTATATTCTTTACAATTTTAGTGGGAATTTCTATGTCGTGTGCCATAGAGACTCCCAGCAAGGACCTTTTTTGGAGGTAAGTCTTTGTTGATTAGTCAATTATTTCCTAGACTATGGATGTGCTCTACTTTTCTTTAAGTCAATTATGGTTAGTTATATTTCCCTAAAAGAAAAGAACTATCTTGAGGTTTTCAGAATTTTTCCCATCGAGACAGACATGATTACATGTTCTCCACGTGCATAATCACAGCCACTGTCTCAAAACTAATTCCCTGCATTCTGACTTCTCATATTAGTTTTTAGATTACACTCGTCCGAAGTTTGCTTTTGCCAAAGAATGCCTCTTGGAGTTATCAAATCTATAGCTTTCTTGTTTTAATTTCATTAGTTATCCTTTTATCTTTATTATTTACTGTTTCCTGATTTTGGAAGTTTATTTTGATATATTTCATTGTACTTTTTCTAACTAGTTTTTAGTTACTTTTTAAAGTTTGTGTTTATGTGCCTGTACAAAAATTCAGATCTTAAACAGAATACCCTAAAACAAGATAGGAAGTCCTGGTGGTGCAGTGGTTAAAGTGCTTGACTGTTAATCAAAAGGTTGGCAGTTTGAGCCAAACAGCCACTCCATGGGAGAAAGATGCAGAAATCTGCTTCTATAAAGATTGACAACCTTGAAAACCCAATAGGAGGGTTCTACACTCTACAGCAGGGTCACTATGAGTCCAATTCAATTTGACAGCAATAGGTATATTTTTCAGTTGAATTTCTTGAAATATTTTCTCATAATTAACTTCAGTAGAATTACTTAAAGTTTGTCTAAAAATTGATATAAAACAAACAACCAAACCCATTGTCATCGAGTGGATTCTGACTCATACTGACAGTATAGGTCAGAGTAGAACTTCCGCATAGGGTTTCCAAAGCTGTAACCTTTAGAGGACTAGACTGCTATATTTTTCTGCTGCACAGCAAACAGCCAAAATTTTGTGTAGCAGTGAAGTGCAGTGTGATACCTACCGAAAGATTGTTCTTGTTGTTGTTAGATGCCTTTAGTCGATTTCAGCTCATACCGACCCTGTGTACAACCGAAGGAAACACTGTCTGATCCTTCGCCATCCTCACAATCATTGCTATATTTGAGCCTATTGTTAATGTACTGTTGTAACCGCTTTTGAATAATCTACAGGAAAGTTTTACCTGTGTGTCATATTTATGATATTGTTGGATAATTTCTGCATGTTATCCGGCCTCCTTTCTTTGGAATGGGTGCAAATGTGGACCTCTTCCCATAGGTTGGTCAGGTTGCTGCCTTCCAAATTTCTTCGCATAGATGAGCGAGCACTTCCAGTGCTACATCCATTTGTTGAAATATCTCAATTGGTACTGCATAAATCTCTGAAGCCTTCTTTTTGGCCAATGCCTTCAGTGTGGTTCGAACCTCTTCTTTCAGTACCATGGGTTCTTGATCACATGCTACCTCCTGAATGGTTGAAGGTCGACCAGTTCTTTTTGGTACAGTGACTGTGTATTCCCTCCGTCTTCTTTTGATGCTTCGTGCATTGCTCAATATTTTCTCCTTCAAATCCTTCAATATTGCAGCTTGAGGCTTGACTTTTTTCTTCAGTTCTTTCAGCTTGAGAAATGGCAAGCATGTTCTTCTGTTTTGATTTTCTAAATGCGGGTCTTTGCACATTTCATTATAATATTTTACTGTGTCTTCTCAAGCTGCTGTCTGAAATATTCTGTTCAACTCTTTTACTTAATCATTTCTGTCTTTCGCTTTAGCTACTCTACATTCAAGAGCAACTTTTAGAGTCTCTTCTGACATCCACTTTGGTCTTTTCTTTCCTGTCTATTTAATGATCTCTTGCTTTCTTCATGTATGATGTCTTTGAAGTCATTCCAGAATTCATCTAGTCTCTGGTCATTAGTGTTCAATGCATCAAATCTATTCTTGAGTTGATCTCTAAATTTAGGCGAGATATCAAGGTTGTACTTTAGCTCTTATGGACTTGTTCAGATTTTCTTCAACTTCAACTTGAGCTTGTATCTGAGCAATTGATTGTTGCAGAGTAGGTCCCTGACCTTGTTCTGACTGAGGATACTGAGTTTTTCTGTCGCACTGGGTTTTGAGTTCTTTCCACAGATGTAGTCAATTTGATTCCTGTGTATTCCATCCAGTGAGGTCCACGTGTGTAGCCACCATTTATGTGGTTGAGGAAAGGTATTTGCAATGAATAATTCCTTGGTCTTGCAAAATCCTATCGTTTGAACTCTGGAATCATTTTTATCACCAAGCCATATTTTCCAACTACCCATCCTTCTTTGTTTCCAACTTTTGCATTCCAATTGCCAGTAACTATCAATGCATTTTGATTGCATGTTCAATCAATTTCAAACTCAGAAGTTGGTAAAAATCTTCAATTTCTTCATCTTTGGCCTTTGTGGTTGGTGTGTAAATCTGCATAACAGTTGTGTATTAGCTAGCCTTTCTTGTAGGCGTATGGAAAATATCCTATCACTGGCAGCATTGTACTTCAAGATAGTTTCTGAGATATTCTTTTTGATGATGAATGCTACACCATTCCTCTTCAATTTGTCATTTTCGGCATTGTAGACCATATGATTATCTGATTCAAAATGGCCAATACCAATCCATTTCAGCTCACTGTATTCTAGGATATTGATATTTATGAGTTCCATTTCCTTTTTGACAACTTCCAATTTTCCTAGATTCATACTTCATGCATTCCACTTTCAGATTATTAATGGGTATTTTCAGCTGTTTCTTCTCATCTTGAGTCCTGCTGCATCAGCAAATGAAGATCCCAAAAGCTTGTTAAAAATGTAGTTCCTGATTCTGCAAGTCTGGGTGGGTCTGGGGTACAGCATTCTTGAGAAGTTCCCAGGTGATACTGATCCTGCTTGTCCTTGAGAGGGCACATTTTGAGTCTGTGTTTAGGTTTGCAGATAGGAGAGGCAGCAAATGATACAATGTTACTGTGTAGAACTCACTCCCCAACTGAATTGAGGTAGACAAAGGTAGTACTTTATTAATTCCTCCACTTCCAATGAAAGACAACATTTCTGTGTTGTTGGTTTGCTGAAAATTGAATGGTTCCTTGCTTCTGTCCTGGTAGGTATTTCATCCACATGAAATCAGTAAATCAAACATGTGTTTCAGAATTGATTCTTTTCAGATTTTTAGCCAAGTTAGAGATTCAGCTCATTCTCTTTGGGCTGTTTCCGTCCACATGCCCGGTTACCTTCACTGGGAACCTGCTCATCATCCTGGCCATCAACTCTAACTCCCATATTACCATTTGTTGATTTTGACCATTTTTTAAAGACACTCTTTCATCAGTACTACCTTCAAAATGCACATTATAGTTGGAGCACCTAACCTGGCCCTTTACCTGTTTTAGTAAATAAAGTTTTATTGAAACTCAGCCATGCACATTGGTGTATGTGTTATCCATGGCTGCTTTCCTGCTGGAAAAGCAGAGCTGTGTCATTGTCACAGAGAACACCTGTCCTGCAGAGCATGACATATTTACCACCTGGGCCTTGACTAGAAAATGTTTCCAAATCTTTGAATTAAAGAATTCTCATCTCTTCTATTCTAAACTTACTTTGTTAAGCATCTCAGGACACCACCAAAATTCTATAGTAGTAACATGAAATTCTATACTACCCATTGCTGTCTAGTTGATTCCAATTCAGAGTAGAACTGCCCCATAGAATTTCCAAGGAACACTTGGTGGGTTCAAGCTGCCGACCTTTTGCTTACCAGCCATAGGTCTTAACCACTATGCGACCAGGGTTTCCAAAACTAGCAACGTGAAATTCTATAGTAGTAACCGGGCAGTGTTTTGTTCTGTTGTACATAAAGTCACTGTGAGTCAGAATAGTCTCGATGCCACCTAACAACAACAACAATAACATGAAATTCCATACAATACTGCATTCTCACAATTACTATATGAGATTAGAGTTTGTAGTTTTTTTTTCTGTATGTTTTTGTTGTTGTTAGGTGCCATCAGGTTGGTTCTGACTCACAGCGACCCTATGTACAACTGAAGAAATCAATGCTGGATCCTGCACTATCCTCACTATCATTGTTATGCTTGAGCCCGTTGTTGTAGCCACTGTGTCAATCTATGTCACTGAGGTCTTCCTCTTTTTTGCTGACCTTCTACTTTACCGAGCATGATGTCCTTCTCCTGGGACTGATCCCACCTGATAACATGTCCAAAGTATGTGACACGTTGTCTCACCACCCTTGCTTCTAAGGAGCATTCTGGTTGTACTTCTTCCAAGACAGCTTTGTTCGTTCTTTTGGCAATCCATGGTATATTCAATGTACTTCACCAACACCTCAGTTCAAAGATATCAATTCTTGGTGGTAAATCAAGCAATAAATTGTACTTTTCCAAAAGACCTAAATGGAAAATACCATGGAGGCTGCTGCCTTGTCTTCTTAAATCTTAATATCTCCTCTGCCTAAAAAAAGATCTCTGAAACAGAAGAAAAGTGAAAGAAATTTTTGTTGAATGAATAAATTTAAATTAGCTTAAATCTTAGGTGATGTCATATTGTCTCAAGGATTTAAAATTATATGTCTAGCCTGGAGTTTCCAGAATGCATATCTCCAAACAAGATCACTCCAAATTCATAGATTCTCCACATGAAAGGTTAATAGATATATCAAGTTTGACATGTCAAAAATCCTAATCTTTGTTGTTGTTGTTGTTGTTGTTACGTGTCATTGAGTTGGCTCTGACTCATGGCAATCTGATGTACAACAGAAGAACACACTGCCCAGTGCTGTATAATCCTCACAGTCATTGCTATGCTGGATCCCATTGTTGCATCCACTGTGACAATCCATTTTATTGAGCAACTTCCTCTATTTCGAAAACCCTCTAGTTTTCCAAGCATGACTTCCTTCACCAGGGAATGATCCCTCTTGATAACCTGTCAAAAGTACCAATACAAAGTCTTGGCATTATCTCTTCTAATGAGCATTCTGGCTGCACTTCTTCCAAGACAGAATTGTTCATTCCACTGAAAATCATGGTACATTCAATATTATTTGCCAATCCCATAATTCAGAGGCATCAGTTCTTCAGTCTTATGTGTTTTCCAGCTCTCACATGCCTATGAGGTGACTAAAAACAGCATGACTCGGTAAGGTGCACCTTAGTCCTTAAACTGGCATCTTTGCTTTTTAGCACTTTATAGAAGATTTTTATCAGCTGCTGCAGTCTGAAATTGATCGAACATGTAATCAAGATGCATTGATAATTATTGGTGCTTGGAATGCAAAAGTTGGAAACAAAGAAGAAGGATCAGTAGTTGGATAATATGGCCTTGGTGATAGAAACAGTGCCAGAGATCGAATGATAGAATTTTGAAGACCAATGACTTCATTGCAAATACCTTCTTTCACCAATATAAACAGCGACTATACACATGGACCTCACCAGACGGAACACACAGAAATCAAATTGACTACATCTACGGACAGAGATGTCGGAAGAGCTCAATATCATCAATCAGAACAAGGCCAGGGGCAGACTGTGGAACAGACATCAACTGCTCATCTGCAAGTTCAAGCTGAAACTGAAGAAAATCTGAGCAAATCCCTGAGAGCCAAAATATGCCCTTGAGTATATCTCACCTGAATTTAGAGACCATCAGAAGGATAGATTTGATGCCTTGAGCATTGGTGACCAAAGACCAGACAAGTTGTGGAATGATATCAAGGACATCATCCATGACAAAAGCAAGAGGTCATTGGAAAGACAGGAAAGAAAGAAAAGACCAAGATGAACTCAGAGGCGGCTCTGAAACTTGCTCTCAGATGTCAAGGAGCTAAATCAAAAGGAAGAATTGATGAAGTAAAAGAGCCGAACAGAAGATTTCAAAGGTCGTCTCAAGAAGACAAAGTAAAGTATTATAATGACATGTGCAAAGAGCTGGAGATGGAAAACCAAAAGGGAAGAACACGCTCGGCATTTCTCAAGCCAAAAGAACTCAAGAAAAAAATTGAAGACTCAAGTTGCAATAGTGAAGGATTCCATGGGGAAAATACTAAATGATGCAGAAAGCATCAAAAGAAGATGGAGGAAATACAGACAGTCATCAAACCGAAAAGAATTAGTCGATGGTCATCCATTTTGAGAGGTAGCCGATGATCAGGAACCGATGGTACTGAAGGAAGAAGTCCAAGCTGCTCTGAAGGCATTGGTGAAAAACAAGGCTCCAGGAATTGGTGCAACATCAATTGAGATGTTTCAACAAATGGATGGAGTGCTGGCGGCACTCGCTCGTCTATGCCAAGGAATATGGAAGACAGCTTCCTGGCCAGCTGACTGGAAGAGATCCATATTTATGCCTATTCCCAAGAAAGGTGATCCAACTGAATGTGGAAATTATACAACAATATCATTAATATCACACGCGAGGAAAATTTTGCTGAAGCTCATTCAAAAACGGCTGCAGCAGTATATCAGCAGGGAACTGCCAGAAATTCAGGCTGGTTTCAGAAGAGGACGTGGAACTAGGGATATCACTGCTGATGTCAGATGGATCCTGGCTGAAAGCAGAGAATACCAGAAGGATGTTTACCTGTTTTATTGACTATGCAAAGGCAGTAGACTGTGTGGATCATAACAAATTATGGACAACATTGAGAAGAATGGGAATCCCAGAACACTTGATTGTGCTCATGAAGAAACTTTCCATAGATCAAGAGGCAGTTGTTCAGACAGAACAAGGGGTTACTGATTGGTTTAAAGGCAGGAAAGGTGTGTGTCAGGGTTGTATTCTTTCTACCTATTCAGTCTGTATGCTGAGCACATAGTCTGAGAAGCTAGACTATATGAAGAAGAACAGAACATCAGGATTGGAGGAAGACTCATTAACAACCTGTGTTATGCAGATGACACAACCTTGCTTGCCAAAAGTGAAAAGGACTTGAAGCACTTACTAATGAAGATCAGAGACCACAGCCTTCAGTATGGATTACACATCAACATAAAGAAAACAAAAATCCTCACAACTGGACCAATGAGCAACACCATGATAAGCGGAGAAAAGCTTGAAGTTGTCAAGGATTTCATTTTACTTGGCTTCACAATCAACAACCATGGAAGCAGCAGTCAAGAAATCAAAAGACGCATTGCATTGGGTAAATCTGATGTCAAGGACCTCTTGAAAGTTTTGAAGAACAAAGATGTCACCTTGAAAACTAAGGTGTGCCTGACCCAAGCCATGGTATTTTCAATCGCATCATATGCTTGTGAAAGCTGTACAATGAATAAGGAAGACTGAATAAGAATTAACACCTTTGAATTGTGGTGTTGGCGAAGAATAGTGAATATACCATGGACTGCCAAAAGAATGAACAAATCTGTCTTGGAAGAAGTACAACCAGAATGCTCCCTAGAAGCAAGGATTTCAAGACTGCATCTTACATACTTTGAACATGTTGTCAGGAGGTATCAGTCCCTGGAGAAGGACATCATGCTTGGTAAAGTACAGGGTCAGCGGAAAAGAGGAAGACCCTTGATAAGGTGGATTGACACAGTGGCGGCAACAATGAGCTCAAGCATAACAACATTTGTAAGAGTGCTGCAGGACTGGGCAGTTTTTTGTTCTGTTGTGTATAAGGTCACTATGAATTGGAACCAACTTGAGGGCACCTAACAAAAACAACAACAACAAGGGTTTAGAAAAAAAAAAAAAAGACGTGCTTACTATTTGACTTCCAGCTCCCATAAAAACTAGATCATGTTTTGTGATACACACACACCTCTCCAAAATGGTTTCTAAAGATGAGTGTGCACTGCTTACTTGGGTCCCTAGGAGAGAACATCTTACATTTTTCGATGCATTGATGCACCTCCCACTTATGTTGTTGTTCTTAGGTGCCATCGAGTATGTTCCCACCCAAAACGACCATATGGAAAACAGAATGAAACACTGCCCAGTCCTTGCTATGCTTGGGCCCATTGTTGCAGCCACTCTGTCAATCCACTTTTTTCTTGGGCTTCCTCTTTTTTTTTTTTTGCTTACCCTCTACTTTACCAAGCATGCTGTCCTTCTCTAGGAACTGGTACCTCATGATAATATGGCCAAAGTAGGTGAGATGTACTCTCGCCATCCTTGCTTTTAAGGAGCATTCTGGCTGTAGTTCTTCTGAGACAGATTTGTTCCTTCTTTTGGCAGTCCATGGTATATATATTTAGTATTCTTTGCCAAGGCCACAATTCACAGGTATCAGTTCTTCCTCAGTCGTCCTTATTCATCGTCCACCGTTTGCATGCATATGAGGAAACTGAAAACACCATGGCTTGGTTCAGGCACGCCTAAGTCCCTAAAGTGGTATCTTTGCTTTTAACACTTGAAAGAGGTCTTTTGCAGCCCATTTTCCCAATGCAATGAGTCTTGATTTCTTGACTGCTGCTTCCGTGGTTGTTGATTGTGGATCCAAGTAAAATGAAATCCTTGACAACCTCAACCTTTTCTCCATTTATCATAATGTTGTTTATCGGTCCAGCTGTGAGGATTCTGTTTTCTTTCCGTTGAGGTGTAATCCATATTGAAGGCTGTGGTCTTTGATCTTCATCAGTAGGGGTTTCAAGTCCTGTTCACTTTCAGCAAGCAAGGTTGTGTCATCTGGATTATGCAGGTTGTTAATGAGACTTCCTCCAATCCTAATGCTCTATTCTTCTTCCTGTAGTCCAGCTTCTGGTATTATTTGCTCAGCATAGAGATTGAATAGGTATGGTGAAAGGATACAACCCTGTCACACACCTTTTCTGACTTTAAACCATGAAGTATCCCCTTGTCCTGTTTGAATGACTGCCTCTTGATCTAATACAGGCTCTTCATAAGCAGTTAAGTGTTCTGGAATTCCCATTCTTCCAAATATTAGCCATAATTTGTTATGGTCCACACAGTTGAATGCCTTTGTGCAGTCTATAAAACACAGGTAGAAGTCTTTCTGGTATTCTGTGCTTTCAGGGAGGACCCATCTGACATCAGCAATAATATCCCATTTATAGGATCTCAGAGACAGAATCTGTCTAGATGAAAGTTATACCATTGAGGTAAATCCCACCTTGATTCAGTTCCAAAGTTCTGCAGACCTCAGTTGGTTGCTTGAATCATTATTGATTTGATGCCACCTAATAAGAACAAAACAAGGCTTTTGAAATAAAATTTTTATAAATGCTGAAGATAATTATTTAGGTCTTGATAATAAGGTGTCAATTTAATTTTTCATAATGGTAGTTATGGATCTTAAATATCTTCTTTGTTGTTGTTACCTGTATGGTGAATTGCATGTGAAATTGTTCACTACAGATTGGTAAACAAACACAGTTAAGCCCATGAGTACCTTGGTTACCGTAAGTCTGTGCATGCTGTGCTTACTAGTTATACTGTATATATTTATATATACTGGATATATGGTATATCTATGGTATTAAAACTTAATATTTGATATTGATTTGATATTGACTGTTGTCTCCAAGCTATTAATAAGTTATTCTATTATTTTATGGTTGCTTACTGTGTCCTAGCTTTTTGCTTTGTTTTTGATATACCAAAATAGGCTGGTCATGTGAGCTAATTTGATTATTGGCACCTTTGAAGGTCACATCGTGGCACCAGGTGGTTAGAACTATTATTAGGTATAAGAGCCCAGGAGTTAATTTACCTTTCCTGTATGGATTCAGCTCAGGTGTCCAGGTAGTCAGTCACGAAGTGTGTGGTTCATGCTCTCACGTACAGACCTAGATGGGCAGATTTTATTGGAGTAGGCACAGGCACCTGGCTGCAGTGTGGGGTCATGCACTAAGCAAGATAGGGGGCTGACAGCTGCCTCTGAGTGTGTGGGAGGAAAGCGTGTCCCTCTTCCCTAGAGCACGTAGGTGGGCAGGTTTTGTAGCTGGACTGTGGGTACCCAATGCTGTTGGCATTAGAACTGGAAGGCACAACTTATTCCTGGACCGTTGTCACAGGAGGCTAGGTGGTGTGTGTAGAGCCACTAGTCCTTAGGCCCCTGATGTGGGTAGGTGAGGACCATTCTTTTTTTTTTAAAATAATTTTTATGGTGCTTTAAGTGAAAATTTACAAATCAAGTCAGTCTCTCACACAAAAACCCGTATACACCTTGCTACACACTCCCAGTTACTCTCCCCCTAATAAGACAGCCTGCTCTCTCCCTCCACTCTCTCTTTTCGTGTCCTTTTCACCAGCTTCTAACCCCCTCCACCCTCTCTTCTCCCCTCCAGGCAGGAGATGCCAACATAGTCTCAAGTGGAGGACCATTCTTAATGTCACAGATCTGCCATCCCACTTTATAGCTGATACAGCTGAAAATAGGCTTCAGGTATATTATCCTGTTGTACTGTGGTAATGAGGGCCTATGCTGTTAAAATAGCTCATACAAGACTGCAGGAGTGAAAGGAATTCAAAGTCTGTGTACCCCTTATGCCTGTGCCTAGGCAAAGGGACCATGCTTTCCTTGAGTTCCGGGCTTAGGGGAGCTGGCAGATTATTTTTTTCATGTTAATTTGTTTCCTTTCCATAGATGGGAGAATGGCTCAGGGCAAACGATGGGTCCTACTTCTGGCTCAGGGGAGTTGGCAATCACCAGCAGAGCATGGAGGGTACAGGTAAATGGGAGAGAGGTTGTTCCCAAAGGGGGTGTTTTTTGAGCCATGTGGTACGTTGGACTCATATACTTATCTTTTGCCTATTGGGTATCGCTTTTCACTGGCTCTGAAGGCTTGAGTGAACTCTCCACTGCTCAGTCTCTTCCGATGTGGAAAATGTGTCCCGTGGACCACTGCTTGCCTCACTGCACATGCCAGGTGATCCAGCCTGCAGGGTGCCAGTTCTGACCAGGTCAGGTCTGGCAACTCCTCATTGCTTCTGAGATGTCTCTCCCACCGCCTGCCACTCAGTCCAGTTCCTCAAGTTTACCTTTGATGTTCAGGGCTTCTGTTGTTGTTGTCAGGTGCCGTTGAGTTGGTTCCGACTTATAGCGACCCTGTGCACAACAGAACGAAACACTGCCCGGTCCTGCGCCATCCTTACAATCGTTGTTATGCTGGAGCTCGTTGCAGCCACTGTGTCAATCCACCTTGTTGAGGGTCTTCCTCTTTCCTCTGACCCTGTACTCTGCCAAGCATGATGTCCTTCTCCAGGGACTGATACCTCCTGACAACATGTCCAAAGTATGTAAGACGCAGTCTCGCCATCGTTGCCTCTAAGGAGCATTCTGGCTGTACTTCTTCCAAGACAGATTTGTTTGTACTTTTGTCGGTCCATGGTATATTCACTATCCTTCACCAACACCACAGTTCAAAGGTGTTAATTCTTATTCAGTCTTCCTTATTCATTGTCCAGCTTCCACATGCATATGATGTGATTGAAAATACCATGGCTTGGGTCAGGCGCACCTTAGTCTTCAGGGTGACATCTTTGCTCTTCAACACTTTGAAGAGGTCCTTTGCATCAGATTTACCCAATGCAACACGTCTTTTGATTTCTTGACTGCTGCTTCCATGGCTGTTGATTGTGGATCCAAGTAAAATGAAATCCTTGACAACTTCAATCTTTTCTCCGTTTATCATGATGTTCCTCATTGGTCCAGTTGTGAGGATTTTTGTTTTCTTTATGTTGAGGTGTAATCCATACTGAAGGCTGTGGTCTCTGCTCTTCATTAGTAAGTGCTTCAAGTTCTCTTCACTTTCAGCAAGCAAGGTTGTGTCATCGGCATAACACAGGTTGTTAACGAGTCTTCCCCCAATCCTGATGTCCTGTTCTTCTTCATATAGTCCAGCTTCTCGTATTATTTGTTCAGCATACAGATTAAATAGGTATGGTGAAAGAATACAACCCTGATGCACACCTTTCCTGACTTTAAAGCGGTCAGTATCTCCTCATTCTGTCCGAACAACTGCCTCTTGATCCATGTAAAGGTTCCCTATGAGCACAATTAAGTGTTCTGGGATCCCCATTCTTCGCAGTGTTATCCATAGTTTGTTATGATCCACACAGTCGAATGTCTTTGCATAGTCAGTAAAACACAGGTAAACATCTTTCTGGTATTCTCTGCTTTCAGCCAGGATCCATCTGACATCAGCAATGATATCCCTGGTTCCACATCCTCTTCTGAAACCAGCCTGAATTTCTGGCAGTTCCCTGTCGACATACTGCTGTAGCCATTTTTGAATGATCTTCAGCAAAACTTTGCTTGTATGTGATATTAACGGTATTGTTCTATAACTTCCACATTCGGTTGGATCACCTTTCTTGGGAATAGGCATAAATATGGATCTTTCCAGTCAGTTGGCCAGGAAGCTGTCTTCCGTATTTCTTGGCATAGACAAGTGAGCACATCCAGCACTGCATCTGTTTGTTGAAACATCTCACTTGATATTCCATCAATTCCCACAGTACGACAAACTGACAGACACGTGGAGGCAGGGCTTCTAGATTGTCGTATATAATCAATTCACTTGTTTTTGTTGGGTCTTTGGTGTAAGAGGGACCACAGGAAGTGTCTAACTACTCTGCCATCTTGGCCCCATCTCTAGATCGTGTCTTAAGCCAATCTCTTTTGAAATATAAAAGAGAGAATGTAGCAGATAGACAGGGGGACCTCATACCACCAAGAAAGCAGTGCCAGGAACAGAACGCATACTTTAGATCTGGGGCTCTGTGTGGAGAAGCTTCTTGACCATAGAATGATTGATGGCAAGGGCCTTCCTCCAGAGCAGACAGAGACAAAAAGCCTTTCCCTGGAGCTGATGCCCTAGATTTGTACTTGTAGCCTACTAAACTGTGAGAAAATAACGTTGTCTTTGTTAAAACCACCCACTTGTGGTATTTCTGTCAGAGCAGCAGTAGATGACTAAGGGAAACCCTGGTGGCCTAGTGAGGAAAAGCTATGGCTGCTAACCAAAAGGTTGGCAGTTCAGATCCACTAGGGGCTCCTTGGAAACTCTGTGGGGCAGCTCTACTGTATCCTAAAGGGTCATTATGAGCCAGAATCAACTCAACAGCAGTGGGTTTTGGTTTTAGTTAGATGACTAAGACAATTGCCCATAGGAAGAATCGGGTTCATATATGCTATAGTTATGTGTGTGTGTCTGTGTGTGTTTTAATTTGGGTTTAATTATTCATGAAACATTAGAGTAAGTACACTGAATGATTTAATGGATTGACTTTTTAAGTTTATATTTGATTATCCTCCATAAACCCAAAAAAAAAAAAAAAAAACCAAAACAAACAAACCCATTGCCATCGATTCCCATTCATAGCAGCCCTACAGGACAGAGTAGAACTAACCCATAGAGTTTTCAAGGAGCACCTGGTGGATTTGAACTGCCGTCCTTTTGGTTAGCAGGTGTAGCTCTTAACCACTACACCATCAAGGTTTCCCCCATAGACCATAAAAAATCTTAATTATTAATGGTCTAAGTCCTTATTATGTTTAGATACAATGTAAACACTCGAGGTTACAGATTTCAGCCATCTCTTTATAGATATCATTCCCTTTCCCTCTTTTCTCTCTTTTTTTTTTTTGGTAATTTGTCTTGCAAGAAATCATTGTTTTGTTTAGCTTCTGAAAGCAATAACAATGATTTCATCTAATCTTTCCACAGTTCATCAATCCTGGGCAATTTTACAGATAATTCTTCAAGAAATTATACTTTGTACCTTTAAGATTTGAGTAATAGTTGTATTAATTGATCTTATTCGAGCTAGGAACATGAAGATGTTATTGTTGTTGTTGTTAGCTGCTATTTCATTGGCTCCAGGTCATCGCAACTTAATCTATAGGAGAACAAAATCTTCCCTAGTGGTGTACTATATACATGATCTTTGATATGTTTGAGACCATTGTTGAGAGTAATGTGTCAATCCATCTCAGGGAGGCTTATCCTTGTTTTTACTGACCCTCTACTTTACCAACTATGATGTTCTTTTCTAGCAATTGGTCTTTCCTAATGGCATGCCTAAAGTAATTGAGCCTAAGTCTCACCCTCTTCCCTTCTAAGGAACATTCTGGTTGTATTTCTTCTAAGACGGATTTGTTTGTTTTTCAGGCAGTCTGTGATATAGTCGATGTTCTTTGCCAAAACCACAATTAAAAAATGAAAATAGCCCCAGCAAAATATCACTATACTCCCCAAACCAGGCATTGTGGGGTTCAGGTGGAGGTGGGATCCCAAACAGGCCGCAGAGTCACTAAGGAGACTTTTCCCAGAAGAAATGTAAGAGGTGATGGGGCTGAAAGCAGCAAGCCGTGGCAGGAAGCACAAAGATATGATTGTTCTCAAATGTCTAGACAAGAATTTGGTATATGACACAATCTAGAGGATCTGCATAGGTTAAAAAAAAGGGGGCCTTGATGAGTATTCAAGTAGCCTAAACTATAGAGCAGCACTTGGTTGGTAGCACACTGGAGTCAAACTCTGTAGGGAGAAAATGGTGGTCATTACACAGCATTCTTTGGAGGCTTAGTTGCATGAGTTGGAATAGAGTGGCCTGTGGGTAGCCTTTCCCCAGTTGAAGGGCAGGGGTAAGGCATTCTGCTTAGCTCATTTTCAGTCTCTAAAAAATATTGGTGAAGTGAAGGAGGTGAACAAGGAGGATGACCTAAAGACCAGGAGGAGGAATACACTTCACTCAGGAATAAATTATTTTCACCTCTGCAATGCCACATCACTCAGACAAACCTAGAATGTTTTGAGTTATTGTGTAGTTCACAGCGTTGCTACCAAAGCAGTGTCCATCACCGCTTCAAGTAATTAGAGAAGCTACCACTTAAGGACATGCGGGTCAACTTTGGTGGACTCAGTAATGCCCTTAATGGGAAATGTCCCACTGAAAGTAAGCCTTGTTGAGACATGGCCAGGCTGGCATGCTTAGGACAAGTAGATAAAGATGAGACTTAGAGGAGGATATCTTTTGATCTCTTTGACCTGATTAATCCAGAAACTTGGTCAGGTTTTTTCTGTTGCCCACCAACTGTCTGTCTCTCTCTGCTTGTTTCTCCTGAACCATAATTCCTTCCTGTACAACCTGTTTTCTCTCAGTAATGGCTCGTAATCCATCGACTACTCCCATCTTAGATTTGCCATCACATCAAGGCTTTCATGAACGAGTCCCAGTCCATCATTCATTCATTCAACATGTTTGTTGATCACTGTTTTGGACACTAAGAGCCCTCATAGGGCAGTGATTAAGCAGTCAGCTTCCACAGGAAAGGTAGGTGGTTCAAAGCCAGCAGTCGCTCCATAGGGGAAAGATGTGGCAGCCTGCTTCCATAAAGATTTATGGTTTTGGAAACCCTGTGGGGCATTTCTACTCTGTCCTACAGGGTCACTAGGAGTTGAAATCTACTTAAATGTGGTAGGGTTTTGTGTGTGTGTGTGTGTGTGTGTGTGTGTGTGTGTGTGTGTGTGTGTTGGACACCATGGTTATAGTGGTGATCTGGACACAGAACTGGTTCTAGCTTTTTTCGGAAACCAGAGTTCAGTGGAAGAGACTAATAATGAATGAAGTAAGATCCTCTTCTGTAGAAACAGGCACTATGGTGGTAAGAAACAGCATCCACTGGCATTTGCCAAAGACAACCTGTGATGTAAGACCGTATTTATAAAGATAACTTGGTCTGATCATGAAAGAACTTAGTTTCATGGGGAAAATAAGCAGATAATCAAATCAATTCAGTGCAGTATGATCGGTGATGTAATATCTGATGTTTTGAATAACGAGATGATAGAGCGCATGATTTTGCCTGGAATGGTGGTGTAGTTTCCTAGTGCTGCTTTAATGGAAATGCCACAAGTGAATGTTCTCAGAGAACAGAAACTTATTTTCTCACAGTTTAGGATGCTAGAAGTCTGAACTTAGGGTGTGAGCTCTAGAGGAAGGCTCTCTCTCTGTTGGTTCTAGGGGAAGATCCTTGTCTCTTTCAGCATCTGCCCCTGAATTCCTGAGTTCCTTGATGATCTTCACATGGTAGCTGTTTTTCTCCCATTAATGCTTCCTTCTCTATGTGGCCCTTATAACTCAGAAGTGATTGAATTTTGGACATACCCTACATCCAAATGGTCTCATTAACATACAAAGAAAACTTTATTTACAAACAGGATTACATCCAAAAGATACAGGGGTTAGGAATCCAACAGGTATTTTGGGAAGGAGGGAAGAGGAATAATTCAGTGAATGATAGATGAAGCCAGGGAAGTCTACAAAAATAAGGATTCATTTGATCTGAGTTTTGAAGGAAGGTAGGAGTATTTATAGGCTTACAGAAGAAAAAATGTTACTCAAAGCAAATTAAATGATGACATGTGTCTGTATACACTGGTGCTTGCAAAACCACCTGAAATCATCTAAAAATGAGCTTTGATCCCAGCTCAGCCACTTCTGACACCCTCTGAGGACATACAGTGTTGAACAATAAACAGTTGTGCTCTTACAGGAACCTATAGAATAAAAATGGGCAAAAATCAGCCATGGCTTTGAAACAATGACACATTTCAACTAGAAATCGATGTGCCCCATTGTAAATCTGGATGTACCATGAGAAGAATTTAATGAGCTGCATTGTCTGTTATAAGCATCTTCTGGAGACACTTTCCTTGAAATATAGGCTGTTCTTCCTCCTCTGCATCAGGCTTCCAGACTTGGAGTGCCAAAGAAAGAGTATTCACATAAAGAAACCGAGGGGAGGGAAAGTGGCATGAAAAGAGGAGAGAGATGTGGGTCAAGAGTAGGGTTCCTCTTAGTTGGGACATGTTAAATCAAGTCAAAAAAAATGAGGACATGGTGCCAGAATTATCAGGGAGCCCAGGTCAGTGGGCACAGCACTTGTCACCAGACTGAGGAAGAGGTAGGTCAATTTGGTGCAAGGGGCTGCCTCTGTTCTTCCCTGAGACATATGCTACTGCACTGTAATCATGACATCCCTTTCTGCCAGGAGGGTATGTGGACCTGTGAGTGTTGCTCTGACGTGGTGGTGAGTGCTTTCTGTGGATGCACAGGTCATCACCATCAATGGTTTATGCCAAAGCATCAGATGCAATTACGCTACAAGGCCAGTTGCTGATTAAAACACTGACTCCTTCTAACCCTGACAAATCCCTCAGAGATGTGTTCTGTCACAATCACCCCAGCTCCTTGCAGGGACATGTAGAGATTTGCAGAACCATCTGTCTCAGGATGAAGTGGTCCCCGAAGCCTTGTTGACCATAGAACCTGATGGAATCCTAGACGTTAAAGGAAAAGGAGAGTCACAAAACATGTTTTTCACGTTGTTTTTCACTGGGTGTGTGTGTGGGGTACAGGTGCAGAGCCTCAGGGCAGGGTTATCCCCAGAGCTCCTGAAGGGGACTGAGTGAAGCAGGGAAAAAAAGGGGAGTTGAAGCTGCTGTGATCATTGTGTCAGGAGGGTGAAGTCTCAGCACCATGAAGCCCGTAGAAATCTCCCCTTTCTGTTCATAGCTTCTTCTAGCTATGCCCTTCTTCTGGGCCTCAGCCTGGCACATGTCTCCCTGTATTTCCACAGGATGAGGGAGGGACTATAGTGGGCTTATCCTGTGCCTACACAGGAAGAAATCTTCCCAGCCGAGGAATGAGTCTACTATCACCCCCAGCTCCTTGATCTCCTGGGCTCCCTTTAGAAAGAGGGCTGTGTCTTTAAGCAGGACAGACCCTGCCATGTCGTTCTCTCTGGTGTATCTGATCCTATTTCTGCTGCATTTACCCACTGTATGCAGTCTGGATTATGCTGAGTGTTTTAGTTTCCCTAAGGCCAGTGTCTATAGTGATAGGGACCTGGTGCTGGGCGGGTTTTTCCCCCTCTGCCTTTGGCAGGAGGACCAGAAATACATCGACTCTCTTTTTGGCTCGGGCCAAAAAACGAATGGAGATGTCCTCAGTAAGTTCATTGTTGTATGTGTGAGTGTGTACATGAGAGTGTGTGTGTAGGTGTATGTGATTGTGTGTTTCTCTTTCATCCCCCTGAGAGTTCTCTACCATAAGCACAAGAACTGCAGAAATACAAATTAATGAATTCTGAATGTTCCATCCCTTCTTTGTCCTTCTCCTTCCTTCCTTTTCCCATTTTCTTCCTACCCTCTTCAAGACAGAAGGGAGAAATTTATATCTGTCATAGCACAGTCCCCATTCACACTATTTCCATCAGCCTGAACCACGGTTATTTACTGAAGGGTTTGGACTGAAGTCTTTAATTTTTATGAACTCCAACATACTACCTTGTTTTCTTTTGTGCGTTGTGCTTTCCTGCGGTACCAAGAAGTCCAGAGTCACATGCTTTCTTCATGTAGTTTTATAGTTTAGGTTGTGGTTTCTGCTTTATTATAAATTTTGAGTTAATATTTACGTGTACTGCAAGGTGTGGATCAAAGGTATTCTTGTCACATATAAATATTCAACTGTTGCAGCTCCATACTGAAAAGACAATTTTTTCTCCCTTGATTCATCAGAAATAAGTTGTGTGGGTCTATTCTGGAATTTCTAATGTATTCCATTGGTCTGTATGTGTTTATGAGAATATCACATGATCTTGATTATTCTATTTTTATGATTAGACTTGAAATTGGGTAGCAGTATTCCTCCTAATTTAATGTTCTTTTCAGCATCTCCTTGATTTTTGCTCCTTTCTATTTCTGTATGAACTTTAGAATGAACTTGTTGATTTACAAACACAGGTCTGCTGGGATTCTAACTGGGATTTCACACAGTTCAGAAATTGTTTGGGGGAATATTGACATCTTAATAATTTTGAGCCTTCTCAAACAGGAGCACAGTGTATTTCCCCACTTATTTAGATCTCTTTTAATTTCTTTCAGCAAAACTTTGTACTCTCTCATGTACATGTCTTGCACGTCTTTTGCCAGTTTCATCCCTAAATATATTCTATGCTTATGATATTGTAAATGGTGTTTTAAAATTTTATTTTATAATTGCTCTTCACTAGTGTGTAGAAATATAATTGATTTTTCTATGTTGCGCTTATGTCCTACAACCTTGGTAAACTCACTAATTTG
This sequence comes from Elephas maximus indicus, assembly GCF_024166365.1. NCBI lineage: Eukaryota > Metazoa > Chordata > Mammalia > Proboscidea > Elephantidae > Elephas > Elephas maximus. The sequence continues at coordinate 14,035,651 of NC_064821.1, forward strand.
GCAGTGTTTTTCAGATTCCATCAGATTTTCTACAAAGGTGATTATGTCATCTGTAGATAAACAGCTGTATTTTGCATCCCTTTCATTTATTTTTCCTTCCTTATTGCACTTTTATTGCACTTTCTGGAGCCAACAGCAGATGTGGCATTCAGGAGGTGAGAACGGACATCCTTGTCTTTTTTTTTAAGTTAGGAGGAGAGCATTTGATCTTTGTACATTAAGTATTATGTAAGTGGTAGTTTTTTTTTTTGTAGATGTCCTTTATCAAGTTTTTATCAAGTAGATTTTGTTTATCCTGGTACAGACTACCAGGAAACTCTGGTGGCATAGTTCTTAAGTGCTATGGCTGCTAACCCAAAGGTCAGCAGTTCAAATCCACCACATGCTCCTTGGAAATTCTATGGGGCAGTTCTACTGTGTCCTACAGGTTCGCTGTGAGTTGGAATTGACTGGAAGGCAACGAGTTTGGTTTGGCTTTTATCAAGTTGAGGAAGTTCCTTCTATTCTCAGTTCACTGAGAGTTTTCCTATGTAATCCATATGAGATTTCCTAAAAGGCTTTTGGTGCATCTATTGAGATGATCAAGTGATTTTTCATTTTTGACATTGCTTAAAGGGAGAGTTTTGATAATTGACTTTCAAATGCTATATGACTTGTGAATGCTTGGTGGAAAATGCCATTGGCCTATAATGGACTATCCTTTTCAAACCTCATGGGATTCAGTCTCTTGAAAAATTCAATGAGAATTTGGGAATGCATGTTTACTGGAGATTTTTATTTGTAATTTTCTTCTCTTGTAATGTTTTATCTGGTTTGGTATCAGGGTAATGTTAGTTTAGCCAAATGACTGGGAAATAAGAGATTTTGTGGAACTGGTTTTAGCTCTACTTTAAATATGTGCCAGATTTCACACAAAAAACAATTATAGACTTTCTATCTTTCTTCCAAGACTGAATTTTGAAATAAATATTATTTATCATAAGTTTTTTTTTTTTCTTTTTAATACCAAATTGGAATCCATTAGCTCACATATTACACGGAATGACTGCATCTAAATTTGTAAGCTTGTGGGACAAAAAGCATTCATTTTCTTACTGCTCTTGTCCAAATTGGTGTGAAGGCTATTTGGGTCCTCCACTTTATTTTCTGGTATAAATTTTATAAATTACTCTGCATGTATTCTAAAGCTTATTGAATGCCACTCAGAACGAAATATTTAACTGGGGCTTTGCGTTTTCTGTAGACAATTAACTTACAAATTTAACTTCTTTAATGTCTATGAGATCTTCAGGTTTTCCATGAGCCTTGTGCTGGGTTAGGAAATTAACATCTAACAGATTAAATTCAGCAAAAAATGAATTAAACAAGTTAACTTTAAAGCTGTCATGAAATCTTATAAATCTCTAAATAGCAAAAAAAAATCACTGTCTTATAAAAAATTGAGAAGAAATAAGCAAAAATTTTAAATAAAAAATTTAATCGACCTCTTAGGACAGTTCAAATAGGAGAAATGAAGTCCTGATACATGCTACCACACGGGTAAACCTCGAAAGCATTATTCTGAGTGAAATAAGTCATTCACAAAAGGAGAAGTAATGTATGATCTCCCGTATATGAAATATCTAGGAAAGGTATGTATATACAGACCAGAGTTTATTAGTCACTACTAGAGGTGGAAGGAGGAGGAAATACGGAGTCATTGCTTAGGGGGCACTGAGCTTCTGTTAAGGGTGATGGAAAAACTGAAACTAGGTAGTGCTGATGGCTACACAACGTCATGATGAACATAATGTACATGTAAAAAAGGTTAAAATGTAAAATATTTTGCTTCATATATACTTCCAAAACCAAATAAAACCCATTGCTGTCGCGTAGATTCCGACTCATAGCAACCCTATAGGACAGAGTAGAACTGCTCTATAGGGCCTCCAAGGAGTGGCTGGTGGATTCAAACTGTTGACCTTTTGGTTAGTAGCCATAGGTTTTATGCACTGCGCCACCAGGACTTATATATGCATATACTTAACCAAAAAACTAAACCCTCTACCGTCGAGTTGATTCCAAATCATAGCAACCCTACAGGACAGAGTAGAACTGCCCCATATGGTTTCAAGGAGCGCCTGGGGAATTCAAACTGCCGACCTTTAGGTTAACAGCTGTAGCTCTTAGCCACTTTGTCACCAGCGTTTCTATATGTATACTTACCATCATTTAAAAAATTAATAATATGAGTGCTCTAAATAGCATAATTAGTGTGGTTGATCTTTTTGACATGTATGTCATATATCCTCTATATAATATGTATGAATTCTTGTTTCAAGAGTACATGGCACAGCAACAAAATCTGGCCATATGTTTAGACAACAGAAGAAAGCCTCAAAAATCAAAAGTAGAAATAATTCAAGCAAATTACCTCGGTAAAACATAATAATGTAAATTTTAAAGAGGATAGATCACCAAAATTTAGGAACCTTTTAACAATACCTCCTGAATCTTTGTAAAATAATTAGTTCGAAAAACTGCACAGAAAATTGCAATATTGGTAGCATTTAAAAACACCTAAAGCACTGATTTAAGGAAATATTTGGCGAAAAATAATGTACCACTTAAAGGAATTAGTAAAAAAAACTAAATCAAACTTATACTTGTAGAAACTAGAAAAAAGAGCAAAAGAAAAGACAATTAGGACTAAAGAGAAAAGAAAACATTAATTTTTTAGGAAATAAAAAAATCTTAGAGCTATTAAAAACTCTAAGAGCTTATATGTTTGGCTACCAAATTAACGGGGGGAGAAGAAGCCTGAAATATATAATGAGAAATTATACAGGAGAAATAAAAGCAGGTAGAGAAATAACTGTAAATTTAAAGAAAACTTGCAGGGAGCATTTTGCTAAAGCCTTTGGAAATAAACTTGAAAACCTGAATGATCTGCTTATTTTTCAAGGACAATATCATTTATCAAAGCTGGCGCCCTAAAAGTTGACATATTAATGAGCACAGAAGACACTTGAAAAAACTCCTTAAAAATGCCTCAGGTGACAGACTGAGCCCAGCACAATTAGATGGTGCTCAGCTACTGCCACTGACTGCTCTGATAGAGATCACAATAGAGAGTCCTGCACAGAGCTGGGGAAAAATGTTGAAAGAAATTCTAACTCACAAAAAAAGAGTAGACTTATTGGTCTGATGGAGACTGGAGAAACCCCCAGAGTATGGCTCCCAGAGAACCTTTTAACTCAGTACTGAAGTCACTCTTGAGGTTCACCCTTCAGCCAGAGATTAGACAGGCTCATAAAAAAAAGAAAATAAGTGTAGCTGAACCACGCATATGAGACTAAATGAGTGCACCAGCCCAGGAACAAGGGCAAGAAAGAAGGAGAGGAAAGGAAATCTGGATGAATGGAAATGGGGAATCCAAGGTCAAGAAGAGAAAGTGGTGATACGTCATGGGGTTGCCAACCAAAGTCACAAAACAATGTGTATATTAAATGTGTAATGAGAACTAATTTGTTCTGTGAGGCTTCATTTAAAACACAATAAAAAAATAAAATGCCTCAGGTGAAAATGACAAAAGAGAGTAATCCTACTAAATGTTCGAAAACAAATTGTACTGGTGTAATTAAAACTGGTCCAAGGCTTTATAAAAAGGCATGATTACCATTTGAGACAGCTTGTTGCACTGTGGCGGCTTTTGTGTTGCTGTGATGCTGGAAGCTATGCCACAGGTATTGAAATACCAGCAGGGCCACCCATGGTGGACACGTTTCAGCGGAGATTCCGGAATAAGACAGAATAGGAAGAAGAACCCGGCAGTCTATTTCTGAAAAGAATTAGCCAGTGAAAACCTTATGAATAGCACTGGAAAACTGTATGATATACTGCCAGAAGATGAGCCCCTCAGGTTGGAAGGCACTCAAAATACGACTGGGGAGGAGCTGCCTCCTCACCCTAGAGTTGACCTTAATGATGTGGCTGGAGGCAAGCTTTTAGGACCTTCATTTGCTGATGTGTCATGACGCAAAATGAGAAGAAACAGCTGCAAATGTCCATTAATATTTGGAACCTAGAAGTACGAAGTATGAATTTAGGAAAATTGGAAATCATCAGAAATGAAATGGAATGCCTAAACATTGGTATCCTAGGCATTAGTGAGCTGAAGTGGCCTGGTACTGGTCATTTAGAATCAGACAATCATATGGTCTACTATGCAGGGAACAATGACTTGAAGAGAAATGGCATTACATTCATCGTCAAAAAGAACATTTCAGGATCTGTCCTGTAGTACAATGCTGTCAGTGATAGGATAATATTCACACACCTACAAGGAAGACCAGTTAATAGGACTATTATTCAAATTTACGCACCAACCACTAAGGCGAAAGTTGAAGAAATTGAAGATTTTTACCAGCTTTTGCAGTCTGAAATTGAATGAACATGCAATCAGGATGCACTGATAATTACTGGTGATTGGAATGCACAAGCTGGAAACAAAGAAGAAGGATAGGTAGCTGGAAAATATGGTCTTGTTGATAGAAACAATGCTGGACATCACATAATTGAATTTAACAAGACCAGCGACTTCATTGCAGATACCTTTTTTCACCAACATAAATGGCAACTATACACTTGGACCTCACCAGATAGAATACACAGGAATCAAATAGACTGTATCTGTGGGAAGACAATGGAAAAGCTCAATATCATCAATCAGAAAAAGGCAAGGGGCTGACTTCGGATCAGACCATCAATTACTCATACGCAAGTTCAAGCTGAAACTGAAGGAAATTAGAACAAGTCCACAACAGCCAAAGTACGATCTTCAGTATATCACACCTGAATTTAGAGCCATCGTGAATAGATTTGATGCGTTGAACACTAATAACTGAAGACCAGACAAGTTGTGGAATGACATCAAGGACATCATACATGAAAAGCAAGAGGCCATTAAAAAGACAGGAGAGAAAGAAAAAATCTAAATGGATGACAGAAGAGACTCTGAAACTTGGTCTTGAACGCCAAGTAGCTAAAGCAAAAGGAAGAAATGATGAAGTAAAAGAGCTGAATGAAAGATTTCAAAGCGCGGATCAAGAAGACAAAGTAAAGTATTATGATGACATGTGCAAAGAGCTGGAGATAGAAAACCAAAAGGGAAGAACGTGCTCAGGATTTCTAGGTCTGAAAGAACTGAAGAAAGAATTCAAGCCTCCTATTTTTTTTTTATTGCAATACTGAAGGATTCTATGGGAAAATATTAAATGACACAAGAAGCATCAAAAGAAGATAGAAGGATTACACAGAATCAGTATAGGAAAAAGAATTGATCAACTTTGAATCATTTCAGGAGGTAACATTTGATCAGGAACCAATGTCACTGAAGGAAGAAATCCAAATTGCACTGAAGGCATTGACGAAAAACAAGCAGCGCTGGAAGTGCTCACTCTCCTATGCCAAGACATTTGGAAGGCAGGTACCCGGCCAACTGACTGGAACAGATCCATACTTATGCCTATTCCCAAGAAAAGTGATCCAACTGAATGTGGAAATTATGGAACAATATCATTAATATCACATGCAGACAAAGTTTTGTGGAAGATTATTCAAAAGCAGCTGCAGCAGTGTGTCAACGGGGAACTGCCAGAAATTCGATTCAGATTTAGAAGAGGACATGGGTCCTGCTGAAAGCAGAGAATACCAGAAATATGTTTACCTGTTTTTTATTGACAACGGAAAGGCATTCGACTGTGGATTATAACAAATTATGGATAACGTTGCAGAGGATGGGAATTATGGAACACTTAACTGTTGTCATGATGAATCTGCACATTGATCAAGAGGCAAGTGTTCAAACAGAACAAGGGGATAGTGCATGGTTTAAAGTCAAGAAAGGTGAGCTTCAGGGTTGCATCCTTTTATCATACATATTCAGCCTGTATGGTGAGCAAATAATCTGAGAAACTGGAATACATGAAGAAGAACAAAGGGTCAGCAGTTCGAATCTCCAAGGTGCTCCTTATATATCAAGAATGGAGGAAGGCTCATTAATAGTTTAAAGTCAGGAAAGGTGAACATCAGGACTGTATCCTTTTACCATACCTACCCAATCTGTATGCTGAGTAAATACTCTGAGAAGCTGGACTATATGATGAAGAATGGAGCATCAGGAATGGAGGAAGATTCATTAACAATCTGCATTATGCAGATGACACAACCTTGCTTGCTGAAAGTGAAGAGGACTTGAAGTACTTACTGGTAAAGATCAAGGACCACAGCCTTCAGTATGGATTACACTTCAACAAAAAGACAACAAAAATCCTCACAACTGGACCAAAAAGCAGCTTCATGTTAAACAGGGAAAAGATTCAGGTTGTCAAGGATTTCATTTTACTTGGATCCACAACCAACACCCGTGGAAATAGCATTCAAGAAATTGAAAGATGGATTGCGATGGGCGAATCTGCTGCAAAAGACCTCTTTAAAGTGTTGAGAAGCAAAGATGTCACCTCGAGGCCTAAAGTGTGCCTGACCCAAGCCATGGTTTTTCAATCTTCTCGTATGCATTTGAAAGCTGGACAATGCATACCAAAAACAAAAAAAAAACAACCCTGGTGCCGCCGAGTCGATTCCGACTCATAGCGACCCTATAGGACAGAGTAGAACTGCCCCATAGAGTTTCCAGGGAGCACCTCGTAGATTCGAACTGCTGACCCTTTGTTTAAAGCCACAGCTCTTAACCACTATGCCACCAGGTTTTCCGGACAATGCATAAGAAAGACTAAAGAAGAATTGATACCTTGAATTGTGGTGTTGGAGAAGAATATCGGCTATTCCATGGGCTGCAAAACAAGGAACAAATCTATCTTGGAAGAAGTACAACCAGAATGCTCCTTAGAAGCAAGGATGGCGAGACTACGTTTCACATACTTTGAGCACATTGTCAGGAGGGATCAGTCCCTCGTGAAGGACATCATGCTTGGTAAAGTAGAGGGTCAGTCAAAAAGAGGAAGATAGTTAATGAGATGGATTGACACAGTGGCTGCAACAATGGGCTCAAGCAAAGCAATGATTATGAGGTTGCACAGGACTAAGCAGTGTTGCATTCTGTTGTGCATAGGGCTGGTGTGAGTTGGAATCCGCTGGACAGCATCTAACAACAACAACCATTTGACTTCCAGCTCCAGTAAACCTAAGTTATGTTTTGTGATATACCCAAGCCTTTCCAAAAGGGTTTATGAAGGTAAGTGTGCATGACTTACTCAGGTCCCTAGCAGAAAACATCTTGCATTTTTCCGTGCACTGAGGCACCTCCCATTTAAGTTGTTAGGTGTAGTCGAGTCAGTTCTGGCCCACAGCTACTGCATCTACTACAGAATGAAACACTGCCTGGTGCTGTGCCATCCTCACCATTGTTGCTGTGCTTGGGCCCATTGTTGTAGCCACTGTGTCCGGTCCATCTCCTTGAGGGTCTTCCTCTTTTTCCCTGACCCGCTTCTACCAAACATCATGTCCTTCTCTGGGAACTGATCCCTTCTGACAACGTGTTCAAAGTGTGTGAGACTGTAGTCTCAGCATCCTTGATTCTAAGGAGCATTCTGGTTGTACTTCTTCTTCCAAGACAGATTTGTTCACTATTTTGGCAGTCCATGGTATATTCAATATTCTTCACCAAAACCGCAATTCAAAGGCTTCCTTAGTCATTGTCCAGTTCTCTCATGCATATGAGAAGACTGAAAGCACCGTGGCTGGGGTCAGGTGCACTTTAGTCCTCAAGGTGACATCTTTGCTCTTCAATACATCTTTTGACTTCTTGACTGCTGCTTCCACGGCTGCTGGTTGTGGATCCAAGTAACATGAAATCCTTGACAACCTTAATCTTTTCTCCGTTTATCGTGATGCTGCTTATTGGTCCAGTTGTGAGGATTTTTTTTTTTTTTTTAATTTTGAGGCATAATCCGTACTGAAGGCTGTGGTCTTTGATCTCCATCAATAAGTGCTTCAAGTCCTCTTCGCTTTCAGCAAGCAAGGTTGTGTCATCTGCATAATGCAGGTTGTTAGTGAGTCTTTCTCTAATTCTGATGCCCCATTCTTCTTCATGTAGTCCATCTTCTCAGATTATTTGCTCAGCATACAGGTTAAATAAGTGTGGTTAAAGGATACAACCTTGACGCACACCTTTCGTGACTTTAAACCATGCAGTATGCCCTCGTTCTTTTTGAACAACTGCCTCTTGGTTCTTGTACAGCTTCCTCATGAGCACAATTAAGTGTTCTGGAATTCTTATTCTCTGCAACGGTATCCATAATTTGTTATGATCCACACACTTGAGTGAATTAGCATAGGCAATAAAACCCAGGTAAACATATTTCCTGGATTCTCTTCTACCAGTCAGGATCCACCTGACATCAGCAATAATATTCCGTTGATAGGACCTCAGTAAAATAATCTGCTTGGATGAAAGCTATACCATTGAGGTAAATCCTACCTCAATTCTGCCCCGAAGCCCTGCAAATCTCAGTTAGTTGCTTGGCTCATCACTGACTTGATTCCCCTAGGAACAACAAAACAAGTCTTTTGAAATAAAATTATTAGGGATGCTAAGGAAATTTATTTAGGTCTTGATTATAATTTGTCAATTTAATTTTTTATAATTGTAACTACTGATCCTAAATATTTTCTCTGTTCTTTGGTCATAAACTTCTTTGTTTTTGTTGTTGTTAGGTGCTGTCCAGTCGGTTCCGACTCATAGCGACCCTATGCACAATTGAAACGCTGCCTGGTCCTGAGCCATCCATAAAATCGTTGTTATACTTAAGCTCATAGTTGCAGCCACTGTGTCAGTCCACCTCGTTGAGGGTCTTCCTCTTTTCTGCTGACCGTGTACTCTGCCAAGCATGATGTCCTTCTCCAGGGACTGATCCCTCCTGACAACATGTCCAAAATATGTAAGACACAGCCTTGCCATCCTTGCTTCTAAGGAGCATTCTGGTTGTACTTACTCTAAGACAGATTTGTTCATTCTTTTGACAGTCCATGGTATATTCACTATTCTTCACCACCGCCACAATTCAAAGGCATCAATTCTTCTTCAGTCTTCCTTATTCATTGTCCAGCTTCCACATGCATATGATGTGATTGAAAATGCCATGGCTTGGGTCAGGCGCACCTTAGTCTTCAAGGTGACATCTTTGCTCTTCAACATTTTAAAGAGGTCCTTTACATCAGATTTACCCAATGCAATGCGTCTTTTGATTTCTTGACTGCTGCTTCCATGGCTTTTGATTGTGGAGCCAAGTAAAATGAAATCCTTGACAACTTCGATCTTTTCTCCGTTTATCATGATGTTGCTCATTGGTCCAGTTGTGAGGATTTTTGTTTTCTTTATATTGAGGTGTAATCCATACTGAAGGCTGTGGTCTTTGATCTTCATTAGTAAGTGCTTCAAGTTCTCTTCACTTTCAGCAAGCAAGGTTGTGTCATCTGCATAACGCAGGTTGTTAATGAAAAAAAAAATGAGTCTCCCTCTAATTCTGAAGCCCTATTCTTCTTCATATGGTCCAGCTTCTCAGATTATTTGCTCAGCATACAGATGGAATAGGTATGGTGAAAGGATACAACGCTGATGCACACCTTTCCTGACTTTAAACCAATCAGTATCCCCTTGTTCTGTCTGGACAACTACCTCTTGATCTATGTAAAGGTTCCTCATGAGCACAATCAAGTGTTCTGGAATTCCCAGTCTTCACAATGTTATCCATAATTTGTTATGGTCCACACAGCCTAATGCCTTTCCAGAGTAAATAAAATAACAGGTAAACATCCTTCTGGTATTCTCTGCTTTCAGCCAGAATCCACCTGACATCAGCAATGATATCCCTGGTTCCACATCCTCTTCTGAAACCGGCCTGAATTTTTGGCAGTTCCCTGTCGATTTACTGCTGTAGCCGTTTTCGAATGATATTCAGCAAAATCTTGCTTGCATTTGATATTAATGATATTATTCTATAACTTCCACATTCGGTTGGATCACCTTTCTTGGGAATAGGCATAGATATGGATCTCTTCAAGTCAGTTGGCCAGGAAGCTGTCTTCCATATTTCTTGGCATAGACAAGAGAGCACCTCCAGCGCTACATCTGTTTGTTGAAACATCTCAATTGATATCCCATCAATTCCTGGAGCCTTGTTTTTTGCCAGTGCCTTCAGAGCAGCTTGGACTTCTTCCTTCAGTACCATCGGTTCCTGATCATATGCTGCCTCTTGAAATGGTTGAACATCGACTAATTTTTTTTTTGATATAATAAATCTGTGTATTCCTTCCATCTTCTTTTGATGCCTCCTGCATTGTTTAATATTTTCCCTATAGAACCCTTCACTATTGCAACTCAAGGGTTGAATTTTTTCTTCAGTTCTTTCAGCTAGGGAAATGCTGCGTGTGTTCTTCCCTTTTGGTTTTGCATCTCAAGCTCTTTGCACGTGTCATTATACTTCACTTTGTCTTCTCGAGACACCCTTTGAAATCTTCTGTTCATTTCTTTTACTTCATCAATTCAAGAATAAGTTTCAGAGTCTCCTCTGACGTCCATCTTGGTGTTTTCTTTCTTTTCAATGACCTGTTGGTTTCTTCAAGGATAATGTCCTTGATGTCATTCCACAACTCATCTGGTCTTCAGTCACTAGTGTTCAGTGCGTTGAATCTATTCTTGAGATGGTCTCTAAATTCAGGTGGGTTATACTCAAGGTCATATTTTGACTTTCGTGGACTTGCTCCGGTTTTCTTCAGTTTCAACTTGAACTTGCACATGAGCTATTGATGGTCTGTTCTACAGTTGGCCCCTGGCCTTGTCCTGACTGATGATATTGACCTTTCCATCATCTCTTTCCAAAGATGTAGTCAGTCTGATTCCTGTGTGTTCCATCTGGTGAGGTCCCTGTGCATAGTCACCGTTTATGTTGGTGAAAGAAGGTATTTGCAATGAAAAAGTCGTTGGTCTTGCAAAATTCTATCATTTGATCTCCGGCATTGTGTCTTTCACCAAGGCCATATTTTCCAACTACCGATCCTTCTTCTTTGTTTCCTACTTTTGCAATCCAATCACCAGTAATTATCAATGCATCTTGATTGCATATTTGATCAATTTCAGACTGCAGCAGCTGATAAAAATCTTCTGTTTCTTCATCTTTGGCCCTAGTGGTTGGTGCATAAATGTGAATAATAATCGTATTAACTGATCTTCCTTGTAGGCCTGTGGATATTATCCTATCACTGACTGTGTTGTACTTCAGGATAGATCTTGAAATGTTCTTTTTGGCAAGGAATGCAACACCATTCCTGTTCAAATTGGCATTCCCAGCACAGTAGACTATATGATTGTCCAATTCAAAATGGCCGGCCAATACCAGTCCATTTCAGCTCACTAATGCCTAGGATATTGATATTTTTGCATTCCATTTCATTTTTGCCAATTTCCAATTTTCCTAGATTCTTACTTCGTACATTCCAGGTTCTGATTACTAATGGATTTTTGCAGCTGTTTCTTCTCATTTTGAGTCGTGCCACATCAGCAAATGAACATCTGAAAGCTTGACTCCATCCATGTCATTAAGGTCGACTCTACTTTGAGGAGGCAGCTCTTCCCCAGCCATCTTTGAGTGCCTTCCAACCCGGGGGGCTCATCTTCCAGCACTTTATCAGACAATGCTCCACTGCTTTTCATAAGGTTTTCACTGGCTAATGCTTTTCAGAAGTAGACTGCTGGGTCCTTGTTCCTAGTCTGTCTTAGTCTGGAAGCTCAGCTGAAACCTGTCCTCCATGGGTGACCCTGCTGGTATCTCAATACCGATGGCATAGCTTCCAGCATCACAGCAACACGCAATCCCCCACAGTACGACAAACTGATAAAAAAGACATTGAAATCCATGTGAAATTGTTCACTACAGTTTAGTAAGTAAACCCAGCTAAATGCATGTGTACCTTGCTTACTGTAAGCCCGTGCTTACTGGTCATGCTGTATGTACTTACATATACTGGATATGCATTATATCTAGGGTATAAAAACTTAATTGAGAGTGAGATTAGAAAAAATTCTAGAAGATGTCTCCTTGTGGTGCAATAAAGGAACTAAAGAAACAAAGGAGAAAAACAGAGTTCTAAAATATTATTTTTCCTTGCCTTGGCTTAAAGTTACTCCTGAATAATTATGACTTGATCATTCTCCCTTATGATGTCCACTCTTTTTAGGTTGTTCCCAAAAAACTACCAGTTTTTTCTGGTCTTTCACTTTGCCATTGAGGAGATCAACAAGAACCCCTACCTGCTCCCCAACCTGTCCTTGGGTTTTGACCTCTACAATGCCATTCCCAGGGACCACAGAACCTCAGAGAGTGCCCTGTTTTGGCTCTCGGGTGGGAGGCAGATTCTCCCTAATCACAACTGCCGGAGACAGAGCAAATCTGTCGCTAGCATTGTGGAAAGCAAATCAGCATCCTCTGCAGAGGTTGGAACACTGCTGGAGCTCTACAAAAGCCCACAGGTCAGTGGATTGTGAGCTCTGGAAACATAAGATCAGGTAGTGTCAATGGCATTCCCTGCTGTCTGATCAAGGGAAAGGAGGAAGGAGGGTTTATGTATTCCTTGACTGTTGTCCACAAATTCCAATGAATTCTGAGGATTGTGAGCTTATAGCTTGTGCCATGAAGGAGGATGAAGGAAGGGGAAGGAGCAGTGCTGTGTATCCTTTGAAGCTCAGCCCAGATTACAGCTCAGGACCAATACATCCACGCCAACTTCTGGAAATATAATCTGCTCACCTTCAACAGATAGCTGTGTGCCTTGTCGAAAATGCCCCAGGCAGGGAACTTCCCCAACCAGGATAAAACCCTTCTCAGGGGACAGACAGAGGCCAATAAATAATTGATGTGGGGGTAAGGCCTGGCCCTGTAGTCCGAATATGGTATATTAATAAAGTCCCCAACAATCAGTTGAGATGCAGATGCAGCTTTCTTATGGTTCAGCTTCTCCCTCTGTCCAATCCTGCTTTTCTCATGTGCCCAGAGGTGTGTCTCCTGAGGGCACTCCCATAAACTTTCCACATGCCACTCTCCATATCAAAGTCCCTTTCCAGGGAACCTGATCTAAGACAAGCAGCAGTCAGAAAGAATTAAGGCCAAAATAAGATTGAAAAAAAAAAACCATTGCTGTCGAGTCACTTCCAACTCATAGCGACCCTACAGCACGGAGTAGAACTGCTCCACGGGGTTTCCAAGGAGCGGCTGGTAGATTTGAACTGCAGCACTTTTGGTTAACAACCATGTTCTTAACCACTGTGCCACCAGGGCTCCAAAATAAGAGCCTTACGTTATGAGAATTCTGTGATGGAAAAATCATATTTCGAGACTCAGAGTTTATAATTGTGCTCCTCAGGATAATCTACAGTATGCTGAGGTATTAAGTTAAATCCAAAATATCAAGGGTGTAACAGGAAATATTTATTATCAGGGTTCATATCCAACATTGATCGCTAGGGAGATGGGCCTCAGTTACTAAGCCACAGGCTTAAAGCTGGTGGAAACACTACCATCGTGCAGGTGCACCAGCTGATATTAGTGCCTTCTTCTGTTGACCTGCAGGAGATGATGAGCACACGGAGATCTTCCACATCATCTTTTATGCTTTAGCCTGAAAGTCACACCAGGGGTTACACATCATGTCCTGAAAGCAGGGAGGCTGGAATATATGGTCTTCTGTTTGAACAGAATGAAAAAAGAACTGTGGAGTGTCCAATGCAGTTTCTTATTTTTCTTCAGCAGATATTCCATTAATTCCCCCTTCCACAGAGAGAATTCTCTTACTCCCTCTCTAATGAAGACCACTGAAATCCCATGCAACTCAGATTCATGACCTTTCTTTGTTTCATGTTCAGGTCACATATGGTCCTTTTGATCCTATTCTGAGTGACAAAGACCGGTTCCCATCACTGTATCCGATGGCCTCCAAGGATGGCTTTCTGGTCCATGGAATGATCCAGTTATTGATGCATTTTGGCTGGACCTGGGTGGGGCTTTTTGTCTCTGAAGATATGAAAGGGGAGCAGTTCCCCAGGACCTGGAAGCAGAGATAGTAAAGGAAAGTATCTGTGTGGCCTTTGTAGAAAAAGTCTCTGAGATCAGGAGACTACACGAAGTCAGTACGTTGATGTTGAGAGACAGGATCAGGGATTCATTAGCAAATGTGTATATACTGTATGGTGATGCTGAGAGTATCAAATTTATAAGCTATTTCACAGAAACTTATTTAATCTCTGGAAAGGTATGGATCATGGAAGAAAACTGGCATAATCTTTTGCATGACATCTATGGAAGCCTCTTATTTTCACATTGGGAGAAGGCAATCCCTGGCTTCAGACACTTTGTCAAGGGAGTGAACCCATCCAGGTATCCAGAAGACTTTTACCTCAGGAAAATCTGGCTTCAAATATTTAATTGTTTGATTGTCGGGACACAATGTGAAGAAATCGAGAACTGCCCACCAAATGCTTCCTTAGAGTCGGTGCCAGTCTCTCTGGGCATGATGAACTTGTCTGATTCTAGCTATCCTGTCTATAATGCTGTATATACTGTGGCCCAAGCCCTCCATGAAATGCTTCTGATTAACACAGAAATGGGATCTACAGGAAATGCAGAGGGACCTACGCTCCTCCCCTGGCAGGTACATCTCCTCCAGAGGCAGGATTTGTATTGTTCACCTAATGGCATTGGTGGTATTCTATTGAGGCACAGCAGCATGACCAGGCTTGTGACTCATGGTCAATAGGATCAGGCAAAATGAATGAAAGATTGTTCCCAGTGGATATACTGATAAGTGCAATTTTTGAGTATCAACTTGGAAAACCCTGGTCATGGGGTGTGGGGAGAAGTTCAGTTAAAGACCATGCAATAACAAAATGGTTATCAGAAAAGTTTCTTAAGGCCTAATATGTAAGATATGACCCAACCACAACTCATGCGAATTCACAGGTAGGTAAAAATGGGTCAAGTCTTTATTTCTCCCTGGGATACATACATTCCCCTTCCTTGGTATTCTAAAATGTCTTTGGGAAATGTTCTTTTTTTGAGCCATACCTGGTGACACTCTGACAAGTGCTTTATTTATTTTTTCTTACCAAACCTGCGATATCATGGGAGCGGGGGTTATAGTCCCAATTTGACATATGAAAACCCACACAATACATGTAAGATTCTGGGATTAGCTAGGATGAAAATGGATTTGTTGGGATGTTAAAATCTTCATTTACACCAGTTTTAATGAAGCCGCGAGCAGACTTTTTTGGTCAGGGTTGGATCAAAGCAAACATGTAAGCCAACCTCTAGATGGTGTCATGATTGGATTTGATTAGGCCTCCATTATTCTGGAGCCCTGGTGGCATTCTCCCTTGAGACCATGAGATGGTGGGCACACACAAAAAAATCAGCAACTACCATAACAAAATCCTGAGGGTAGAGAGGTGGGGAAAGAAGAATTAATTGGTAGGTATGAGCCCTCCATCTCTAATTTGAATGCAATCCTGTTTTAAAATTATGCCTCACCTCTAGCTTCATCCATTTATAAGGAATATCCAATTTACAAACAGCACTGGGGACAATATATTCTTGGATGAGAAAAAAAACTCTATGACACGGTATGATATTGGAAACCCTGTGAATTTTACTGGTGATTTTAGCCTGCTGATTAAAGTCAGAGAGTTTATCTTCAGTAATCCACACGATCAAGAGTTAGTCATCAACAAAGAGATGATAGAATGGCCTGTTGGATTCAAAGAGGTATGACATCATCTCAAAATTGGACGTATACATTGTAGCTTTATCTGAACAGAGCCATGAGAGGCGATTGAGTTGGCACCCTGTTAACCCAGGGCTAAATTTATGATATTACTTTCACATATTATACGGCTGCACCTCTGGGAAGAGTAAGTTTATATGTGTAATTGTTTGATTGTTTTTAATTTGGGTTCGATTAGGCGTTAAGTATTGGAATGCATACACTGAAGGGAGGTAATGGACCTACTTTTTAAATTTTATACTTGGTTATCCTCCTTATATCACAGAAGAGTCTTAATCATGCATGCTCCAATCCCTATGTTTAGATGCACTGTAAACACAGATAGAGTCTGGATTTCAGCGATCTCTTTATAGATTTCATCCTCATTCTTTTTTCTATCAGTAATTTCTCTATCGAGAAGTCATCATTGTTTTGTTTATCTTCTGAAAGCACTGCCCGTCATTTCATCCAACTTACTACAGTTTATCAATCTTGGGCAGTTTTGTGGATGTTTGTACAGAAGTGATACTTCCACTTTTAAGGTTTCATTAAATGCCTGACAAAGGGGTACTATACCTGAACTCATGAACTCAGATTTGGATTAACCCCAGTATCGGGTCCATAACATCCACTCATCGTTCTTTGCTGGTACACTTCAATTTATTTATGTAGGTACCTCTAGTAGGAAGTCTATTTATCACATTGTTAAATTCTTCCATGTAATACCTAAACTCTTATATCCAGTCAAGTATGGGGGCATGGTAAAATTATCCTTGGACATACAAGGCCTCAGAATCCTTATGATACAGTGACCTACACTGAAAGGACTTTAAGATAAAGTAGCAAAAAACAAGGAGAGAAACACTCAGGGGATGTTTCAGGTGATGATGTATGAAATGAAAGTCACCAGCTACTTCGGTAAAATTTTGATTGTATGTGTAACCAGTTAAAGAAAGAGGAAAAATATTATTGGTAATTTATATTTAGAGATCTAGGTAATATCAACAGGATGGAGCTGGAAAAGTGCCAGAAAGTGTAATAGAAGATCCAATTTCTTGCTTATTAGTGGACAAACTGCTAATAATGTGCAAAGTAATAACCAATGCATCCTTGTTTCTCTGCAGACTCCTCAATCTGTGTGTAGCCAGAGCTGTGGTCCAGGATCCAGGAAAATTCCAGAAGAAGAAAGGCCATTCTGTTGCTTTATTTGTACAATTTGCCTAGAGACAGAGACTTCATATCAGACAGGTATGAATGTTTATGACTGCCCTCTAATAACGCCAGCCCTCGCGCCATTCTCTCCATGAAAAGGACAGGAAGGGGAAGTTGCAGTGGGGTCCTAGGCCATGATTGTCTTCTGTTTTTTCTTTCACTCATTCATTCACCATATTTACTTTTATACCTAATATTGCTACAACATTATGGGAAAGGAGTAGATCTTTTGTACACTATTGGAACTAAATTGGTGTTAATTCAGAATAGATTGTTATAAAGTTAAGACGATAATCGTAAGCTCTAAGGTCACTACTAAGGAATACACTAAAATATACGCTGAAAAAATACACAAGAGGTAATCTAAATAGTTGCAAGATAAAAATCAATTAATCATGATTATGTATACATGTTTTTTGTATATATGTAATTATAAAATACATGCAGAAAAATACACAAGAGGGAATCAAAATAGTACACAAGAAAAAAATATATGAATCATTAAAAAAGACCATCATGTGGGAATTCTGGAACAAAAAAGGCATACGATAAGTAGAAAACAAAAAGCAGAAGTCTTCTTTTATCAATAATTACCTTCCATATAAATTGATTAAACTCTCCAATTAAAAGGCAGTGATTGGCCTAATGGATTGAAAAGAAAAAAATAAATGATCAAATACTGCATATAAGAAACTCACATACAGTGAGTTATAAAGACACACATACGGTGAAAGTGACAGGGTGGAACATTGATAATCCATGCAAATATTAGCCAAAAGAGGGCTGGAGCTGCTATGCTAATACCAGACAATGTAGACTTTGAGCAAAAAATCATTACAACAAAGAAGGACATTATATATTCATGAAAAGGTCAATATGTCAAAGGATACACCCCTTATTATTAAAACAGAAAAGAAATATAAGAAGGCATTGTCGTTTGCTTCTGCAATATCCATCCTTCATACCTTCCCACCAAATCCCAAAGAATGTTCTGGTATCTATCTCTGTACCCCTTAGCACAGTTGTTAGGCATTTGTCTGCTAAGCAAAGGGCGGGAAGTTTGAATTCACCAGCCACTACCTGGAAACCCTATGGGGAAGTTCTACTCTGTCCTATAGGTTTGCTGTGTGTAGGAATTGACTTTACTGAAACAGGGTTTTTTACCCCATAGCTTATGAATCTTGTGCGAAGTTAAACCAAAGTTCAGAACTAGTTATAGCCCCTACTGGTCAATGTGAATTCCCAGCACCTTAACCTGTGTCTTAGACTGGGTTCGCTAGAGAAGAAAAACCAATAAGGTGTATAAATATATGCATTTATATCAAGAAAATGGCTCACACGGTTGTAGAGGCTGGGACATCCCAAGTCTGTGGTTCAAGATAGAGGATTCTCCTGATGCACATAGCCACAGAGACTGGCGAACCCAAGATCAGCAGGTCAGAGAGCACGGCTCACACTCACAGGCTGTGAAGACTGATGAATCCCAAGACCAGCAGGCAAGACCACAGGAAAGCTGCTAGCTCAAGTCCCAAGAATCTAAGGTCATATGAACAGGAGATGAACACCTGCCGGATCCAGAATGAGTAAAAGCCCACAAGTCTTGCCAGAATATCCACTTATATTCAATGCAGGCCACACGCCCGAGGAAACTCCCTTTCAACTGATTGGTTACTCACAGAAGATCCCATCATGGAGATGATCCCATAATATCAAGTCTCATCATGGAAGTCATCACAGCATCACAGGACTCTCAAACCACTGAGAATCATGTCCCAGTCAAGTCGACACACAGCCTTAACCATCACAGCCAGTAACTGATTTAGAAAAAAAAGGGGGGAGGAGGGAACCTTTATGGTTAGAAACATCAAGAAGAACAGTGCTAAATTGTTTTGGGAAAGATAATCCTCACACTTCAGAGAGCTACATGAATCTTCTTTCTGTCTCAATCTGAGTGAGAATAAGGAAACTTTTAGACTTGATTATTCCATGAAAATACTGTCAACTATGGCAGTACAGGGCCAATCATCAAGAATACACTGGGGACAGCAGAGGAAATGGTTGTGACAATCTTAGTGCTTAACAATATAATAGACCTTTTTTGTACCATTAGCTGAAGATTCAGTTTGACTGGGTTTTTTCTTACCTGCAGCTGAAAGCATTCTCCCTGGATCAGGAATAAACCTAAAAACCCACTGCCACCGAGTCGATTCTGACTCATAGTGACCCTGTAGGACAGAGTAGAACTGTCCCATAGAGTTTCCAAGGACTGCCTGGCAGATTCGAACTGCCGACATTTTGGTTAGCAGCGGTAGCACTTAACTATTGCGCCACCAGGGTTTCTGGGTCAGGAATACAGAATCTTAATCTGGTGTGTCTGAGTATTAATCTGAGGAGGTCAGTCTGCACAAAGAAGGCAAATGTAAACTTGGTAAAATGAAGAGCTTTTGAAACTGAAATGCCGAATCTTTGCTTTTTCTCCAGATGCACAGCAATGTGTCTAGTGTCCAGCCCATGAGTACCCAAACAGTGAGAGAAATCACTGCCTCCCAAAGGTTGTGACTTTCCTGTCCTTTGAAGATTCACTGGGGGTGACTCTGGCCTGCATTGCCTTGTGCTTCTCTGTTGTCACAGCTGCGGTTCTGTGGGTTTTTGTGAGGCACCGAGACACTCCCATAGTCAAGGCCAACAACCATGCTCTTAGCTACATGCTGCTCCTCTCCCTCCTCCTGGCTTCCTCTGCTCCTTACTCTTCATTGGCTGTCGCAACACAGCCACCTGCCTTCTCCGACATCACATTTGGAGTTGTGTTCACTGTGGCTGTTTCTACTGTTTTGGCCAAAACTCTTACTGTGATTCTGGCATTGAAGGCCATGAAACCCGGAAGAACCATGAGGTGGTTGCTGGTTTCAGGGGCTTCTAACTCTGTGGTTGCCATCTGCTCTCTGATCCAAGTGATTATCTGTGGTATCTGGCTGGGTACCTCTCCCCCTTTCATTGACATAGACACACACTCTGAGCCCAGACACCTCATCGTTGAGTGCACTAAGGGCTCAGTCACTGCCTTCTACTGTGTCCTGGGATACCTGGGATCCTTGGGCATGGGGACTTTTTCCTTGGCTTACGGCGCCAGGAACCTGCCTGATACCTTCAGTGAAGCCAAGTGTCTGACATTCAGCATGCTGATGTTCTGCAGTGTTTGGGTCACCTTCCTTCCTGTCTACCACAGCACCAAGGGGAAGGCCATGGTGGCCATGGAGATCTTCTCCATCTTGACCTCTAGTTTGGGGCTACTAGGTTGCATCTTTGCCCCAAAGTGCTACATTATTCTAATAAAGCCTGATAAGAATGCTTTGAAAGAACTAAGGGACAAAATAGATTTCAGGGGAAAGATGTGGTCTAAGAATTTCTCTCACTAGTGCCTATCTGGTTTTTAGGCTACCGAACAATAAACCAGATGATTTTGCATCCAGATGTTAGAAAATAGTTGAAACTGCTTTACTTCTTTACTTTGGAACAAGTTCTGCCTCCTTTAGTTCTGGAATTCTTGTGTACAACATTTCTCAGCCAGCCTTCATGATCACAAATGTGAATGTTATCTCAGATTAATGGTTATCCAGAAAATGTTGTTTGTGCATTAATTACTACACTTCCTTTAGTCAACTGAGAGTCGCTGTAAACAATCATGTTTTTTGGAAAATATTGAAGTTGTACTGCGGCTTTCTATTCTATTCTCTTCTGAACCCTTTGTTGTTGTTTTTAGGTGCTGTTGAGTTGGTTCTGACTCACGGAGACCCTAGGGACAACAGAATGAAACACTGCCTGGTCTTGCACAATCTTCATGACCATTGTTATGCTTGAGCCTGTTGTTGCCACCACTGTGTCAATCCATCTCACTGAGGGTCTTTCTCTTTTTTGGTGATCCTCTACTTTACCAAGAGTGATGAACTTCTGCAGTGTCTGGTCCCTTCTGATAACATGTCCACAGTATGTGAGATGAAGTCTAGACATCCTTGTTTCTAAGAAGTAATCTGGCTGTGCTTTTTCCAAGACAGATTTGTTTGTTCTTCTGGCAGTCCATTGCATATTCAGTATTCTTAGCCAACTCCATAATACAAAGGCATCAATTTTTTTTTTCCATCTTCCTTATTCATTGTCCATCTTTCATAGGCATATGAGGCAACTGGAAACACCATGGCTTGGGTCAGGCACACTTGACCCCTTTAGAGATTTTAAATGTTAACTGTAGGTTTATAATATATTTAGTATATTCCTGAATTCAAGAGGTAATTAGTTTACATGTCTTTCACAAATGTATCATCTATTATCCATAAACTTGTTATTACAAGATTTTTGCCCCACTGTTTTAAATGGTATCTTTATCACGTACTGAATTCTCACATATATGTGGATCGGTTTCTTACCTACATGATTTCTTCCTTCTATTGATAGATTTTTGTGTTTGTGCTTATTTTTCGTCCAAATACCAGACTTGATGGAACGGTTTTATCATTGAGGTAGAGTTATTATAACATGCAATGAACCATTTTGATGTTAAATCAAAATCAGTGTCAGTTAATGAACCCACAATGTTCTGTAACCACCACCTACTTCTAGAACCTGATTATCACTCCAGAACAATACACATTGCCCGTTAAGAGGTTACTCCGAATTCTTCCCTTCTCCTAGGCCTTGGCAACCATCAATCTTCTGTTTGTTTCTATGGATTTGTCCATTCTAGATATTCCATGCAAGCATTTTTGTGGAGGTGGAGCCAAGATGGCAGAATAGACAGACACTTCCATCGAGCCCTCTTTACAACAAAAAGCTGAAAAAACAAGTGAAACTAAGACAGGGAGCAAAGGCCCTGAGATCAGAGGGCGCCTGTTTGAAAAATAGCAAAGAGATTGGTGTGGTTAGAGGAGAAGCAAATCCAAGAAAAAGAGACTATATTATAAGAGAGGTAATGGGGGTTGAGTGTGGAACCTAGAGACTTAGTAAGACAAGGAACAGAGGACCCCCAAAATCTGCAAACAAAATAACAAGAAATGGGCCAAGGCACAGAAACAAAGCCATTCCTCAGAATAATGGGGCAGGGCGTCTAAAAATACCTTTTAAAGTTGCCTTTCATAAGCAGCTGGAGAAAACCAGGCCCAGGGACATGCACAGAACATCCACCTGACCGCTGTGTAACCCCTTCCACCGGGGCAATGAGGGGCTGCAGGCCCAGCCAGGGAATTGTATCCGGGGAGCAAGAGACTGTGCGGGCGTGACACCCAATAATAAGTCCTGCTACGAATCCCACAGGCCTCCAGGACAGGAGCCATCTTAGAAAGCTGCTGCGCATACCTTAGTTAACATATCCCCACCTATGCCTATGAATAAACATGAATCTTTTCCCGCCCAAGAACTTTTAAAAATGTGGGCCTTTGTTTTGTTCTGTGAGATGAGGGTAAGTATTGCTCTAGGCCCTCCTTGTCTCCGCTCCCAAGCCTCTTCAATAAAGCTATGCTCATGTGGAAAACTATGTGCGTTACCTGCTCATTCTTGACCAGTAACAGGCAAGAACCTTATTCCAGTAACAAAACGAGTATATTTATGACAAGCTAGGAGCCCTGAACATCAAAGGCAAGCTTAGAAAATGAACTGAGGGGCAGGGGAAGGAAGAGACGGTTCAGAAGCGGAGAGGAGTTACCGAACCACTGGGAGTCCTCAGGCAGCATTTCCCAGAGCCGCAGCAGTTTCCCCAGGGAGAAGCAGCCACCCACACACCCAATTCACACCTCTGGAACCAGAGCAGAATGGCGCTTTCAGGAAAAGCTAAGAACTTGTGAATATTTTCCCACACTCCCCCACCCCCTGCAGCCCCCTTACAAGCCGGCTTCAGTGGCTGACTTCCCTGGGCCTGAGATGGGCCCTGCTGAGTGCCTAGAGCCATCCTCCCAGCCATGGAGAAGGATTAAATTAGCACTGGGGGAAAAGACAATTTGCCAGCTCTACTATCCGGGGGAGCTGAGGACAGAAGTGGATCCTGTCCTGGCATAAACAGTCTGTGGACTTTGAGTACCTTTCCCCTCGGCATGGCTTTTGTGCACCTATTTCAGGAGAATAAGCCCTTGTTGGCAGACTGCAACCCTTTCAGCTGTGTGGCGGAGAGGTTGGTGTTTGATGTTTGAGACTGCTTTGCCTATTAAACACGGTCTTCACCTTCCCATATCAGGGGCCTAAGGACTGGTAGCTCCACTCAGGTCACCCAGCCACCTGTGACAGGGGTGCAAGGATAACTGGTACCTCCCAGTCCTTACAATCAAAAACATTGGGTGCCCGTGGTCCACCTGCAGAACCCACCCACCTGTACGCTGTATGGATCAGGGGACACACCTTCCTCAGAGACACGTGAGGGATGATTCTCAGTCCCCTGCCTTTTTCAGAGTGTGACCTCTACAGCAACCAGATACCGGTACCTACACCAATTACCCCTGCCCTTCTAAGACTATAGGACAAAGCCTGTACCACACACTTGATGATCAGCTAACTGAAAAACTGAGCTGAATTCATGCAAGAAAAATGAATGGACTTCTAGACTGATATACCTGATAATAGCTCTAGCCATTTGGGGACAGGACATCAGAGCTCTAAAGGTGAAAATAATCAAGCCAGCTCACTCAAGCAACCCATTTGGGCATATCAAAACAAAACAAAGCATGAAGCTACAACACAGTAAGCAAACATAAAATAAACTAAAACAATAACTTGTAGATGGCTCGGAGACAACAGTCAATATCAACTCACATAAAGAAACAGACCATGATCACCTCAACAAGCTCTCAAAAGAAAGAATCCAGGGATCTTTTAGATGAAAGTGCCTTCCTGGAATTTCCAGAGGCAGAGTACAAAAGATTAATATACAGAACCCTTCAAGACATCAGGAAGGAAATGAGGCAATACACAGAAGAAGCCAAGAAACACAGATAAAGCAATTGAAGAAATTAAAAAGATTATTCAGCAACACAATGAAAAATTTAATAAGTTGGAAAAATCCATAGACAGACAGCAATCAGAAATTCAGAAAATTCAGAGAAGCAGATTGGAGCAAGTGGAAGGCAGAATTTCTGAACTTGAAGATAAAGCACTTGGCACTGATATATCTGAAGAAAAATCAGATAAAAGAATTTAAAAAAATGAAGAAACCTTAAGAATCATGTGGGACTCTATCAAGAGAAATAACCTACAAGTGATTGGAGTACCAGAACAGGAAGGACAGCAGAAAATACAGAGAGAATTGCTGAAGATTCCTTGCCAGAAAACTTCCCTGATATCGTGAAAGACGAGAAGATATCTATCCGAGACGCTCATCGAACTCCACATAAGGTAGATCTTAAAAGAAAATCACCAAGACATATTATAATCAAACTTGCCAAAACCAAAGATAAAGAGAGAATTTTAAGAGAAGCTAGGGATAAACGAAAAGTCACCTACAAAGGAGAGCCAATAAGAATAAGCTCGGACTACTCGGCTGAAACCATGCAGGCAAGAAGGCAATGGGATGACATATTGAAAAAATTGCAGGAATTGAATTGCCAGTCAAGAATCATATATCCAGCAAAACTGTCTCTCAAATATCAAGGTGAAATTAGGACATTTCCAGATAAACAGAAGTTTAGGGAATTTGTAAAAGCCAAACCGAAACTACAAGAAACACTAAAGGGAGTTCTTTGGTTAGAATATCAACAATATCAGGTATCAACTCAAGACTAGAACACTGGGCAGAGCAACCAGAAGTCAACCCAGACAAGGAAATCAAAAAAATAATTCAAGATTAAATAACACTCAAAACAGGGTAACAACGATGTTATTATGTAAAAGAAGGCAACATTAAAAGATCTTCCATATGGAGAAGACGATACAGCAATACAAAGAAATAAAAGTGAGTTATAAATTTAGAAAATAGGGGTAAATAATAAGGTAACCACAAAGGAGACAAACTATCCTACACATGAAAATGAAATAGAAGAAAAAAATACAGACTCAGCAGAAACAAAGTCAATAACAATGAAAATGAAGAAAGGACAATATATAAAGCTAATCTACTTAGCTCATAAAATTAAGTGGGAAAAAGAAACTGTTAATGACATGCAAAAAAAGACATCAAAATGATAGCACTAAATTCACACCTATCCATACTTGCGCTGAATGTAAATGGACTAAATGCACCAATAAAGAGACAGAGAGTGGCAGAATGGATTAAAATACATGATCTGTCTATGTGCTGCCTCCAAGAGACACACGTAGACTTAAAGACACAAACTAAAACTCAAAGGATGAAAAGAAAAAAAAAAATACATCAAGCAAACAACAGTGAAAAAAAGAGCAGGAGTGGCAATATTTAATTTCTGACAAAACAGACTTTAAAGTTAAATTCGTCATAAAGGAGAAGGAAGGACACTATATAATGATTAAAGGGACTATATAGCAAGAAGATATAATCATATTAAATATTTATGCACTCAATGACAGGACTGCAAGGTACATAAGACAAACTCTATCAGCATTGAAAAGTGAGATAGACAGCTCCACAATAATAGTAGGAGACTTCAACACACCACTCTCAGTGAAGGACAGGACATCCAGAAAGAAGCTGAATAAAGACACAGAAGATCTAAATGCCATAATCAACCAACATGACCTCATAGACATATACAGAACACTCCACCCAACAGCTGCAGAGTATACTTTCTTTTCTAGTGCACATGGGACAGTATGTAGAATAGATCACATATTAGGTCATAAAAGAACCCTTAGCAGAATCCAAAACATTGAAATATTACAAAGCATCTTCTCTGACCATAAGGCCATAAAAGTGGAAACAATAACAGAAAAACCAGGGAAAAGAAATCAAACACTTTGAAACTGAACAATACCCTGCTCAAAATAGACTGGATGGTAGAAGACATGAAGGATGGAATAAAGAAATTCATAGATGCCAGTGAGAACAAAAACACTTCCTCTCAGAACCTTCAGAACACAGCGAAAGCAGTGCTCAGAGGTCAATTTGTATCAATAAATGCACATATCCAAAAAGAAGAAAGGGCCAAAATCAAAGAATTATCCCTACAACTTGAACAAATAGAAAGAGAGCAACAACAAAAAAAAAACCCCTCAGGCACCAGAAGAAAACAAATAATAAAAATTAGGGCAGAGCTAAATGAAATAGAAAACAGAAAAACAATTGAAAGAATTAACAAGACCAAAAGCTGGTTCTTTGAAAAAATCAACAAAATTGATAAACCATTGGCCAAACTGACAAAAGAAAAACAAGAGATGAAGCAAATAACCCAAATAAGAAGTGAGATGGGTGATATTACAACAGATCCAACTGAAATTAAAAGAATCATATCAGATTACTATGAGAAATTGTACCCTAACAAATTTGAAAACCTAGAATAAATGGATCATTTCCTAGAAACACACTACCTACCTAAACTAACACAAACAGAAGTAGAACAACTAAATAGACCCATAACAAAAGAAGAGATTGAAAAGGTAACCAAAAAACTCCCAACAAAAAAAAAGCCCTGGCCTAGACCACTTCACTGCAGAGTTATACCAGACATTCAGACAGGAGTTAACACCACTACTACTAAATAAAGGTATTTCAGAGCATAGAAAACGACGGAATACTACCAAACTCATTGTGTGAAGCCAGCGTATCCCTGATACCAAAACCAGGTAAAGACACCACAAGAAAAGAAAATTATAGACCTATATCCCTCATGAATGTAGATGCAAAAATCCTCGACAAAATTCTAGCCAATAGAATTCAACAACATATCAAAAAAATAATTCACCATGACCAAGCGGGAGTCTCACCAGGTATGCAGGGATAGTTCAACATTAGAAAAACAATTAATGTAATCCACCACATACATAAAACAAAAGACAAGAATAACATGATTTTATCAATCGATGTAGAAAAGGCATTTGACAAAGTTCAACACCCATTCATGATAAAAACTCTCAGCAAAATTGGAATAGAAGGAAAATGCCTCAACATAATAAAGGGCATCTATACAAAGCCAACATCATCTGAAATGTAGAGAGCCTGAATGCATTCCCCTTAAGAACGGGAACCAGACAGGGATGCCCTTTAGCACCGCTCTTATTCAACATTTTGCTGGAAGTCCTAGCCAGAGCAATTAGGCTAGACAAAGAAATAAAGGGCATCCAGATTGGCAGGAATAAGTAAAATTATCTCTATTTGCAGATGACATGATGTTAGATGCAGAAAACCCTAAGGAATCCTCCAGAAAACTACTGAAACTAATAGAAGAGTTCAGCAGACTATTGGGATACAAGATAAACATACAAAAATCAGTTGGATTCCTCTACACCAACAAAAAGAACATCGAAGAGGAAAAAAGCTAATCAATACCATTTGCTGTAGCCCCGAAGAAGATAAAATACTTAGGAATAAACCTTACCAGATTGTAAAAGATTTATACAAAGAAAACTACAATACACTTCTGCAAGAAACCAAGAGACCTGCATAAGTTGAAAAACACACCTTGCTCATGGATAGGAAGACTTAACATTATAAAAATATCTATTCTACCAAAAGTGATCTATGTATTTAATGCAATTCCAATTCAAATTCCAAAGACATTCTATAATGAGATGGAAAAACAAATCACCAACTTCATATGAAAGGGAAAGAGGCCCCGGATAAGTAAAGTATTACTGAAAAAGAAGAGCAAAGTGGAGGCCTCACTCTACCTGATTTTAGAACCTATTATACCGCCACAGTAGTCAAAACAGCCTGGTACTGGTGCAACAACAGATACATAGACCAATGGAACAGAATTGGGAATCCAGACATAAGTCCATCCACATATGAGCAGTTGATATTTGACAAAGGCCCCAAAACAGTTAAATGGAGAAAAGACAGTCTTTTTTTTAAATAATTTTTATTGTGCTTTAAGTGAAAGTTTACAAATCAAGTCAGTCTGTCACATATAAGCTTATATACGCCTTACTCCATACTCCCACTTACTCTCCCCCTGAGTCAGCCCTCTACTCCTTCCAGTCTCTCCTTTCATGACGGTTTTGCCAGTTTCTAACCCTCTCTACCCTCCTATTTCCCCTCCAGACAGGAGATGCCAACACAGTCTCATGTGTCCACCTGATACAAGTAGCTCACTCTTCATCAGCATCTCTCTCCAACCCATTGTCCAGTCCCTTCCATGTCTGATGAGTTGTCTTCGGGAATGGTTCCTGTCCTGGGCCAACAGAAGGTTTCGGGACCGTGACCGCCGGGATTTTTCTAGTTTCAGTCAGACCATTAAGTCTGGTCTTTTTATGAGAATTTGGGGTCTGCATCCCACTGATCTGCTGCTCCCTCAGGGGTTCTCTGTTGTGCTCCCTGTCAGGGCAGTCATTGGTTGTGGCTGGGCACCATCTAGTTCTTCTGGTCTCAGGATGATGTAAGTCTCTGGCTCATGTGGCCCTGTCTAAGACAGTCTTTTTAACAAATGGTGCTGGCGTACCTGGATATCCATCTGCAAAAAAATGAAACAAGACCCATACCTCACTCCATGCACAAAAACTAACTCAAAATGGATCAATGACCTAAATATAAAATCTAAAATGATAAAGATCATGGAAGAAAAAATAGGGACAACGTTAGGAGCCCTAATACATGGCATGAACAGTATACAAAACATTACTTACAATGCAGAAGTAAAACTAGATAGCTGGGAGCTCTTAAAAATCAAACACTTAGGCTCATCAAAAGACTTCACCAAAAGAATGCAGATTACCTACAGACTGGGAAAAAGTTTTTAACTATGACATTTCTGGTTAGTGCCTGATCTCTAAAATGTACATGATACTACAAAAACTCAACTGCAAAAAGACAAATAACCCAATTTAAAAATGGGCAAAAGATATGAATAGACACTTCACTAAAGAAGACATTCAGGTAGCTAACAGATACACGGGAAATGCTCACGATCATTAGCCATTAGAGAAATGCAAATCAAAACTACAGTGAGATTCCACCTCACTCCAACAAGGTAGGCATTAATCCAAAAAACACAAAACAATAAACTTTGAAGAGGCTGTGGAGAGATTGGAACACTTATACACGGCTGGTGGGAATGCAAAATTGTACAAGCCCTTTGGAAATCGATTTGGCGCTTCCTTAAAAAGCCAGAAATAGAACTACCATACGATCCAGCAATCCCACTCCTTGGAATATATCCTAGAGAAATAAGAGCCTTTTCATGAACAGATATATGCACACCCATGGTCATTGCAGCACTGTTTACAATAGGAAAAAGGTGGAAGCAACCAAGGTGCCCGTCAACGGATGAATGGATAAATAAATTATGGTACATTCACACAATGGAATACTAGGCATCGATAAAGAACAGTGATGAAACTGTCAAACATTACACAACATGGAGGAATCTGGAAGGCATTACGCTGAGTGAAATTAGTCATTTGCGAAAGGAAAAATATTGCATAAGGCCAATATTATAAGAAGTCGAGAAACAGTTTAAACAGAGAAGAAAATATTCTTTGAAGGGTACGAAATGGGGGAGGGCGGGAGAGGGATATTCACTAATTAGTAGATAAGAACTACTTCAGGTGAGGGGAAAGATAACACACAATACAGGCGAAGGCAGCACAACTGGACCAAACCAAAAGCAAAGAAGTTTACTGAATAAGCTGAAT
This sequence comes from Elephas maximus indicus, assembly GCF_024166365.1. Classification (NCBI taxonomy): domain Eukaryota; kingdom Metazoa; phylum Chordata; class Mammalia; order Proboscidea; family Elephantidae; genus Elephas; species Elephas maximus. The sequence goes on from NC_064821.1 coordinate 14,065,405, forward strand.
GCTTTGAAGGCCAGTGCAGTGTGGGCAGAGTTTGGGGACCATGGTTTCAGGAGACATCTAAGTCAATTGGCAGAATAAAATCTATTAAGAAAACAACAGAATGAAACACTGCCTGGTCTTGAGCCATCCTTACAATCGTTGTAACGCTTAAGCTCATTGTTGCAGCCATTGCGTCAATCCACCTCATTGAAGGTCTTCCTCTTTTCTGCTGACCCTGTACTTTGCCAAGCATGACATCCGTCTCCAGGGACCGATCCCTCCTGACAACATTTCCGAAGTATTTAAGATGCAGTTTCACTATCCTTGCTGCTAAGGAGCATCCTGGCTCTAATTCTTCCAAGACAGATTTCTTCATTCTTTGGCAGTCCATGGTGTATTCAATATTCTTCACCAACACCATAATTCAAAGGCGTAAATTCTTCTTCAGTTTTCCTTATTCATTGTCCAGCTTTCACATGCATATGATGCGATTGAAAATACCACGGCTTGGGTCAGGCACTCCTTAGTCTTCAAGGTGATATCTTTACTTTTCAACATTTTGAAAAGGCCCTTTGCAGCAGATTTGCCCAATGCAATGCGTCTTTTGATTTCCTGACTGCTGCTTCCATAGCTGTTGATTGTGGATCCAAGTAAAATGAAATCCTTGACAACTTCAATCTTTTCTCTGTTTATCATAATGTTGCTCGCTGGTCCAGGTGTGAGGATTTTTGTTTTCTTTACGTTTAGGTGCAATCCATACTGAAGGCTGTGGTCTTTGATCTTCATTAGTAAGTGCTTCAAGTCCTTTTCACTTTCAGCAAGGAAGGTTGTGTCATCTGCATAATGCAGGTTGTTAATGAGTCTTCCTCCAATCCTGATGCCCTGTTCTTCTTCATATAGTCTAGCTTCTCAGATTATTTGCTCAGCATACAGATTGAAGAGGTATGGTGAAAGAATACAGCCCTGACCCACAACTTTCTTGACTTTAAACAAATCAATATCCCCTTGTTCTGTCCGAACAACTGCCTCTTGATCTATGTAAAGGTCCCTCATGAGCACAATTAAGTCTTCTGGAATTCCCATTCTTCGTGATGTTATGCATAATTTGTTATGATCCACACAGTCCAATGTCTTCGCATAGTCAATAAAACACAGGTAAACATCCTTCTGGTATTCTCTGCTTTCAGCCAGATCCATCTGACATCAGCAATGACATCCCTGTTTCCACGTCCTCTTCTGAAACTGGCCTGAATTTCTGGCAGTTCCTTGTCGATATACTTCTGCAGCTATTTTTGAATGATCTTCAGCAAAATTTTGCTTGTGTTTGATATTAATGATATTGTTCTATAATTTCCACATTCAGTTGGATCACCTTTATAGGCATAAATATGGATCTCTTCTAGTCAGTTGACCAGGAAGCTATCTTCCATATTTCTTGGCATAGATAAGTGAGCACCTCCAGCGCTGCATCTGTTTGTTGAAACAAATCAATTGATATTCCATCAATTCCTGGAGCCTTGTTTTTCACCAATGCCTTCAAAGCAGCTTGGACGACTTCTTTCAGTACCATCGGTTCCTGATCATATGCTACCTCTTGAAATGGTTGAAAGTTGACTAATTCTTTTTGGTATAATGACTGTGTGTATTCTTTCCATCTTCTTTTGATGCTTCCCCTGTCATTTAATATTTTCCGCATAGAATCCTTCACTATTGCAACACAAGGCTTGAATTTTTTTCTTCAGTTCTTTCAGCTTGAGAAATGCCGAGGATGTTCTTCCCGTTTAGTTTTCTATCTCTAGCTCTTTGCACACATCATTATAATACTTTTTCTTCTCGAGCTGCCCTTTGAAATCTTCTGTTCAGTTCTTTTACTTCATCGTTTCTTCCTTTTGCTTTAGCTGCTCAACGTTCATGAGCAAGTTTCAGAGCCTCCTCTGACATCCATCTTGGTCTTTTCTTTCTTTCCTGTCTTTTCAATGACCTCTCGCTTTCTTCATGTATGATGTCCTTGATGTCATGCTACAACTCATCTGGTCTCCGGTTACTAGTGTTTAACGTGTCAAATCTATTCTTGAGGTGTTCTCTAAATTCAGGTGGGATATGCTGAAGTTCTGTCAGTTTGTCATACTGTAGGGCCTTGCATGCTGCTGTGATGCTGGAAACTATGCCACTAGTATTCAGGTTCCAGCAGAATCACCCATACAAGACAGGTTTGAGCTGAGCTTCCAGACTAAGACAGACTAGGAAGAAGGGTCCAGCAGTCTGCTTCTGAAAAGAATTAGCCAGTGAAAACCTTAAGAATAGCAGCAGAACATTGTCTGATATACTGCTGGAAGATGAGCCCCCCAGGCTGGAAGACACTCAAAAGGAGACTAGGGAAGAGCTGCCTCCTCAAAGTAGAGTCGACCTTAATGATGTGGATGGAGTTAAGCTTGTGGGACCTTCATTTGCTGATGTGGTATGACTCAAAACGAGAAGACAGCTGCAAACATCCATTAAAAATTGGGGCCTGGAATGTATGAAGTATGAATCTAGGAAAATTTGAAATCTTCAAAAATGAAATGGAATGCATAAACATTGATATCCTAGGCGTTAGTGAGCTGAAATGGACTGGTATTGGCCATTTTGAATTGGACAATCATATAGTCCACTATGCTGGGAATGACAACTTGAAGAGGGATGGTGTTGCATTCATCGTCAAAAAGAAAATTACAAGATCTACCCTGAAGTACAACGCTGTCAGTGATAGGGTAGTATCCATACACCTACAAGGAAGACCAATTAATATGACTATTATTCAAATCTACAGTCCAACCACTAAGGCCAAACAGGAAGAAATTGAAGATTTTTGTCAGCTGCTGCAGTCTGAATTTGATCAAACATGCAATCAGGAGGACAATTACTGGTGATTGGAATGCGAAAGTTGGAAGCAAAGAAAAAGGGTTGGTAGCTGGTAAATATGGACTTGCTGATAGAAAAATGCCAGAGATCGAAGGATAGAATTTTACAAGATCAATGACTTCTGCATTGCAAATACCTTCTTTCACCAACATAAACGGCTACTATACACATGGACCTCGCCAGATGGAACATACAGGAATCAAATCGACTACATCTGTGGAAAGAGACAATGGAAAAACTAAATATCATCGGTCAGAACAAAGCCAGGCGGCCGACTGTGGAAGAGACCATCAATTGCACATATGTAAGTTCAAGCTGAAACTGAAGAAAATTAGAGCAAGTCTACAAGAGCCAAAATATAACCTTGAGTGTATCCCACCTGATTTTAGACACCATCTCAAGAATAGATTTGACGTGTTGAACACTAGTGATATTAAAGTTCTGTTTGGGGGAAAATAATATAATTGCTCTGAGAGCCTTAGACTGACCATGTAGAGTGTATTTTCTGTTGGGAAGTTAATTCCTATACCTACTACAAACACTTAATACAATGCCTGGCACATTATACTCAAAAAAAATTTAACTGGGACCATTGTCTTCTATATGTTGCCACAATTAATAAAAAATAAAAAAACAAACCAGTTGCTGCAGAGCCAATTCTGACTCATAGTGACCCTACAGAACAGAGTAGAATTGCCCCAAAGGGTTTCCAAGGAGCAGCTGGTGGATATGAACTGTCGGCCTTTTGGTTAGTAGCCAAGATCTTAACAACTGTGCCACCAGGACTTCAAATTTATAAGGCTTATTTATTCCTTGCTCTCACATATTTTCACTACTTTCCTCAGCAGTTTTATTAGTTTACCAGTATTGTAATATCTATTAACAGGTTTGAAAATCAAAGGAATGATTACCGAGTAGGCTGGGTAGAGCTGGCAATCTTTTTTGGAGCCATATTTGCTTTGATTCTTATTCATTGATTTTTTTCTTTTTAATTTTTATTGTGCTTTAAGTGAAAGTTTACAAATCAAGTCAGTCTCACACAAAAACTTGTATACACCTTGCTACATACTCCCAATTGCTCTCCTGCAAATGAGACAGCCTGCTCCCTCCCTCCACTCTCTTTTTTGTGTCCACTTTCCCAACTTCTAACTCCATCTACCCTCTCATCTCCCCTCCAGGCAGGAGATGCCAACGTAGTGTCCACCTGATCCAGGAAGCTCACTCCTCACCAGCATCCCTCTCCTACACATTGTCCAGTCTAATCTCTGTCTGAAGAGTTGGCTTTGGGAATGGTTCCTGTCCTGAGCCAAAAGAAGGTCTGGGGTCCATGACAACCAGGGTCCTTCTAGTCTCAGTCAGACCATTAATTCTGGTCTTATGAGAATTTGAGATCTGCATTCCACTGCTCTCCTGCTCCATCAGGGGTTCTCTGTTGAGTTCCCTGTCAGGGCAGTCACTGGTTGTAGCTGGGCACCATCTAGTTCTTCTGGTCTCAGGGTGATGTAGTCTCTGGTTTATGTGGCCCTTTCTGTCTCTTGGGCTCATAATTACCTTGTGTTCTTGGTGTTCTTCATTCTCCTTTGCTCTAGGTGGGTTGAGACCAATTGATGCATCTTAGATGGCCGCTTACTAGCATTTAAGACCCCAGACGCCACTCTCCATGCATGGGATGCAGAATCTTTTCTTAATAGATTTTATTATGCCAATTGACTTAGATGTCCCCTGAAACCATGGTCCCCAAACCCCTGCCACTGTTACACTGGCCTTTGAAGCATTCCGTTTATTCAGGAAACTTCTTTCTTTTGGTAAGAAGCAGGGCCATCAGTCAGAAACATCTCTGTGGCGTTGGGATGACAACAAAGCATATCTTGTGGTCTTCTTTGATGGTGGTGGTGGGATTGTGTTCAGCATCAAAACTGGAGCCAGCTCCTCACCAGGCACACCAGGTGTATTGTAGTGTAAAAGTATCTCCATTTCTGCCCATAAAACACTTGCAGAGATGAGTCACGTGAGGCATTGTTCATACTGCTAGTTTCCATACCTCACCCAAGACCTACTGACTTTTATATATAGGAAACATCTGAAGGATTAATATTCAAAATAATTACTTTTTTGAGATTTTGATGTGTGCTGAAATTTGAGAAACATGACTTTAACATTAGAAGAAGATGAGGGAATGTATTTAGAATCTAGAATATGAAAGAATCTGGAAAGTGAAATCTTTTCATTTTTACTCATTAAAATATCATATGAAAAGTAGTGTATGGAATGTATCTGTAGTCCTTAAAGAATAGTAATCTAATCCAAATTCATATACCTCTGACCTGGGTGTCTTAGCTAACTGGTGCTGCTATAGCAGAAATACCACAAGTGGATGGCTTTAACAAGCAGATATTTATTCTCTCACTGACTAAAAAAAAAAAACTGACTAGGAGGCTAAAAAACAGGAGTTCAGGACACTAAAGACTATGTTGGCATCTCCAGCCTGGAGGGGAGATGAGAGGGTGGAGGGGGTTAGAAGCTGACGAAATGGACACGAAAAGAGAGAGTGGAGAGAGAGAGCGGGCTGTTACTTTAGGGGGAGTAATCGGGAGTGTTTAGCAAGGTGTATGTGGGTTTTTGTGTGAGAGACTGACTTTATTTGTAAACTTTCACTTAAAGCACAATAAAAATTATATTAAAAAAAAAAAGTTTGGCAATGAACAAAGACCGAAGAAGAATTGATGCCTTTGAATTATGGTGTTGGTGAAGAATACTGAATATGCTATGAATTGCCAGTAGTACAAACAAATCTGTCTCAGAACAGCCAGAATACTCCTTAGAAGTGAGGATGGCTAGAGTTCATCTCATGTACTTTGGACATGTTATCTGGAGGGAACGTTACCTGGAGAAGGACATCATGCTTGGTAAAGTAGAGGGTCAGCGAAAAAGAGGAATGCCCTCGTTGAGATGGATTAACTCAGTTGCTGCAACAAAGGGCTCAAACGGAATTGATTGTGAGGATGGCTCAGGACTGGGCAGTATTTCGTTCTACTATACACAGGATCGTTCTACTATGCAAGGGAGAAACTTGATGCCACCTCACAACAACAACACACACTAACAACTCCCCAATTTATATCTCCAGAAAGGAACACTCCTCTGGATTGAAGACTTGTGTGGTTATCTGTCCACTTGATATCTCTATGTGGCTGCCTAAGAGGCACCTCAAACTAAACATATTCCAGAATACAGCCCTGATAATGAGACTATTAGCCCATGGTCACAATGGTTGTCAACTCCATTCTTTTAGGTGCTGAGCAGTTTTCTCCACTGATCATTATCTTTGATTTCTCTCTTTTTCTTATACCGTCTGTCCACCCCTTCAGGAAACTATGTTGTCTATCCAATGCAAATATATTCAGAATCCCATCAGATTTCGCCACCTTCACTGTTAATCACCATGATCCAAGGCACCATCATTGTGTTGTTGTTGCTGTTACCATACTTTTAGGATTATTAAAAAAAAAAAAAAAAAAAATCTCTGTACCTGGTCATTCTTCATCTTCCCTTTCCATTTGGTGAAGTTTGTATAATCTGCCCAACACTATGTCTTTGATCTCTTCTATTCTCCCAGCACTTATTCCATTACAACGTCTGCTGGCCTCTGTGATTTGATTATTTTTGATGTTGTTGTTGATTCTGTTTGCGTTGTTTTTCTTCATGGTTATTTAAATTAAAACTTACATATTTCATTTGAATGGCAAGGTTATTTTCCCCTCTCTCTTTTGCAATTATGTGCTCCCTCTTTCTTGTCCTACAGGTTCACCAATCAGCACTCCTCCAATCCTGAATTCCATTTCCTGACTCCCCAACTTGGTAGTACTGAGAGTATCACAAATTCAGCCACCATGACAGCTGGTAACTTGAATTATTTCCTCCATGGAGGCTTTTCTGAAACTTGCAGCTGTTATATGCACCACTTTATGTTTGAGTATCTTGTTGTTGTTGTTTGTTTTTCTTTTTTATACTACCTAGAAAACTTTAACTTGTATTTTTTTATACTTCAGGTGTTTCTGTGAGACCAGGAAAAGTTTATTTATTTATTTATTTATTTTGTGGCCGGCTGTATCTTGTTCTATTTTATCTCTTATTTCATGCATTTGAAGTGAATGGAGTTAAGATGGCAAAGGGTAACATCACAATGCCGTCTTGTCTCAAGCTGGGTTTTTAAGTAATACATGTAGAAAATTATAGGTTAAAAAATTTATATAGAAATAGATGTGCTAAAATAAACTGATGAACCCATGAAAATAGTGAGTTCATTAAAGGTAAAGGTATTTGAGTGAATACTAAATTGAAGCACCATCTTCACCTCTTAAATAATGGCTGTTATCTGTCTAAATCTACTGAGATTATGGATAAACTGCATACTAGTGCCTATACTGTGAATTCTCATAACTCCATTAAAAATCAGGAGCCAAAATATCAACCTCTTTCCACTAACGTGAATAAAATTTTACGTAGAAACTACTGCCATGAAATTGGATACTCTGGCTCCAGAACCCTAAAAAAGAAGTAACAAGTCTATCTATCGTTATCACAGTCAGAATTGATCACAGAGACTAGCTTAGAATATCTCTATGTAAAATATACAGAACGAAGATTAAGGTTCAGGGGACATTCAATGACTTTTAGAAAGAAACTGCACTGAATATTTGTATTTTACAGTATCTTATTTTTTTTAGCTATATTTCTAAATATCATATCCATATAGGTAAACGATATCTTCACACCTCAAATAGGAGTCGGGCTTTCTAATGTCTTTGGAAAGACAGAGATGCTTTCAGTTGGAATTAGAAAAAGAAGGCTGAAACACAGAGAAGGTTAATGCATTCACAAGTACAAGGTATGTGACATGGAGGTGAACAGGAACAGGTGAAGAGGGGCGAATGCATGTAGCTGCCTTTACGGGGTCACGAAATCAACCATCATGAATTTCGCTTTTTGAAGTCTTTGTCTTTAAGGATTTGCGCTGCCCTGGGATCAGAATGACACTAAAAGTGAGTGATTAATGAGGAGCTTTTTTGGCTATTTATCCCCCAGAGAGACAGAGAACGCAAATAGTATGCCTATGACCACCTCACTCAACAGCCCTCCCCCAGTCAGGAAGCAGTGCCCCTGAGACTCTGCCCACAGTCGATCCTCATATGGAGGAGCCTTGTCCCTCACTTGTCCCTCCGCCTTTCCTGAGGACACATCTTCTACATTCAGGGAAGATGTCAAGCATCATTCCTCAGTGATACCAGCCAGGTAACCTGTCGTTCCTTAGTTAATGTTTAAAAATGAAGACAGGTGTTTCACTACAGGTTCGTCCAGGGGAAGCTGTGAAGAGAGTACATGCATGAAATGATTTGAACCAAGTCTGCCAATAACTCATACCTAACCGTCTTCCATCTCCCTTACATGTTTCCTTATATCTTTGTACCAATATCAGGAAACTTTTATTCTACCAGTCTTTTAATTGTCTTTACAATGGCATGGACCATTTTCCTCCTGAGCAGAAATCTGCCCCTTCTTATACAGCATGACTTTAAAAATTCTCTATCATTTAGTTGCATTCTTGTGATGGTGAAGGATGAGGATTATCAGCTTCCCCTTAAGTTTCCATTCCTGGTTCTTAACACAAATTTTTCGTATCTCTGTGGCCTGGTACTAGTCTCTGGAGGAAGAGGTAGAGCCTGAGGCAAACTCTTCAGGCTGCCTCCGTAGTCTACTTCTTTCTCTTTAAAATTACCAAACATTTAAAATGATCATAACAGCACAGATGTTGTTGTTATGTGCCATTGAGTTAGTTCTGCCTCATAGTGACCCTATAGGACAGAGTAGAACGGCTCCATAGGGTTTCCAAGGAGAAGCTGGTGGATTCAAACTGCCGACATTTGGGTTAGCGGCCAAGGTCTTAACCACAGCACAACCAGGGCTCCAACAGCACAGATAGTGTAATTAAAAAAAAAAAAAAATACAGCACCTTACCCTTTTCTTATTAAATAAATGTTTACGCCCAGCTACATCAGCTTCTGGTCTTTTTTTTTAATTAAATGAATAAATAATGGACATACAGAAGATACCCCTCTGTATTTCCCACCATTCCTGTCTTACCTTTTCCCAGATGGCATTTGTTTCTGGTGCTGCTGTTTTTGGTCTAGGGCGCATACATTTGATTGTCTTGTCACGCCATTTTTTCCATCAGATACATCAACAATATGGAAACTAGAAACCAAACAAGTGTTTCCGAATTCCTTCTCTTGGGACTAACAGAGGATCTGGAGCTGCAGTTCCTCCTCTTTATCCTGTTTTTGTCCATATACCTGGTCACTGTCTTTGGAAACCTGCTTATCATCCTGGCTGTTGGGTCTGACTCCCACCTCCACACTCCCATGTACTTCTTTCTTTCCAATCTCTCCTTCACTGACATCTGTTTCGGCACAACCACGATCCCAAAGATTTTGGTGAACCTCAAAGCACAGAATCAGAGCATCACTTATGGAGGCTGCCTCAGCCAGGTCTGCTTTGTCCTGGTTTTTGCTGCTTTGGAAAATTTTCTTCTTGCAGCAATGGCTTATGACCGCTATGTGGCCATTTGTCACCCACTGAGGTACACGGTCATCATGAACCCCCGCCTTTGTGGCCTGCTGACTCTGCTCTCTCTGTTCATTAGCACTGTGGATGCCCTGATCCACAGCCTGTTGGTGTTGCGCCTGTCTTTCTTTATAGACCCGGAAATCTCCTAGGTCTTCTGGGAAGTTATTCAGGTCATCAAGGTTGCGTGCTCTGATACCCTCATCAATAACATCTTCATATATTTTGCAGCTAGCATGTTGGCTGGCATTCCTCTGTTTGGGATTATTTTCTCTTATACTCAAATTGTGTCCTCCATTTTGAAAATGCCATCAGCAGGTAGAAAGCATAAAGCTTTTTCTACCTGTGGATCTCACCTGTCAGTTGTTTTCTTATTTTATGGGACAGCTTTTGGTGCATATATTAGTGCTGCATTTATCCACTCATCCAGAAAGACTGCAGTTGTTTCAATGGTGTACACTATGGTCACTCCCATGATGAACCCCTTCATCTATAGCCTGAGAAACAAGGACATGAAGGGATCCTTGAGGAAACTGGTCAGGAGCATATCTGCTTTTCATTGATTATATTACCTCATTTGGACTTGGGTTTTTAGATTTTGTCAAAGTAAAAGAATGCTCATGAGGTGGGATACTTGACTCTTCCATCTCTGTGTTTTTCTAAAAGGACTAGACAACATAATGGCTAAATGCAATTCGATTTGGTGTTTAAGCCTGACTTTGCTTCTTGTGTACTGTGTGATGCTTGACAAATAATTTCAACTCTCTAAACTCAGTTTCTTTAGTCAGGGTCTATAGAATCAGAGCCTGAGCCAGGATTCTTTATTAACTGATTTGGGGGGAACATTCTTAGAATTTAAAAAGCAGGAAAAGGTGGATAGGGTAAGTAAAGAATGTAGGCAAATCTGTAGGCATAGCTAGAGACTAGCTTCAGCCTGATCCCATGAATAGAGCCATGAGAATGGAAACGCAGTTAATCCCAATGACAGTCAAGGGAGCTGAATTTTTATGTGTCAATATAGTTCTTACCAATACACGTCACTGGTAAACTATATGTGTTTAAGATAACATCGGCATCCACCATGCTCCATTTTATTGTCTATTGTTGTTGTTCATTTTATATGCTGCTAAGTTAGCCATCAACTCATGACACAACAGGATCATACCATTATTATCCATAGTGTCTTTTTTGGCCGATTTTTTATGAGCAGATTACAAGGCCTTTCTTCCTTGTTTATCTTAGTTGGAAGCTTTGCTGAAAAATTTTCAGCATCACTGCAACACACAAGTCTCCAGTGACAATGCCTGAGGTGCATTGGCCAAAAATCAAGCATGGATCTTTCACATGGAAGGCGAGAATTCTACCACTGAACCACCACTGTTCCCCTTCATAATCTATAAAATTGGCATAATTAGATTATCTCAGTGGTTTCTAATGATTGTGATATAATTAAACCTTATCAGTGAGGAAGCCATCAGTTGTAATTAGAAAATATAAACACTGACTTTAATATGCTCCCACAGTAAAGAGCATTATCTTTCATTATAAAGACTTCAGAGTTAAGAAATGTACTGGAACATTACAGTAGGGATTCATTCATTCCCCTTGAGATGGTTTCACCTAGCAATGGTTCCCCTCATGGTGACAAATGGCTGCAACAGTCAGGTATCATATCCAGACGTGATACTCAGAGCCACAAAACTGACCATTTGTCCCTGAACCTATTGTTGATAGTAGATCTATTGTTAATAGACCTTTCCATACAGAAGATGTCTCCTCCCATCTCATCACTGAGAATAGCATCATATATCCCTTCTTAATCAAATTTCTGTTTGGGGAACAAATAATTACTATGAGAGCCTTAACCTGTTGGAAGGATAACCCTTATAACTATTACAAGCATTTAATACAATGCCTGGCATATAACATTCAATAAAATTTAACTAAGACACGTGTGTTCCCTATGTTGCCATTATTTATTAGGCTTGTTATTTCTTGCTCTCACATATTTCTACACCTTACCTCAGAAGTTTTGTTGGTTTACATTTATCATAATATCTATCAGCAGCTTTTACTTGTCTTAGTAATATAATCAAATGATAAATTATTGAATAGGCAGGGAAAAGGGAAATAATGTTTCTGAAACCTTATTTGCTTTGATTCCTTCTCATTGATGTATTGATAAGAGTGTATGGAAGCTTTTAGTTTTCTCCTTAGTTACCTTATTTTGCAATTTTTCTTTGTCATCTCTAGTGGAGTCATTGTTTGATATAGTAGAGCCAATACAAAGAAATACAGTTGAGTAAAATTAATTAAATCATTGAAGTCATAGTGGGCTGGCCATACTATTAGGGATCTCATATAAAACTTTTTAAAGTGTGTTTGTGGGGAAAAGTTTTTTTGCGGAGATGGACTTTATTTTGAGGAAGACATTTTGTATAAAATAGGACAGTGGAAAAGGAGAGTTGGCAGGCTTAGGGACTTTAATAGTAGAAGAATATGGGAGAGCGTATTTAGAACCTGGAATGTGAAAGAATCTGGACATTGAAATATTTCCAATTTTATTTATTAAAATACAATATGTAAAACAGTGTGTAAAACATATCTATAGTTCTTAAAGAATAGTAATATAATGAAAACTCATATGCCTGTGACCTAGTTTAAAAAATAAAGCAATGACATCACCATAGAAACCATTTGAAAGGTCTCCCTGTGTTCTTGCCTTCTACCCTCCTGGTGGCAAACACTATCTTGAATTCCGTATTTATCATTTTCTCTGATGTTCTTCAATTTGTTGAATCTTTTTATTATGGACTGAATTACATCCTCCAAAAAGCCCTAATTCCCTAGTACCTTTGAAGGGGATCTTGTTCAGAAATAGGTTCTTCAAAGCTGTTATCAGTTAAGGTAACATGAGGTCATAATGGAATAGAGTGGGTTCAAATTCGATAAGTGGTATCCTTATAAAAGAGACAGAGACAGAGGAAGGATGGTCATCTGAACACAGAGGAAGAGTTATGGTGCCGCTGCAAGCCAAAGAATGCCTGGGGATGGATACCAGAAACTGTGAGAAACAAGAAAGAATCTTTCCCTAGAGCCTTCAGAAAGACAATAGCCTCCTGACACCATGAATTTCAGACCTCCAACCTCCAGAATTGTGACACAACAATTTTTTCCATATTTTAAGCCACCTACTTTGTGGTACCTTTTTATGGGCTCTAGGAAGCTAATAAACATGTGAAATTGGCAGTATTAGATCCTATTTTCTTTATAAAACTGGCAATGGAATTAATGATTATTTTTAATCACCTCTATGTTTATCCCTATCCAATTTACAAATTTGTCTCTTTTTAAACTTGTTAATAGATAAATCTTAATGTATGAATTTTGTATCCTGATTATGCTTTTTGAAATTCAGTCGTGTTGCTGGGTGTAGCAGTAATTCATTGACAAACAATGCTGTATTTTTTTACATCATGTATGGTGACATTACATAACAGATATCTTTTCTAATGCAGATGTTTTGTTGTTAGGTGCCATCGAGTCAGTTCTGACTCATAGTGGCTCTATGTACAACAGAAGGAAACACTGCCTGGTCCCGTGCCATCCTCACAATCATTGTTATGCTTAAGCCCATTGTTGCAGCCACTGTGTCAATCCATCTAATTGAGTGTCTTCCCCTTTTTTGCTGACCCTCTACTTTACCAAGCATGATGTCCTTTTCCAGAGACTGATCCCTCTGGACAACATGTCCAAAGTATGTGAGATGTAGTCTCACCATTCTTGCTTCTAAGGAGCATTCTGGTTGTACTTCTTCCAAGACAGATTTGTTCGTTCTTTTGGCAGTTCATGGTATATCCAATACTCTTCTCCAACACCACAATTTAAAGGTGTGAGTTCTTCTTTGGTCTTCTTTATTCATTGTCCAGCTTTCACATGCATAGGAGGTGATTGAAAACACCGTGGATCGGGTCAGGCGCAACTTAGCCTACAAGGTGAAATCTTTGCTGTTCAAAACATTAAAGAGATCTTTTGCAGTTGATTTGCCCAATGCAATGTGTCTTTTGATTTCTTGACAGATGCTTCCATGGGTCTTGATTGCGGATCCAAGTAAAATGAAATCCTTGATAACCTCAGTCTTTTCCCTGTTTATCATTATGTTCCTTATTGGTCCAGTTGTGAGGATTTTTTCTTTCATTGCATTGAGATGTAATCCATACTGAAGGTTGTGGTCTTTGAACTTGATCAGTAAGTACTTCAAGTCCTCTTCACTTTCTGCAAGCAAAGGTTGTGTCATCTGCATAACGCAGGTTGTTAACGAGTCTTCCTCCAATTCTGATGCCTCCTTCTTCTTGATACAGTCTTCTCAAATTATTTGCTCAGCATACAGATTGAATAAGTATGGTGAAAGGATGCAACCCTGAAGCACACCTTTCCTGACTTTAAACCACAAAGTGTCCCCTTGTTCTGCTCAAAAGACTGTCTCTTGATCTATGTACAGGTTCCTCATGAGCAAAATCAAGTGTTCTGGATTTTCCATTCTTCTAAATGTTATCCATAATTTGGTATGATCGACAAAGTTGAATGCCTTTGCATAGTCAATAGAACACCAAGCTGAACCGAAGGCATTGGTGAAAAACAAAGTTCCACAAATTGATAGAATACCAATTGAGATGTTTCAACAAATGAATGCAACACTGGAAGCACTCACTTGTCTATGCCAAGGAATTTGGAAGACAGGCAGCTACCTGGCCAAACAACTGGAAGAGATCATATTTGTGCCCATTCCAAAGAAAGGTAATTCAGCAGAATTATCAACAGACCACAGCCTTCAGTATGGATTACATCTCAACATAAAACAAAAATCCTCACAACTGGACCAATAAGCAACATCACGACAAACAGAAAAGACTGAATCTGTCAAGGATCTCATTTTACTTGGATCCACAATCAACACCTATGGAAGCAACAGTCAAGATATCAAAAAATGCATTGCGTTGGTCAAATCTGCTGCAAAGGACCTCTTTAAAGTGTTGAAAAGCAAAGCTTTCACCTTGAAGACTAAGGTGCACCTGACCCATGCCATGGTATTTTCAATTGCATCATACACATCTGAAAGCTAGATGGTGGATAAGGAAGACTGCAGAAGAGTTGACGTCTCTGAATTGTGGTGTTGGTGAAAAATATCGAATATGCCAGGGACTGCCAAAAGAACAAAAAATCTGTCTTGGAAGAAGTACAACCAGAATGCTCCTTAGAAGCAAGGATGGCGAAGCTGTGTCTTACATACTTTGGACATGTTGTCAGGAGGGATCAGTCCCTGGAGAAGGTCTTCATGCTCGGTAAAGTACAGGGTCAGTGAAAAACAGGAAGACCCTCAATGAGATGGAGTGACACAGTGGCTGCAACAATGGGCTCGAGCATAACAACGAATGTGAGCATGACGAAGGATCAGGCCGTGTTTTGTTCTATGGTACATAGGGTTGCTATGAGTTGGAACCAACTTGACAGTACCTAACAACAACAACATATATATATATATATATATATATATATATATATATATAGTTGTCTTAGTTATCTAGTTCTGCTATAACAGTACTACCACATATGGTTGGCTTTAACAAAGAGAAATTTATTTCCTCACGGTAACCCAGTAACCCAACCCAGTGCCGTAAAGTAGGCTAAAAGTCCAAATTCAGGGTGTTAGTCCCAGGGGAACACTTTCTCTCTCTCTTGGCTTGGAGAAAAGTCCTTCTCATCAATCTTCCCATGGTCTAGGAGCTTCTCCTTGCAGGAATCCTGCATCCAAAGAACGCACTCTGCTTACGGCACTGCTTTTTTGGTGGTATAAGGTCCCCCTGTCTCTCTGCTTGCATCTCTTTTTTATATCCCAAAAGAAACTGGCTCAAGATACAGTCCAATCCTGTGGATTGAGCCCTGCTTTGTCAACACGACTGCTGCCCCTCCACCCTGATTAACGTCATAAAGGCAGGATTTATAACAGATAGAAAATCACATAAGTTGACAAAATGGTGGACAATCACACAATACTGGGAATCATGGCCCAGCCAAACTGATACACACATTTTTGTGGGGCACAGTTCAGTCTATAACAAGTGTCATGTCACTTGTGAATAGATGTAGTGTTTCTTTTCTTTTCCAATTTGGATGTCTCCTATTGTCTTGGTCTTTACAGATTTGCATTGCCCTGGGATCAGAATGACAACAAAAGTGTTTGGTTAATGAGGAGCTTTGGCTATTGAGCCCCGAGGGACATACAGACTGCAAACAGTCTGCTGTGACCACTTCACTCAACAGCCCTCCCATAGTCAGGAAGCAGGCACACCTGAGACTCCGCCCACAAATGATGCTACTTACTCTGAGACCTCATGCCTCATTTAGCTCCTTTGCCTTTCCTGAGGACATATCTTCCAACTTCACCATCCAGGGCAGGTGTGATCATTCCTCAGTGCTGTCAGCCAGGTAACTAAAAATGGCTTAGCTAATGTCTGGAAATAAGGACGGTTATTTTAATACAGATTCATCCAGGTGAAGATGTGAATAGAGTGTATGCATAAAATGATTGGAACCAAGTAACCCATAGAACTTCTGCCTGTCTGCCAGAAATATTCTGACATTTTTCCTTGCGTCTTAGCATCAATGTTCAAGCAACTCTCATTCCAGTAGCCTCCTTCTCTCTGTAAGGGCAGGGGTCATGTTCTTCCTGAGCAAACAGGATGACTATAACAGAATTGTCTGACATTTACCTGCATTCTTGTGGGGAAGGGGACTGCTTCACTTTACCGTTCCGTCTCCGGTTCTTAACACACTTTCATATTAACTCTGTTGTCTGCCTCTGAACTATGATGAAGGAGTTGGAGGCCCAGACAGACACATTAGGCTACTTCCCTATCTGTTTGTTTTTGTAAAATTACCTAATATATAAAAGATCATGCCAGCAGATTGTGCAAAAACAGAACAAAACCCATGGATGCAATTTTGCCCCTTTCTAGAATTCTCTGCTGTATCAACATCTGTTTATTTTTGAAGTAACAAAGTATGCATAATGAAGACATCCCATTTGTTTTCCTCTTTATTCCTTTTGTTCTTTCCCAAGATGATTTTTGCCTCTGGTGATGCAGTGTCTGCTGTTCCAGGAACCATGCATTTTACTGTCTTATCATATCTTTTCCATCATTCATCAACAATATGGAACCCAGAAATAAAACAGATATTTCAAAATTCCTTCTCCTGGCACTGATAGAGGATCTAGAACTGCAGCCCCTCCTCTTTAGCCTGTTCTTGTCCCTGTATGTGATCACTGTCCTGGGAAACCTACTCATTGTCCTGGCTGTCACCTTTGACTCCTACCTCCACACCCCCATGTATTTCTTTCTTGCCAATCTGTCCTTCACTGACATCTGTTTCAGCACAGCCACGATCCCAAAGATGCTGGCGAACCTCCAAACACAGCATCAGAGCATCACTTATGCAGGCTGCCTCACCCAGCTCTGCTTTGTCCTGATTTTTGGTGCTTTGGAAAATTTTCTCCTGGGAGTAATGGCCTATGACCGCTATGTGGCAATTTGTCACCCACTGACATGCACAGTCATCTTAAACATTCGCCTCTGTGGCCTGCTGTTTCTACTTTCCTTATTCATTAGCATCATGAATGCCTTGTTCCACGGTCTGATGGTGTTGCAACTGTCCTTCGGCCCAGATCCGGAAATTCCTTACTTTTTTTGTGAAGTTCTTCAGGTCATTGAGGTTGCCTGTTCTGATGCCCTCCTCAATAACATCTTCTCATATTTTGCGGCTACCATATTATGTGGTGTTCCTCTCTCTGGGATCATTTTCTCTTATATACAAATTGCTTCCTCCATTTTGAGAATGCCATCAGCAGGTGGAAAGTATAAAGCTTTTTCTACCTGTGGGTCTCACCTCTCAGTTTTTTCCTTGTTTTATGGGACGGGCTTAGGCACGTATGTTAGTGCTGCATTTACACACTCTTCCAGGAAGACTGCAGTAGCTTCAGTGATGTACACTGTGGTCACTCCCATGATGAACCCCTTTGTCTATAGCCTGAGAAACAGGGATGTGAAGGGGGCTTTGAGAAAAATTTTCAGGAGCATAACTGCTTTTCAGTGATTATCTTACCACTTTCAGCTTGGATTTCTAGATGGCATCAAACGGAAAAGAATACATGTGAGGCAGAATGCCTGAGTCTCCCATTACCACGTTCTTTTAAAATGACAACACAACATAATGGCTAAGTGCAATTCAACTTAGGTTTGAAATTTGCCTTTATTCTTTGTGTAGCTCTGTGTTGTTTGACAAATTATTTTAATTCTCTAAGCTGAGTCTCTTTGGGCAAGTTCCATAGAAGCGGAGCCTGAGGCAGGGTTGATTTATTTCTGTGGCACAGTCTCAGAATAAAGAAAGCAGGAGACGGTAGAAGGGTAGGGAAAGGATGCAGACAAGGCAGTGGGAAAAGCTAGAGACTAGCTTCAGCCTGATGCCATGGATTGAGTCATGTGAATGGAAATCAGGCTTAATCCCACTGCGAGACCAGAGAGCTGACCCTTTATGCCCAAATTTAGATATTAGTATGACATGTCGTTGGTAAAACCTGTGTGTCCGGGTAACGTTAGCATCCACCATACTCGGTTTAATCATTTATTTTTGTACTGGGTGTTGTTGCTAGCTGCCATCACCTTGGCACTTGACTCATGGCAACCCCATCCATAATGGGTAGAATCATTGTGATCCACAGGGTCTCACTGGCTGATTTCTTTGGGAGAAGATAGCCAGGGCTTTCTTCCTAGTTAACCTTAATGTGGAAGATCCACTGAAACCTAGTCAGCATCATAACAATGCTCAATGCTCCATGGACAGACAGGTTGTGGTGACACATGAGGTTTATTGACCAAAAATTGAAACTGGGTCTCTCGATGGAAGGTGAGAATGCTACCACTGAACCACAATTTCCCCCTACAAAATGTATAAAATTGGCATATTTGGATTATCTCAGTGGCTTCAGATGACTGTGATAATTGAATCTTATTAGAAGGCTTTGCTTCTAATAAGAAAATATGAACCTTGACTCTAAAATACATAAACAATAGAGTTAACTTTCATTACAAGAACTTCAGAGATAGAGAATGCAAAAAAAAAACAGAAGAATTTTTTTACTCTTCCATGAGGTGGCTTCAACAAGGTACCTTCATCCTAGGAATGGTTACCCTCATGGCCAGGAATGGCTGCCACAGACTTAGGCATCATATCCAGTTATAATGCTCAATCACACAAGGTCACTGTTTCTCCCTGAACCTGTTGTTATTGTCATTTTTAGGTGCTTTCGAGTAGGTTCCGGCTCAAATCAATCCTATATACAACAGAATGAAACACTGTCCAGTCTTGCACTGTTCTCACAATCTTTGCTATGGTTCAGCCATCTTTAAACCTACTGTGTCAATCCATCTTATTGAGGGTCTTCCTCTCTTTTACTCACTGCCTACTTTGCCAAGCATGATGTCCTTCTCCAGTGACTGGTTACTCCTGATAACATGTCCAAAGCACATCAGACAAAGTCTCTCCATACTTCCTTCTAGGGGGCATTCTGAGTGTGCTTCTTCCAACACAGATTTGTTTATTCTTCTGGCAGTCCACAGTATATCCACTATTCTTCCCCAGCACCATAAATCAAAGGCATCAACTCTTCCTTGGTCTTCCTTATTCATTTTCCAGCTTTTGCATGCATATGAGGAGATTGAAAATGCCATGGCTGGGGTCTGGAGCACCTGGACCCACAAAGTGACATCGTTGTTTTTTAACACTTTAAAGAGGTCTTTTGCAGGAGATTTCCTGATCGCTGCTTCCATGGGCATTGATTGTGGATCCAACTAGAACGAAATCCTTGGCAAATTCCATCCTTCCTCTGTTTATCATGATGTTTCTTATTGGTCCAGTTGTGAGGAGTTTGTTTTCTTTATGTTGACATGTAATCCATACTGAAGGCTGTGGTCTTTGAACTTCATCAGTGCTTCAAGTCCTTTTTGCTTTCAGCAAGCAAGGTTGTGTCATCTGTATGTTGCAGGTTGAGTTTTCCACCACTCCTGATGTCACATTCTTCTTGATATAGTCCAGCTTCCTGGATTATTTGCTTAGCATACAGATTGAATAAGTATGGTGAAAGAGTACAGCCTTGATCCACATCTTTCCTGATTTTAAACCACACAGCATGCCATTGTTCTGTTTGAATGACTGCCTTTTGGATTATTTACAGATTCTGTCCACATGAGCACCATTAAGTGTTCTGGAAATCCCATTCTTCTCAATGTTATCCTTAATTTGTTATGATCCACGCAATTGAATTCCTTTGCATGGTCAATAAAACAAAGGTAAACATCTTCCTGGCTTTCTATACTTTCAGCCAAGATCCATCTGACATCAGCAATGAGATCCCTTGTTGCATGACCACTTCTGAATGGGGCTTGAACTGCTGATAGTTCCCTGTGGAGGTATTACTGCAACTGATTTTGAATTATCTTCAGCAAAATTTTACTAGCGGGTGATATTAATGATATTGTTTGGTAATTTCCACATTCTGTTGGATCATCTTTCTTTGGAATGGGCACAAATATGGAGCTCTTCCAGTCAGTTGGTCAGGTAGCTGTCTTCCAAATTTCTTGGCATAGACAAGTGAGCACCTTCACCACTGCACCCCTTTGTTGAAACATCTCAACAGGTATTTTGTCAACTCCTGGAGCCTTGTTTGTCTCCAATTCCTTCAGTGTACCTTGGGCTTTTCCCTTCAAGGCCAATTGTTCTTTAGGATATGGTACCTCCTGAAATGTATGAATGTCAAGCAATTCTTTTTGGTACAGTGACTGTGTGTATCCTTTCTATCTTCTTTTAATGTTTCCTGGGACCTTCAATATTTTGACTATAAAAAAAAAAAATCCTTAAAATTGAATTTTTTCTTCAGTTTTTTCAGCTTGAGAAATGCCGAGATATGCTGAGAAATTGTTTTTGGTTTTCTAACTCCAAATCTTTACACCTTTCATTATAGTAGTTTACTTTATCTTCTCAACGCCCCCTTTGAAATCTTCTGTTCAGCTCTTTTACTTCATCATTTCTTCCATTTCGTTTAGCTGCTCTAACTTCGGAAACAAGTTTCAGAGTCTCTTCTGACATCCATTTTGGTCTTTTCTTTTTTTCTTGTCTTTTTAATGTCCTTTTGTTTTCTTCATGTGTGATATCCTTGACGACATTCCACAATTTGTCTGGTCTTTGGTCATAAGTGTTCAATGTGTCAAATCTGTTTTTGAGATGGTCTCTAAATTCAGGTGGGATATACTGAAGACTGTATTTTGCCTCTCATGGACTTGCTCTAATTTTCTACACCTTCAACTTGATCTTGTTATGAACAACTGATGGTCTATTCCACAGTCAGCCCCTGGCCTTGTTCTGACTGATGATGTTGAGCTTTTCCATCTTCTCTTTCCACAGATGTAGTCGATTTGAATCCTGTGTATTTCATCTGGTGATGTCCATGTGTATGGTAGCCATTTATGTTGTTGAAAAAAGGCATTTGCAGTGAATAAGTCATTGGTCTTGCAAAATTCTATCATATGATCTCTGGCATTGTTTCTATCACCAAGGCATATTTTCCAGCTACCAATCTTTCCTCTTTGTTTCCAACTTTTGCATTCCAATCACCATTAATAGTCAATGCATCTTTATTGCGTGTTTGATCAACTTTAGACTACAGAAGTTGGTAAAGATCTTCAATTTCTTCATCTTTGGGATTAATGGTTGGTGTGTAAACATGAATAAGAGTTGTATTAACTGATCTCCCTTGTGCATTTATGGATATTATCCTGTCACTGACAGCATTGTACTTCAAAATAGATCTTGAATTTTTTTTTTTTAAGAATACAACACCATTCTTTGTCATTTTGTCATTCCCAGTATGGTGTATCATATGAAAGCCCTATTCAAAATGGCCAATATCAGTCCATTTTAGCTCACTAATACCTAGTGAGCTAGTGACCACAGCTTTTAGTATGGATTACACCTCAACATAAAGAAAACAAAAATCCTCACTACTGGATCAATAAGCAACATCATGATAAAGGGAGAAAAGATTGAAGTTGTCAAGGATTTCATTTTACTTGGATCCAAAGTCAACACCCATGGAAGCAGCAGTCAAGAAATAATGATGCATTGCATTAGGCAAATTGGCTGCAAAATACCTCTTTGAATTATTGGAAAGCAAAGATGTCACCTTGAACACTAAGGAATACCTGACCTAAGCCATGGTGTTTTCATTCACCTTATATTTGTTCGAAAGCTGTTCAATGAATGAAGGAGACAAGAATTGATGACATTGAACTACGGTGTTGGTGAAGAATATTGCATATACCATGGACTACCAAAAGAACAAACAAGTCTGTTTTGGAAGAAGTACAGCCAGAATGCCCCTTAGAAGCAGGGATGCAATGACTATGTCTCACATACTTTGGATGTGTTATCAGGAGTGATCAGTCCCTGGATAAGTACATCATGCTTGGTGAAGTATAGGGTCAGCAACCTGATGGATTGACACAGTGGCTAAGCAATGGGCTCCAGCATAACAATGATTGTGAGGATGGTACAGGACCAGTCAGTGTTTCTTACTGTTGTACATGGGGTTACTATGAGCCAGAACCAACTCGAGGGCACCTAACAACAACAATAATACCTAGGATATCGATCTTTATGCATTTCTTTTTTGATTACTTCCAATTTTCCTATGTTCATCCATCATGTATTCCAAGTTCTGATTATTAATGGATGTTTGCAGATATTTCTTCTCATTTTGGGTTGTGCCACATGAGCAAATGAAGGTCCTGAAAATTTGAGTCTTTTAAGATTGACTCTAATTTGAGGAGGCAACTCTTCCCTAGTCATATTTTGAGTGTCTTTGAACCTGAGGGGTTCAGCTTCTGGCACTATATCAGACAATGTTCCACTGCTATTCATAAGGTTTTCATTTGCCAATTTTTTCATAAGTAGATAACCAGGTCCTTTTTCCTAGTCTGTTTTTGTCTGGAAGCTCCCCTAAATTTGTTCACCATGAGTGACCCTGCTGCTATTTGAAATACGAATGGCATAGCTTCCAGCATCAAAGGAACACAGAAGTCAACCACAGTATGAGAAACTGACAGATGAGTGGTGTTTTTGCTAATAGAGGGTCACTATGAGTCAGAATTGATTTGATGGCAACAGAATTTTTTAATTCATGGAGTCATACAGAAAATACTCATCCCATTTCATCACAGATAATAGGTTCATATGTTCCTTCCTAATGAAATTTCTGATATTGTGAAAAATAATTACTATGAGAGCCTTAGACTACTTGAGTATATTTTCTGTGGAGAAGTCAACACCGCTAACCACTACAAGTACTGAATACAATGTTTGGTGCATAATATACAATAAAATTTAACTAGGGTCATTGTGTTCTATATCTTGTCATCATTTGTAAAACTTGTAATTCTTTGCTTTCCTGTATTTCTACCACTTGTTTCAGCAGTTTTATTGGTTTACATTTGTCATAATATGTATCACCAGCTTTTACTAGTCTTAGTAATATAATCAGTAGGCAAGGTTGGTAATCTTTCAGTCACCTTATTTGTCTGATTCCTTTTCACTGATTTACTGATAAGAAGGTGTCTGTCTGGACACAATAGAACTTCCCAGATAGAATGGGAGAAAAATATAGAACAAAACTCAAATTCATGAAAAAAGATCAGACTTACTGGACTGATAGAGACTGGAGGAACCCTTGTGATAATTGCCCTAAGTCATCCTTTTAATCTGCAACTGAAGTCACTCCCAGAGGTCACCTTTAAGTCAAACAATCGATTGGCCTATAAAATGAACAATAACATTCATGAGGAAAGTGTTTCTTGAAATAATCAACTATAAGAGACCAAATGGGCAACATTTGCCCAAAAGCAAAGATAAGAAGGCAAGGAGAGGCAGGGAAACTGGAGGAATAGAAACAGGGAAGCAAGGTAGAAATAAGGGGAATGCTGACCCACTGTGGGTACAGCAACCAGGGTCACAGAACAATTTGTGTATAAACTGTTGGAAGGAAAACTATTTGCTGTGTACAATACATTGCTTGGAAAAAAAAAAAGAGTTTGTCTTAGTTATCTAGTGCTGCTATAACAGAAATACCACAAGTGGATGGTTTTAACAAACAAATTATTTTCTCAAAATTTAGGAGGCTAGAAGTCTGAATTCAGATGCCGGCTGTAAGGGAGAGCTTTCTCTCTGTCAGCTCTGTATCAACATCCTTGTCTTTTCCGCTTGTTTCCTGGTTCCTTGGAGATCTCCACGTGGATTGGCATCAATCTTTCCCAATCTCTGCTCTACTTGCTCGTTTAATCTCCTTCATATTTCAAAAGAGATCGACTCAAAATATTCCCTACACTAATCCTGCCTCATTAGCATAACAAAGACAATCCATTCCCAAAAGGGACTATAACCACAATCATAACCCAATGCCTTTGAGTCAATTCTGACTAATAGAGATGCCATAGGACAGGGTAGAACTGCTCCATAAGGCTTCCGAGGAACGGCTGGTGGATATGAAATGCTGATCTTTTGGTTAGCAGCAGAGCGCCTAACCACTGTACCACCAGGGCTCCAACCACAGGCATGGAGGTTAGAATTTTCAAGACATATTTGTGGGGGACATGATTCAATTCATGACAGAGGGTATATGGGTTTTTTGTTTGTTTGTTTACTTTTCCCCTTATTCAATTTATCTTACATTTTTTTTCTTTGTAATTTCTGGTCGTATTCACACAGGGAAATATGATTAAGTAAAGTGAATTGAGTCAGTGAGGTTTTAAGGGGAAGACTGCACTGTAACAATTCTTATATATAATTTTTAATGTGAATTTATTAGGGTAAAAATTTACCTGTGGAAATGGACTTTATTTTGAGGAAGATGTGTTCAGTATGAAACACGATGGGAGAAAAGCAAAGTTGGCAGGACTAGGGAGGTCATCTTTCCACAAGTAAAAACAAAAGCAGGACATGCAGTCAGAATCATCTCCGTGGTGTGGGGGTGACAACCGTGTAGGTCTTGTAGGACCATCAGTAGAGTTTCTGGAAAGCCTTCTGTTCTGGTCATCACTAATGGTGGTCATCACACTGGGAAGATGGCCTCTATCCTGGCACACCAGGTGTCTTCTCATGCAGAACTGCCTCCATTTATGTCCCCAGAGCACCTGTAAAGATAAGTCACCTAAGGCCTTTATTCATACTGGTGGTTCGTTTCCATAACTCACCTCAGAACTAGTGACTTGGATCTCTGGGGAGATACCCAAAAGATAACAACAACAACAAAAAACCAAAGCCATTGTCATTGAGTCGATTCTGACTCATAGGGACCCTACAGGATGGGGTAGAGCTGCCCCATAGAGTTTTCCAGGACTGCCTGGTGGGTTCAAACTGCTGACCTTTTGATTAGCAGCCATAGCACTTAACCACTACTCCAGCAGGGTTTCCTCAAAAGAAATGCATTCTAAAAAGCACTTTGTGAGGTTTTGAGGCATGGTAAAGTCTGAGAAGCCTGACTTTAATTTTTCTTTTTTTTGTTTCTTCGTTAAATGAAGGCTAACAGAACAAACTACCTTCTCATTAAATAGTTAGTACACTTACTGTTTTTGATGTTGGTTAACAAAACCATGACAAGTCAACATTCTCTTTTCTTGACCTTGGGTTCCGTATTACCAGCTGTCCTGTCCCCTCCTGCCTTCTAGTCCTTACCCCTGGGCTGCTGTGCCCCTTCAGTCTCATTTTGTTTTATGGGCCTATCTAATCTTTGGATGAAGGGTGAACTTCAGGAGTGACTTCATAACTAAGCTAAAAGGGTGTCCCGAGGCCATACTCTCGAGGTTTCTCCAGTCTCTGTCAGGCCAGTAAGCTTGGTGTTTTTGTGTGTGTGTGTGTGTGTGTGTGTGAGTTGGAATTTTGCTCTCCATTTTTCTCTAGCTCTGTCCAGGACCCTCTATTGTGATTCCTGTCAGAGCAGTCAGTGGTGATAGCCAGGCATCACCTAGTTGTACTGAACTCAGTCTGGTGGAAGCTGTGGTAGTTGTGATCCATCAGTCTTTTGGACTAATCTTTCCCTTGTGTCTTTAGTTTTCTTCATTCTCCCTTTCTCCCATAGGGGTGAGACCAGTGGAGTATCTTAGATGGCAGCTCACGGGCTTTTAAGATTCCAGACACTACTCACTAAAGTAGAATGTAGAACATTGTCTTTATAAACTGTTATGTCAATTGAGCTAGACATTTCCTGAAACCATGGTCCCCACAGCCCTCAACTCAGCAATTTGGTCCCTCAGCGAGTTTGGATGTGTCTATGGACCTTGTTTCCATGACCTTGCCTTGTACAAGCTGTGCTGGCTACCCCAGTATTGTGTACTGTCTTACCCTTCACCAAAGTTATCACTTATCTATTGTCCATTTAGTGTTTTTCCATCCTCACCCATCCCTTCCCTCATAGTCATCAAAGATTGTCTTTGTGTGTGTGTGTGTAAACCTTTTCATGAATTTTTATAGTAGTGGCTTCACACAAATATTTGGCCATTTGTGATTGACTTATTTTACTCGGCATGATGCCTTCCAGATTCATCCATGTTGTGAGATGATTTGCAGATTCATCATTGTTCTTTATCATTGCATATTATATAACATAGTTTGTTTATCCATTCATCTATTGATGGGCATTGAGGTTGTTTCCATCTTTTTGCTATTGTGAACAGTGCTGCAATGAACATGGCTATTCATATGTCTATTTGTGCGACTACTCCTATTTCTCTAGGATATATTCCTAGGAGTAGCATTGCTGGATCATATGGTATTTTTATTTCTAGGTTTCTAAGGAAGTGCCATATCCTTTACCAAAATGGTTGTACAATTTTGCATTTCCACCAGCAGTGCATAAGAGTTCCAATCTCCCTGCAACCTCTCCAACATTTATTTTCTGTTTTTTGATTCATGCCAGTAATTTCGGGGTGAGGTGGTATCTCATTGTGGTTTTGATTTGCATTTCTCTAATTTCTAGTGTCCCCGCCTCTCTGTCAGTTTGTTATACTTGGGGGCTGGTGTGTTTGTGTGGTTCTGGAAGCTATCCCACAGATATTCACATGCCAGCAGGGTCACCCGTGGCAGACAGGTTTCAGCTGAGCTTCCATACTAATCAGACTAGGAAGGAAGACCTGGAAGTCTATGTCTGAAAAGATTTAGCCACTGAAAACCTTATGAATAGCAGCATAACATTATTTGATATAGTGCCAGGAGATGAGCAAATCAGGTTGGAAGGCACTAAAAATACAACTAGGCTAGAGCTGCCTCCTCAAAGCAGAGTCGGCTTTAATGACATGGATGGAGTCAAGTTTTCAGGACCTTCATTTGCTGATGTGGCAAGACTCAAAATGAAAGGAAACAGCTGCAAACATCCATTAATAATCAGAGTCTTGAATGTACAAAGTATTAATCTAGGAAAATTGGAAGTCATCAAAAATGAAATGGGACCCATAAACATTGATATGCTAGGCACTACTGAGCTGTAATGGACTAGTATTGGCCATTTGGAATCAGACAATCATATGGTCTACTATGCCAGAAATGACCACTTGAAGAGGAATGGAATTGCGTTCATCGTCAAAAAGGATATTTCAAGATATATCCTGAAGTACAAGGCTCTCAGTGACAGGAAAATATCCATACACCTACAAGGAAGACGAGTTAATATGACGAGTATTATTCAAATTTACACACCAACCACTAACTTCAAAGATGAATAAATTGAAGATTTTTACCAAATTCTGCAGTCTGAAATTGATTGAACATGCAATCCGGATGCTTTGATAATTAATGGAGATTGGAATTCGAAAGTTGTTAACAAAGAAGGATCAGTGGTTGGAAAATACAGCTTTGGTGAAAGAAACAATGCCAGAGATGGCATGATAGAATTTTGTAAGACAAATGCCTTCTTCATTGCAAATACCTTTTTTCAACAATATAAATGGCAATTTTACACATGGACCTCACCAGATGGAATACGTAGGAATCAAATTGACTACGTATGTGGAAAGAGATGATTGAAAAGCTCAATATCATCAGTCAGAACAATGCCAGGGGCTGACTGTGGAACAGATCATCAATTGCTCATATGCAATTTCAAGTTAAAACTGAAGAAAATTAGAACGAGTCCAGGAGAGCCAAAGTATGACCTCGACTATAAGCCATCTGAATTTAGAGGCCTTCTCAAGAATAGATTTGACATGTTGAACACTAATGACCGAAGACCAGGTGAGATATGGAATGACATCAGGGACATCATCCAAGAAGAAAGCAAGAGGTAATTAAAAAGACAAGAAAGAAAGAAAAGACCAAAATGGATGTCAGAAGAGGCTCTGAAACTTGCTCTTGAATGTCGAGTAGCTAAGCAAAAGGAAGAAATGATGAAATAAAAGAGTTGAACAGAAGATTTCAAAGGGCAGCTCAAGAAGACAAAGTAAGGTATTATAATGACATGAGCAAAGACTTGGATATAGACAACCAAAAGGCAAGAACATGCTCTGCATTTCTCAAACTGAAAGAACTGAAGAAACAATTCAAGTCTTGAGTTGCAGTACTGAAGGATTCTATGGGGAAAATATTAAATGACTCAGGAAGCACAAAAAGAAGATGGAAGGAATACACATTCAACCATTTCAGGAGGTACTATATGAGCAGGAACCAATGGTACTGAAGGAAGAAGTCCAAGCTACACTGAAGACACTGACACAAAACAAGGCTCCAGGAATTCACAGAATACCAATTGAGATGTTTCAAAAAACAGATGCGGCGCTGAAGTACTCACTCATCTATGCCAAGAAATTTGGAAGACAGCTACGTGGTCAACCACTGGAAGAGATCTATATTTATGCCTATTCCCCAGAAAAGTGACCCCACCTAATGCAGAAATTATTTAACAATATCACTAATATCACACGCAAGTAAAATTTTGCTGAAGATCATTGAAAAGCGGCACAGCAGCATATCAACAGGGAACTGCCAGAAATTCAAGATGAATTCAGAAGAGGATGCAGACCAGGGATATCACTGCTGATGTTGATGGATCCTGACTGAAAGCAAAGAATACCCGAAAGATGTTTACCTGTGTTTCATTGACTATGCTAGGGCATTTGACTGTGTGGATCATAACAAATTATGGATAACATTGTGAAGAATGAGAATTCCAGAACACTTAATCGTGCTCATGAGGAGCCTGTACATAGATCAAGAGGCAATCATTCGAATAGAACAAGGGGATGCTGCATGGTTAAAAGTCAGGAAATGTGTTCTTCAGGGTTGTATCATTTCACCGTACTTATTCAACCTGTATACTGAGCAAATAATCCAAGAAGCTGGACTATATGAAGAAGAACAGAGCATCAGGATTGGAGGAAGACTTATTAACAACCTGCGTTATGCAGATGACACAACCTTGCTTGCTGAAAGTGAAGAGGACTTGAAGTACTTACTGATGAAGATCAAAGACCACAGCCTTCAGTATGGACATAAAGAAAACAAAAATCCTCGTAACTGGACCAATAAGCAACATCATGATAAACAGAGAAAAGATTGAGGTTGTCAAGAATTTCATTTTACTTGGATCCACAATCCACACCCATGGAAGCAGCAGTCAAGAAATCAAAAGACACATTGCATTGGCCAAATCTGCTGCAAGGACCTCTGTGAAGTGCTGAAAAGCAAAGACATCACCTTGAAGACTAAGGTGCGCCTGACCCATGCCATGGTATTTTCAACCATATCATATGCATGCAAAAGCTGGACAATGAGTAAGGAAGACCAAAGAAGAATTGGTGCCTTCAGGTTGTGGTGTTGGAGAAGAATATTGACCACACCATGGACTGCCGAAAGAATGAAGAAATCTGTCTTGGAAGAAGTACAATCAGAATGCTCCTTAGAACCAAGGATAGCTAGAATAAGTCTCACATACTTTAGACATGTTGTCAGGATGGATCAATCCCTGGAGAAGGACATCATGCTTGGTAAAGTAAAAGGTCAGCGAAAAGGGGAAGGCCTTTAGTGAGACGGATTGATACAGTGGCTGCAACAATGGGCTTAAGCATAACAATGATTGTGAAGATGACACAGGATGTTGTACATGGGGTCGCTGAGTTGAAACCGACTACATGGCGCCTAAGAATAACAATAATGGCTAGTATTCTCAAGAGTTTCTTCATGTGTCTCTTAGCTGCTAGAATGTCTTCTTTACCGAATTGTCTGTTCATTTCCTTAGCCCACTTTTTAATTGGATTATTTGTCTTTTGGTTGTAGAGGTGTTGAATTTTCCTGTTGATTTTAGAGATTAGACCTTTGTCAGATTTGTAATAGCCAAAATTTTTTTGGCTATTACACTCCATAGGTGCTGTTTTTACACTTTTTGTGAAGTCTTTTGATGAGCATAAGTGTTTAGTTTTTAGAAGATCCCAGTTATCTAGCTTATCTTCTGGAGTTCCTGTGTTGTTAGTTACGGTTGGTATCATGTCAGTGTCATGTATTAGGGTCTCTAGTGTTGATTCTATTTTTTCTTCTATGACGTCTATAGTTTTTTGTTTTATATTTAGGTCTTTGATCCATTTTGAATGTTCTTGTGTATAGTGTGGGGTGTGGGTCCTGTTGCAAGTTTTTGCAGATGGACGTCCAGTTTTACTAGCACCATTTATTAAAAAGAGTGTCTTTTCCCCATTTGATGGACTTTGGGCACTTGTCAAAGATCAGGTGACAGTAACTGGATGGATTCGCATCTGGGTTCTCAATTCTGTTCCATTGATCAATGTATCTGTCATTGTACCACTACCAAGGCTGTTTTGATTACCGTAGCCGTGTAGTAGGTTCTGAGGTCAGGTGGTTTGAGTCTTCCTACTTTATTCATCTTCTTCAATAGTGTTTTACTTATCCAGGGCTTCTTCTCTTTCCATATAAAGCTAGTCATTAGTTTTTCAATCTCTTTAAAGAAAGCTGTTGGTATTTGGATAAGGATTACATTGTATTTATAAATCACTTTGGGTATAATTGTCATCTTCACAATGTTGAATCTACCTATCCATGAGCATGGTATGCTTTTGCATTTATGTAGATCTCTTTTGGTTTCTGGCAGTGGTGTTTTGAAGTTTTCTTTGCATAAGTCTTCCCTGGGTAGGTTTATTCCTAAGTTTTTGTTTTTTTTTTTAGGGGCTATTATAAATGGTATTATTTTTCTGATTTCCTTTTCATTATTCTCTTTGTTTATGTATAGGAATTCGGCTGATTTTTTTTATGTTTAACTTGTATCCTGCTACCCTGCCAAATCTTTCTATTAGCTCTTGTAGTTTTCTCTTGCAGTCTTTTGGGTTTTCTATGCATCATATCATCTGCAAATAGGGACAGTTTAACTTCTTCATTACCAGTTTGGATGCACTGTACTTCTTTTTCTTGCCTTATTGCTCTAGCTAGAACTTCCAGGACAATGTTAAATAGGAGTTGTGATAAAGGGCAACCGACAAAAAAAAAATTTTTTTTGGCTTTTTCCTGTTCTCAAGGGGGATGTTTTCAGCCTCTCTCCATTAAGAATGATGTTGGCTGTTGGTTTTGTATGGATGCCCTTTATTATGTTGAGGAATTTCCCTTCTATGCCTATTTTACTAAGAATTTTTAATCAGGAATGGGTGTTGGAATTTGTTGAATGCCTTTTCTGCATCAATTGAGATGATCATGTGATTTTTTTCCTTTATTTATGTGGTGGATTATGATGATGGATTTTCTAATGTTGAACTATCCTTGCATACCTGGTATGAATCCTACTTGGTAGTGGTGTGTTTTTTTGTTTGTTTGTTTTTGATATGATGCTGAATTCTATTAGCTAGAATTTTGTTGAGAATTTTTGCGTCTGTATTCTTGAGAGATACTGGTCTGTAGTTTTCTTTTTTTGTGATTTCTTTGCCTGGTTTAGGTATCAGGGTTATGCTGGCTTCAAAGAATGAATTTGGAAGTATCCCTTCCTTTTCTATGTTCTGAAATAGTTTGAGTACTGGTGCAAGCCCTTCTCTGAATGTTTGGTAGAATTCTCCAGTGCAACCATCTGGGCCAGGGTTTTTTGTTGTTGTTGTTGTTGGGAGTTTTTTTTTTTTTATTACGTTTTCAATTTCATCTCTTGTTGTGGGTTTGTTCAGATTTTCAACTTCATTTTGTGTTACTTTGGGTAGGTAGTGTGTTCCTAGAAGTTTGTCCATTTCCTCTAGGTTTTCAAATTTGTTCAATATAGTTTTTCATAGTACTGTTATGATCTTTTTTATTTCGGTTGAGTCTGTTGTAATGTCCCCCATTTCATTTCTTTTTTGGATTATTTGTGCTCTTTCTTGTTTCTCTTTTGTCAGTTTGGTCAGTGGTTTGTCGATTTTGTTGATCCTTTCAAAAAACCAACTTTTGGTTTTGTTGATTCTTTCTATTGCTTGTCTTTTCTCTATTGCATTTATTTCTGCTTGATCTTTATTATTTCCTTTCTTCTGGTGGCTGTAGCATTCTTTTGGTGATCTCTTTCAATTTGTTCAAGTTGTGTAGTTAATGTTTTGATTTAATCCCTTCTTTTTTTGATGTGTGCATCTATTGCTAAATGACCTCTGAGCACTGCCTTTGCTGTGTCCCAAACGTTTTGGAATGATGTGTTGTCATTCTCATTTGATTCTAGTAATTTTTTGATTCCATCTCTGATTTCTTCTGTTACCCAGTGGTTTTTAAGCAGGGTGTTATTCAGTTTCCATTTAATCAATTTTTTTTTTCCCTTGCTCTTCCTGTTGTTAATTTCTACTTTGATGATATTGTAGCCAGAGAAGAGACTTTGTATTATCTCAGTGTTTTGGATTTTGTTGAGGGTTGCTCTGTGGCCTAAGATGTGGTCTATTCTGGAGAACATTCCACATGTGTTGGAAAAGATTGTGTACTTTGCAGCTGTTGGGTGGAGTGTTCTGTATATGTCTATGAGGTCAAGTTGACTGATTGTGGCCTTTAGATCTTCTCTATCTTTACTGAGTTTCTTTCTAGATGTTCTGTCCTTTACTGAGAGTGTTGTACTGAAGTCCTACCATTATTGTGGAACTATGACTTTCTCTTTTCAGTGCTGTTAGAGTTTGTTTTATATCATTGGGTGCATAGATATTTATTATGGTTATGTGTTCATGATGGATCATCCCTTTCATCATTATATAGTGCCCTTCTTTGCCTTTTATGGTGGACTTTGTTTTAAAGCCTTTTATCTGAGATTAGTATTGCCACTCCTGCTCTGTTTTGGTGGCCGTTTGCTTGATACATTTTTTCCATACTTTGATTTTTAATAAATTTACATTTTTTTCCTAAGGTGTGCCCTTCTAGACGTCATATTTATGGATCCTTTTCTATCCATTCTGTCACTCTCTGTCTCTTTATGGGTGCATTTAGACCACTTTCATTCAGTGTAATTATTGATAGGTGTGACTTTATTGCTGTCATTTTGTAGTGTTTTTTCTTTGTTTGTTTTTGTGGTGCAGACATTTTCTTTGTTTCTCTTACTGTCCTGTGCCGAATTCCCTTTGTTTGTCAATTTTCTCTTTTTTTATAGATTTGTTTTTCCTGAGACTTTGTGTTTTTCTTCTTTATTTTGATGAGTTGGTTTGTTAACTTTCTTTATGTTTACCTTGAAATTTACCCTTATCTTCCTAGGTTTTAATCAGTCTGTTATTACTTGGTATCATCATGTCTTCCTCTGCATTAGAAAATTGTGAACCTTCTCTGTTTATGCCCTCTTTTGTTGTTCTGATGTTGTAGTCATTGACAGATTAACTTCTCTTGTTCCCTGTTTAAATTTTTTGGTTTTGAATCGTCCTTGAGAGTTCATTCCTAGGTTGGTATCTGGCTGGTGTGATATTGCATCCTAGATTCAGGCTATGGTATGATATTGTTTATTCTCAAACTGAAGGACTCCCTTCAGTAATTCTTGTAAGCTCAGTTTGGATTTACATATTCCCTTAGTTTCTGTTTATCTTGAAATGTCCTAGTTTTACCATCATATTGGAATGAGAGTTTTGCAGGGTATATTATTCTTGGTTGGCAGTTTTTTTTCATTCAAGGTTTTATATATGTTATCCCATTTCCTTCTTGCCTGCATGGTTTCTGCTGAGTAATCAGAATTTAGTCTCATTGTTTCCCCCTCATATGTGACTTTTGTTTTTCTCGAGTTTCTCTCAGGATTCTTTCTTTTTCTTTGGTTTTAATGAATATGATTATGATACATGAATTGGTGTTTTTCTTTTGGGGTCTATCCTATATGGGGTTCGTTGAGCTTCTTGGACGGTCACTTTTTCATCATTCGTGATATTAGGAAAGTTTTCTGTCAGCAACTCTTCAGTGATTGTCTGTGTGTTTTTCATTTTCTCCCCCTGTTCTGGAACTCCGATCACGAGTAAAATTTTTGCTTTTGATTGTATCGCACATAATTCTCAGGATTTCTTAATTTTTCTTTGTTCTTTTTTTCTAATTTTTTTCCCCAAAGTAATACCCAAGTATTTGTCTTCAATTTCACTGAACTTTTCTTCCATTGTTTGAAATCTGATCCCCAGACCTTCCATGACACTGTCCATTTCTGAGATCTTATTGTTTATCTTTTGGATTTCTAATTGTTTTTTTATGATTTCTAGTTGTGAATTTATTTTGACATTTTGTTCCTGTATTATTTTCATGAATTCTTCCATTTTTTGTCTGTATTTTCTGTGGATTTGTCTATTTTTTCCTCATTTTCGTCTGCTTTTTGCTTCAATTCCTGGATAGCTCTGAATATTAGAGATTTGGATTCCCTATATTAGGTAGTTCCAGTGCCTTTTCTTCTACTGGAAAGTCATTTCGTGTTTTATTTTGGAATCCTACTGGAACCATCCTGTCCTTTTTTTATATATGTTTTGATATTGCCTACTGTCTTCAGGACATTCATTATTTTCTTTGTTTATTGATTGTAGATTTGTTTATTTCATCCCGCTTTTTTATTTTATTTGGTTATATCTGAGCAGGCAGGCTGTGTGTTCTTTGTTGTTTGCTCATCTGTGGGCTCGATACTTTTCACCCTGTCATCCAATGGGCAGCGCTGGTCACTCAGCTATGGCACAGCAAGGCAGATCCAGCTGAAGGGGAGGGGCTGGGATGGGTTGTTTATGGCATGTACTAGGGCCAACAGGGCAGGTTGGGGGTCAGTGCAGGGCAGGTTCTGGTAGGCTGTGCCTGTGCTGCTTAGGACTGTGATGTTCATTGCCTAGTGTAGCTAAGCAGAAAGGAAAAGGGAGGTTTGGATGTGTGAAGCTAAGACGGGTATGAGAAAGAAGAGGTAGAGGAGAGAGAAACGGGAGCCAAAAAGCAAAAAAGTGCTCAGAGAACTAGCCATTGGAGTGGAGAGATGAGAAACCAAGAAAAACAAACAGGAAAAGAGAAAAAATAAATAAGTTTTTTTAAAAAGGCCCCCAAGGATCCCAGTGACGTGGGTATGCAGACTGAGGCAGTGGCTCCAAAGCCATGCAGTACAGCCTGGCTAGAAGGGATGGAGATGGCACACAGCACCAGAAATTCAGGAAACAGGAAAAGAAGGTAAGTTGAAAGAGATAAGAAACTGATAAATGAAGAAAAACAAACAGGAAAAAGAAAAAAAGAAAGAAAAGCCTCCAGGGATCCCACCAGCATGACATCACAGACCTGGGAAGGGGCTCCCAAGCTGCAAAAACAAAAAGAAAATAAAGACTGCAAAAAAAAAAAGAAGTACCCAGAGATCCCACCAGCATTGCAGCACGGATGGGGGAAGCAGTTCCCCAGCCAAGTGGCGCTTTACAGCCTGTCAGGAAGAAGGAAAGATGGCACACAGAACCAAGTGTTTGAGAGAAAGGAGGGGGAGGAGGTGACAGGCAGGGACAGAACAAAAAGAAGCCAAAAAAAAAAAAAAAAAAAGCAACACAAGCAACAACAAAATGGCACGGAAGGAGCCAGCCTATGTGGGCGGGTGAATCCAAGTGGCAGGGAGCCAGCGCCTTCCAGCCAGCCTAGCAAACTGGGCCTGCTGGGAAGCATCAGGGGCCAAGCAGCGGGAAGAAGGGTGAGGGGCGAGGAAGGGTGTATTGCTGGCTACTGGTTGTTTTGTCTTCTGCTGGAAGCTCTGTGAAGCTGCTTTCTGGTACTCCCTGTCTGCCAATCCCAACAGGCATCCAAGATGCTGAATCCGTGCTGTTTTAGTTGACATGGGACCTCTGTTTGTACCTCTCCTTAGTCTCTGTTCTCCGTCAGTTTCTTTTTCCCTTCAGGAATACTAGAAACTGGGAGAGCTGAAAAAGGATCTTCCCTTAGAACCTTCAGAAACAACATAGCCCTGCTGACAACCTTAGTTCAGACTTTGAGCCTCCAGAACGTTGAGACAAAAGATTTTTCTCACTTTAAGCCACCCACTTTGTGGTAGTTTGTTATTAAAAAAAAAAATTACCATTGATTCGATTCTAACTCACAGCAACCCTATAGGACAGAGTAGAACTGCCACATAGAGTTTCCAAGGAGCTTCTGGTGAATTCGAACTGCTGACGTTTTGGTTAGCAGCCATAGCACTTAACCGCTACACCACTAGGGTTTCCACTCTGATATAGCAGCCGTATAAAACTAATACACCTGTTAAATTGCTAGTATTTGATCATATTTGTTCTATGTAACTGGCAATGGGATTAAAGGTCATTGTTTTATCACCACTGTGTGTATCCCTATTCAACTTATAAATTTGTACCTTTTTAAACTTGTTAATAGTGGAACATTAATATATAAAAGTTGTGTCCTGATTGTGCTTTTGAAATTCAATCATGTTGCTGGGTGTAATAGTAACTAATTTGTTTAAATTCTGTATGTATTTATGTTATGTATGGTGAAATTACAAAATACACCTGATTTTTTATGTTGATGGAAATTTTGGTAGCTACTGTTCTGCTATTATGAAAAAATCTGTTTGAACATTCTCATGCCTGTCTCCTGGTGAAAATGAGTCAGTTTTATACCTGAGGTGAAATTTTTGGGTGCAGTAGAGTACTTACTCTCCTTTGACAACTTCCGAAGAATTTGTCTAAGTGGATGAAACATTTTAAACATTCGTGAGAAGTTCTGGTGATCCAAATAATCACTAACACATTTTCATTTATTCTGAAAATTTAGAGGGTGTAAAAATTATTTCATTTATTGGCATTTCTTTTATTATTAATGAAGTCAAGCATCTTCTCACATATTTACCGTCCATTTATTTTTCCTCTTGTGGAAACTTCCTCTCTGGTACTTCTATTGAGCTCTTTATCCATTTCTTCTTAATTCATATCAGTTCTTTATATAACCAAGATATTAATCTTTGTCAGTAATATGCAGTGCTAATTTATTTTTTAGGTGCATGGTTGGTTTTTTGCATATCCTTTATAGTATTTTTGGATGAATATATGTTCTTAGTTTTAATATAGTTGTATTTCTCAGAGCTTTCCTTAGTGAATTGTGCTCAGTAGGTCTTGTTTGTGAAACTGCTAGTTGCCTCAATCTATAGTTTTGTCTTTTATATTTGAAGCTTGAACTTACCTAGAATTTATTCTTGCTTTTGATGTGAGGCAAGAATTCAAATTCATTTTTATGTTGTAATACCTTTTATTAAAATAATCCGTCAATCCAATTCAGTAGCAAATAAAGTGGCCATTTATATTGGTCCTTATGTGGGCTCTCTCTTAAGGCCAATAGAGCCATTTTATCTATCTCTGAATGCATATTACATGTTTTAATTATTGTAACATAACAGTCAGCTAAAAATATCTTTGTTGTCATAACAAACAAGGCCCAACATCACTCAGTACTGCAAAACTATCAGAGCTTCACTATTTTCCTGATAATTTTTAATTTACTACAATATTGATAACAAAAAGCCATAATTTCAACCTATGATCTGCAATGCAAAAAAAAAAAAGTATATTTAAGCTAGAATTTTGAAATTAGGAAAAGTTGGTACCAAAATTCTAAAAACAGCATAAAATGGCTGTTACGTGTTTGTTTCGATCACAAAGACTATATTATGCAGTGCTGAATATAATATGTAGAAATGACAGCAACATTCAATGAGCCATACATAAAAATTAGCCTTCAAAATCAGTACTTTGAGGGCGCATTTACTATATTATCGTTTGTATTTATACAGAAGATATATATGTGTATATATATATTAAAAAAAAAGCCAAACCCATTGCTGTTGAGTTGATTCTGACTCACAGCTATGCTATAGGATAGAGTAGAACTGCTCCATACAGTTTCCAAGAGGTGCCTGTTGGATTCGAACTGCCAACCTTTTGGTTAGCAGCTGTAGCTCTTAACGGCTACACCACCAGTGTTTCCATGTATATATACCCCCACATGTCTGTCAGTTTATCATACTGTTGGGGCTTGTGTGTTGCTGTGATGCTGGAAGCTATGCCACTTATGCTATGCAGTGGGCACATCTGCTGCAAAGGACCTCTTTAAAGTGTTGAAGAGCAAAGATGTCACCTTGAAGACTAAGGTGTGCCTGACCCAAGCCATGGTATTTTCAATTGCATCATATGCCTGTGAAAGCTGGACAATGAATAAGGAAGACCGAAGTACTGATGCTTTTCAATTGTGGTGATGGTGAAGAATACTGAATATACCATGGACTGTCAAAAGAACGAAGAAATCTGTTTTGGGAGAAGTACAACCAGAATGCTCCTTAGAAGTAAGGATGGCAAGACTGCATCTTACATACTTTGGACATGTTGTTAGGAGGGATCAGTCCCTGGAGAAGGACATCATGCTTGGTAAAGTAGAGGGTCGGTGAAAAAGAGGAAGACCCTCAACGAGATAGATTGACACAGTGGCTGCAACAGTTTCGTTCTGTGGTTCATAGGATTGCTATGAATGGGAAATGACACAACAGCACCTAACAACAACAACAACATATATATATATACCCCAACCCCAGTGCCGTCGAGTCGATTCCAACTCATAGCAACCTTATAGGACGGAGTAGAACTGCCCCACAGAGTTTCCAAGGAGCGCCTGGTGGATTCGAACTGCCAACCCTTTGGTTAGCAGCCATAGCACTTAGCCACTACTCCACCAGGGTTTCCAATATGTATAATGTTAATATAAACTATTTTTTTAACCCAAACATGGTGTCAGTCTTCCTGACAATGTTTTAGGATAGGGATGACTTTGAATGCACCTGCAGAAAGAAGGGAGCTTGTCCATGTGTGCAAAGGGCCTGAAAGGAGAGTGAGCAGAGAGAATTAGAGTGTAGGGGATGGCATAATCCTGGCCTCAAGGTGTGGGCATCAGCCAGCACAATAGTTTTCCTTCTCTGAGCCTTGCTCCTTAGGGATTTGCAGTGCTCTAAGATTATAATTACAGCAAAAACTCTTACTAATTACGGATTTTGGATATTGAACACTCAAAGGCCACAAAGACTACAAAGAATCCTCCTGTGACCACCCTACTGAACAACCCTACCCAGGTTCATTGGCTGAGCACCTGAGCCAAGGGACCATCACTTCAGCACATTTCTCATCATTGTACTATTCCGTTAATGCCTTTTTTTTTTTTTGTAATTTTATCATGGGAAAATATATTTAACAAAACATTTGCCATTGAAACCAAATTTAAGTGTACAATTCAGAAACAATTATTACGTTCATTTAGTTGTATAAATGTCACCACTATCCATTTCCTAATGTTTTTTATTATCCAAAAGAGAAATCACATTTTATTTATCCATTCATGTGTTGATGAGCACTTGGGTTGTTTATACCGTTTGGTTATTGTAAATAATGCTACAATCAATACTGATGTAAAGGAACTGTCTGAGTTGTTGCCTACAAGTCATGTATTGAATTGTGTCCCCCAAAAATACGTGGCAACTTGGTTAGGCCATGATTCCCAATATTGTGTGGTTGTCCTTCATTTTGTGATTTTCCTATGTGTTATAAATCATAATCTCTGCGTGTGGTTAAAGAGGATTAGGGTGGAAGTAAAACACTTGCTCAGGTCACATCCCTGATCAAATGTAAAGTCAGTTTCCCTGGGGTGCGTCCTGCACTACCTTATATCTTACAAGAGATAAAAGGAAAGGGAAGCAAGCAGAGGGTTGAGGGACCTCGTACCACCAAGAAAGCAGTGCTGGGAGCAGAGTGTGTACTTTGGACCTGAGGTTCCTGCACAGAGAAGCTCCTAGTCCAGGGGAATATTGATAAGAAGGACTTTCTTCCAGAGCCAACAGAGTGAGAAATCCTCCCCCTGGAGCTGATGCCCTAAATTTGGACTTGTAGTCTACTAGACTGTGAGAGAATAAAAATCACTTTATTAAAGCCACCCACTTGTGATATTTCTGTTATAGTGGCACTGAATGACTAAGACAATGAGAGTAGGATTTCTGAGTCATATGGTAATTCTATGTTTAACTTCTTGAAGAAACTTGTGTTTTCCAGAAATTTACACTATTTTACATTCCCACCAGCAATGGATGAACATGTCAATTTCCCAACAGCCTCATCAAAACTTGTTATTTTTCACTTTTCTAGTAGTAGTCACCCCAGGGGGTATGAGGGGGTATCTTATAGTGGGTTTGATTTGTATTTTCCCAATAACTAATGATGTTGAGCATCTTTCCAAGGCTTATTGACCATTTGTATATCTTCTTTGGAGAAATGTCTATTCAAGTTTTGCTCGTTTTTAAATGGGGTTGTTTGTCCTTTTGTCATTGAGTTATAGAAGTTTTTTCTGTATTCTGAATATTAAATCCTTATCAGATATATGATACCCAAATACTCTCTCCCATTCTGTAGGTTACCCCTTCCTTTTATTGATAAAGCCCACTGATGCACAAAAGTTTTAAATTTATTTTTAATTAAAACTTAATTCACGTACTACAAAATTTTTCATTTTAAGATGTGCAATTCAGTGGGTTTTAGTACATTCACAAAGTTCTACATCAATCACCATTGTCTAATTTCAAAACACTTTCATCACCCCCAAAACTAAATTCTGTACTAATTAGCAAAAAAAAAAAAAAAAAAACCGTTGCCATCGAGTCAATTCCAACTCATAGTGACCCTACAGGACAGAATAGAACTGCTCCCTAGGGTTTCCAAGGAGTGTCTGGTGGATTCGAACTGGCAACCTTTTGGTTAGCAGCAGTAGGACTTAACTACTACAGGCATCAGGGTTTCCTACTAATTAGCAGTCACTGCATAATTCTCTAAACCCCTAGTTCTTGAAAACGACTAATCTGATTTGTGCATCTGTGGATTTGCCTGCTCTATATATTTCATATACATGAAATCATAAAACGTATGGCCTTTTTTTCCTCTGGTTTCTCTCATTGAGTATAATGTATTCAAGGTTCATCCATACTGGAGCATGTATCATAACTTTATCCCTTTTTTTGCTTAGTAATATTCAGTTGTATAGCTAGTCTACATTTTATTTATTCATTCATGGATTGATGGGCATTTGAGCTGTGACCATTGTGTTGCTGTTATAACTAATGCTGCTATGAACATTTGAGTA
The DNA here is from genome assembly GCF_024166365.1 of Elephas maximus indicus. Classification (NCBI taxonomy): domain Eukaryota; kingdom Metazoa; phylum Chordata; class Mammalia; order Proboscidea; family Elephantidae; genus Elephas; species Elephas maximus. The sequence continues at coordinate 14,106,610 of NC_064821.1, forward strand.
CAAGTTTTTGTGTAGACATAGCCTTTCAGTTACCTTGAGTATAAACCTAGGAGGGGTGTTGCTTAGCCATAAATGAACTATGTTTAACATTCTGAGGAACTGCCAAACTGTTTGACATAGTGGCTGCACAATTTTCATTCCCACCAGCAATGTATGAGAGTTCTAATTTCCCCACATTCTCTCCAACATTTGTTTTTTTTTTTTTTGTATAGCCATCCTAGTTGGAGTGACATGTTATCTCATTGTGTTTCTTTAAATAAAAAAATTATTGCAGTAAAATTCATTTTTTAACAAGTTTGCCATTTAGCTATCACCAACATTATTCATTTCCAAAAGTTAGATATCAACCCAAAGACAAATTCAATATCCCTTTTGCAATGACTCCTATTTCCTCACTCTTGGCCCCCCCCACAATTTCTGGAAACCACTAATAAACTTTGCTCTCTATGCATTTGTGTAACTAGGTACTTCAGATAAGTAGGATTATAAAATATTTCCCTTTTGTGTCCATCTTATTTTACTCAGAATAAAGTTTTCAAGGTTCGTTCATGTTCTAGCATGTGTCAAAGCTTCGTTTCTCTTTATGGCTGAATACTATTCCATGGATGAATATACAAAATATTGCTAATTTATTCATCTGCTGATGGACACATGGCTTGTTTCCACCTTTGGCTATTGTAAATAATGCTATAATAAATATCGGGGTACAAATATCTGTTTGAGTCCCTGCCTTCAACTCTCTTGGCTATATAACTGCAAATGAAATTATTGGGTCATATGATATTTCTATATTTAACTTTTTGATGAACCATCAAACTGTTTTCCACAGGGGCTGCACATTTTACATTTCCACCAACAATGTATGAAAACAAAACAAAACCATTGTCGCCGAGTCGATTCCAATTCCTAGTGACCCTATCGGATAGGGTAGAATTGCCCCATAGGATTTCCCAGGAATAACTGGTGAATTCAAATGGCTGAACTTTGGATTAGCAGCCAAGTTCTTAACCACTGCACCACAGGGCTCCAACAATGTATGAGGGTTCCAGTTTCTCCACACCCTTGACAACACTTGTTAGTGTTCATTTTTCTGATATTAGCCAACCTAGTGGTAGTGAACTGGTATCTCATCATGGTTTTGATTTGCATTTCCCTAAAGTCTGATAGCATTGCTGATGTTAGATGTATTCCAGCTGAAAGGAAAGAATGCCAGAAAGATGTTTACTGTGTTTTGTTGATTATGCAAAGGGATTTGACAGTGTGGATCATAACAAATTATGGATAGCATTGCAAAGAACAGAAATTCCAGAACACTTAGTCATGCTCATGAGGAAACTGTGCTTAGACCAAGAAGCAAGTGTTTGAACGGAGCAAGCGGATACTGCATGGTTTATTTAAGAAAGGTGTGCATCAGAATTGTATCCTTTCAGCATGCTTATTCAGTCTGTAGGCTGAGCAAATACTCTGTGAAGCTGGTCAGTATGAAGAAGAACATGACATCAGAATTGGAGAAAGACTCATTAACAACCAAATGCAAATGACGAAACACGGCTTGCTGAAAGTGAAGAGGACTTGAAGCACTTACTGATGAAGATCAAAGATCACAGCTTTCACTATGGATTACACCTCAACATAAAGAAAACCAAAATCCTCACAACTGGACTAACAAGCAACATTAGGATAAATGGAGAAAACACTGAAGTTGTCAATTATTTCATTTTACTGGGATACACAATCAACACCCATGGAAGTAGCAGTCAAGAAATCAAGCGATGCTTTGCATTGGGCAAATCAGCTGCAAAAGACCTCACTAAAGTGTTAAAAAGCAAAGATATCACTTTAAGGGCTAAGGTGCGCCTGACCCAAGCCATGGTGTTTTCAGCCTCCTCATACGCATGTGAAGGTTGGACAACGAATAAAGAAGATCAAAAAAGAATTGATGCCTTTGAATTATGTTGTTGGCAAAGTATATTGAGTATACCATGGACTGCCAGAAGAACAAACAAATCTGTCTCAGAAGGATGCTCATTAGAAGCGAGAATGGTGAGACTAGGTCTCAACAAAATGGGTTGACACAGGGGCAGCAAAACTGGGCTCAAGCACAACAACAGTTGTGAGGATGACACAGGATCGGGCAGTGTTTCTTCCTGTTGCACACAGGGTCGCCATAAGACAGAACCAACTCGATGGCACCTAACAGTAACAACACAGTAATAGCCACTCCCAGTGAGCATGAGGGGGTATCTCGTTGTGGTTTTGATTTGTATTTCCCTAACTACTAACGATGTTAAGCATCTTTCCGTGGCTTACTGGCCATTTGTGTATCTTCTTTGGAAAAATGTCTATTCAAGATTTTGTTCATTTTTAAATTGTGTCGTTTGTTTTTTTCATTGCATTATAGAGGTTTTTTCTGATTCTGAACATTAAACCCCTGTCAGATATATGGTAGCCAAATGCATTCTCCTACTTCGTAGGCTGCCCCTTCTTTTTCCTGATAAAATCCATTGATGCACAAAAGCTTTAAATTTATTTTCATTTTTAATAACGTTTTCATTAAAATATAATTCACTTACCGTGAAATTTATCCTTTTAAAATGTCCAGTTTGGTGGTTTTTAGTACATTGACAAAGGTGTTCACTGATCACCATTATCTAATTCCAGAACATTTTAATCACCCCCAAAACTAAATCCTATATAATTAAGTCACTGCACATTTCTCTGAACCGTCAGTTCCTGAAAACCACTAATCCGATTTCTATATCATATGGCCTTTTCTTAGATCTTATTTCTTTCGTTGATTGTAGTGTATTGAAGATTCATCCATGCTGCAGAATGTGTCATAACTTCATTCCGTATTTGCTGAGTAACAGTCCAGTGTGTCGCTGCACCACATGTTGTCGTTCGTAGGTTGATGGACATCTGAGTTGTTTCCACTGCTTTGCTGTTAGGACTCATGGTGCTGCGGACATTTTAGCACAACCTTTGTATAGACACAGTTTTTCATTCACCTTGAGTGTAAACTTGGAGAGAAATTGCTGAGCCATGAACTAACTTTATGTTTAACATTTTGAGAAATTCAAACTGTTTGCAAAGTGGCTGCACAATTTTCCCTCCCACCAGCGGTGTATGAGAGTTCCCATTTCTCCACATTCTCTCTAATATTTGGTATTATCTGTTTTTATTTCCTTATTTATTCATTGATTTTTTTGTATAGCCATCCTCACAGCAGTGAAGCGGTATCTCATTGTGTGTGTGTTGTTTTCCTTTTTTAAATTTTATTGTGGTAAAATATATATAACAAAAAGTTTGCCACTTAACTACTTTTAAATGTGCAATTCAATGAGATTAACTACATTTACTATGTTGTGCTACCATCGACACTATTCATTTCAAAAAGCTTTACATCACCCCCAAGAGAAATTCGGTATCCCTTCAGCAGTGACTCCTATTCCCTCACCCTCAACTTCTGGAAACCACTAATAAACTTTGCTCTCTAGGCATTTGTATAACTAGATAAAAAAAAAAAAAAAAAAACTAGATACCTTGTGTAATTAGGATCATAAGATACTTGCCCTTTTGTGTCCATCTTATTTCACTCAGCATGAAGTTTTCAAGGTTCGCCCAAGTTCTGGCATGTGTCAGAACTTCATTTCTCTTTACAGCTGAATAATATTCCATTGTACGGACATGCAAAATTTTGCTAATGTCTTCGTCTGTTGATGGACACATGGCTTGTTTCCACCTTTGGTTATTGTAAACACTGCTGTGACAAACACTGCCGCACAAGTATCTGTCTCAGTTTCAGTGTCATGGAATGAATTATGTCCCCCCAAAAATGTGTATCAACTTGTTTAGGCCATGATTCCCAGTATTCTGTAGTTGTCCTCCATTTTGTGATTGTAATTTTATGCTAAAAGGTTAGGGTGGGATTGTAACACGACCCTTACCCAGGTCACATCCCTGATAAAAAGTAAAGGGAGTTTCCTTGGGGTGTGGCCTACACCACCTTTAATCTTTTAAGAGGTAAAAAGAAAGAGAAGCAAGCAGAGTGTTGGGGACCTCATACCACCAAGAAAGCAGCACCAGGAGCAGAGCTTGTCTTTTGGACCCAGGGTCCCTGTGCCTGGGAAGCTCCCAGGCCATGGGAAGGCTAAGAACAAGGACCATCTTTCAGAGCTGACAGAGAGAGAAAGCCTTCCCTTGGAGCTGAAGCTTTGAATTTGGGCTTTTAGCCTGCTTTACTGTGAGCAAATAAATTTCTCTTTGTTAAAGCCACCCACTTGTGGTATTTCTGTTATGGCAGCACTAGATAACTAAGACACCCAGCTTTCAAATCTCTTGGGCATATACCTAGAAATGAAATTGTTGGGTCATATGGTATTTCAATATTTAACTTTTTGAAGAACTTTCAAACTGTTTTCCACAGGGGCTGCACATTTTACATTACACCCACAATGTATGAGGGTTCCAATTTTTCCACATCCTTGACAATACTAGTTAGTTTTCATTTTTCTGATACTCGCCACCCTAGTGGTAGTGAAGTGGTATCTCATTGTGGTTTTGATTTGCATTTCCCTAAAGACTAATCCTGTTGAACATCCCTTCATGTGCTTATTGCCCATTTGTATATCTTCTCTGAGGCATTGGTGATGCAATTGTATCCCACCCATGTGGGAACACTGAGTGTGATACACAGCCAATTACCTCATGTCAGGCCACCAACTGTCTTGCATGTTGCTATGATGCTAACCAGATTACCATGAACTCCAGAATTAAGACAGAATGGGAAGAAAGGCATGGGGATCTACTTCTGAAAAGATAGCCAGTGACAACCTTATAGATCACAACAGAACATTGTGTGATCGTCAAACAATCGTACTGATGGCCCAGGATTTTTTGTTTTGCTGTACACAGGGTCACCATTAGTCAAGGCTGACTCAATGACAGCAAATAACAATAACATCATCTCTGATGACATACCTATTTAAATTCTTGTTCATTATGACTGTGTTGTTTATCTTCTGTTGTTGAGTTGTAAGTGTTCTTTGTATATTCCAGATATTAACTATTATCAGATATATGGTTCCCAAATGTTTTCTCCCATTCTGTAGATTGTCTCTTTACTTTCTTGATAAATTTCTTTGATGCACAACTTTTTTTTTTTTTCAATTTCATTGGTTCTGTTTATGTTCACCTGGTAGCTTAGTGGTTAAGAGTTTGGCTGCTAACCAAAAAGTTGGCAGTTCATGCTTTAGGTGAAGGGAAAGACAACACTCAATACATGGAAGGTCAGCTCAATTGGACTGGACCAAAAGCAAAGAAGTTTCCGGGATAAAATGAATGCTTCAAAGCTCAGCGGAGCAAGCGCGGGGGTCTGGGGAACATGGTTTGCGGGGACTTCTAAGTCAATTGGCAAAATAATTCTATTATGAAATCATTCTGCATCCCACTTTGAAATGTGGCGTCTGGGGTCTTAAATGCTAACAAGCAGCCATCTAAGATGCAGCAATTGGTCTCAACCCACCTGGAGCAAAGGAAAATGAAGAACACCAAGCCCACATGACAACTAAGAGCCCAAGAGACAGAAAGGGCCACATGAACCAGAGACCTACATCATCCTGAGACCAGAAGAACTAGTTGGTGCCCGGCCACAATCGATGACTGCCCTGACAGGGAGCTCAGCAGAGGACCCCTGAGGGAGCAGGAGGGCAGTGGGATGCAGACCCCAAATTCTCATAAGAAGACCAAACTTAATGGTCTGACTGAGACTGGAGGAATCCCGGCGGTCATGCTCTCCAGACCTTCTGTTGACACAGGACAGGAACCATCCCTGAAGACAACTCATCAGACATGAAAGGGACTGGTCAGCGGGTGGGAGAGAGACGCTGATGAAGAGTGAGCTAATTATATCAGGTGTACACTTGAGATTGTGTTGGCAACTCTTGTCTGGAGGGGGGATGGGAGGATAGAGAGAGAGGGAAGCCGGCAAAATTGTCAAGAAAGGAGAGACTGAAAGGGCTGACTCAAGACGGGGAGAGTAAGTGGGAGTAGGGAGTGAGATCTATGTAAACTTATATGTGACAGACTGATTGGATTTGTAAACGTTCACTTGAAGCTTAATAAAAGTTATTATAAAAAAAAAAATAAATAAATAAAATAAATAAAAAAAAAAAAAAGTTGGCAGTTCAAAACCACCAGACACTTATTGGAAACCCTATGGGACAATCCTTCTCTGTCCTAATGTGTTGCTATGAGTCAGAACCAGCTCGAGGGAACCTAACAACAACAACAACAATTAATCTATGCATACGAAAGCTGGGCAATGAATAAGGAAATCCAAAGAAGAAACGATGCCCTTGAATTATGGTGTTGGCAAAGAATATTGAATATACCACAGGCTGCCAAAAGAAGGAACGAATCTGTCTTGGAAGAAGTATAGCCAGAATGCACATTAGAAACAAAAATGAGATTTTGTCTCACATATCTTGGACATGTTATCAGGAGGGACCAGTCCCTGGAGAAGGACATCATGCTTGGTAAAGTAGAGGATCTGAGAAAAAGAGGAAGACACTCAATGAGATGGATTGACACAGTAGCTGCAACAAAGGCTCAAGCTTAATGACGATTGTGAGGATGGTGCAGGAACAGGAAGCATTTGGTTCTGTTGTACATGGGGTCACTATGAGTCACAACAGTCTTGAGGGCACCTAGCAACAACGACAACATTTATATATTTTGTCTTTGTTGCTTGTGCTTTTGGTGCCAATTAAGAATTCATTGTCAAAAATAAAGCCTTGAAGTTTTATGTTTTTTTATAAGAGTTCCATGGTTTAACTTCTTATATTTAGCCCATTGGATGCATTTTGAGTTAATTTTTACATATGGTATGAGGTATGGGTCCATCTTCATTCTTTTGCATTTGTCCAGTTCTCCCAGCACCATTTATTAAATAGACTGTTCCTCCTCCATTTAATGGACTTGGTACCCTTGTCAAAAATCAATTTGGCATAAATGTATGAGTTTACTTCTCTGCTCTTAATTCTATTCCATTGGTTTATATGTTCATCCTTATATCATTACAACACTATTTTGATTACTTTAGTTTCTTTATAGTATGTTTTGAAATCAGGAAATGTGAGTCTTCCTATTTTATTGATCTTTTTTAAGAGTGTTTTGGCTACTTAGTTTTACATGAATTTTAGGAATAACATTTTCATTTCTGAAAAAGAGCTGTTAGAAATTTGATAAATATTGCATTGAATCTGTAGTTTACTTTGGGGACTATTGACTTGTTAACAACATTGAGAGTTCCAGTCCATAAACAGAGAATATCTTTCCACTGATTTAGATCTTCTTTAATTTCCTTCAGCAGTGGTTCATAGTTTTCATTATAAAAGTATTTTCCTCTGTGGTTAATTTTATTCCTAGATATCTTATTCTTTTATATGCCATTGTAAGAGGAAATGCCTTCTTAATTTTCTTTTAACTTGCATCATTGCTGACATATAGGTAAAACCACAGATTTTTGTGTTGTTCATGTACCCTGCTACTTTGTTGAAATCATTTATTAGTAATAGTAGCTTTGCTGTGGATTCTTTGGGATTTTTCATATGTGTAGAATCATGTCATCTGTGAATGGAGATAATTTTTCCTTTCCTTTCAGGTTTGAATGCCTTTTATTTCTTTTTCTTGCCTAATTTCTCTAGTTAGAACTTCGAGTCCAATGTTGAATAGCAGTGGTAAGAGAGGGTGTTTTTATCTTATTCCTGATTTTAGAGGAGAAATCTTTCAGTCTTTCTCTATTGAGTATGATATTTACTGGTGGGTTTTTCATAACTGCTCAATCTAACGTTAAGAAATTTCCCTTCTGTTCTGAGTTTCTGGAGTGTTTTCTCATGAAAGGGTGTTGGATTTTGTCCAGTTTTATTTGTTTATTTTTTTTTGTATCGATTGAGTTGATCATGTGGTGTATTACATTCATTAATTTTCTTATGTTTCATTTTGGGCGAAATTCTACTTGGTAATAGCATATAGTCTTCTTAGCACACTGTTAGATTTGGTTTGCCAGTATTTTGTTGAGTATCTTCACACTGATATTCATAACAGATATTGTCTTTGCAATAGCCAAAAGACTTATGGCTGGCTTTAAAGTCACCTACACACTAACAACTCCCAAATTTATGTCTTCCAGAAGGAACACTCTCCTGGATTCCAGACTTCTGTAGTGAACTGCTCACTTGATATCACCATGTGAATTCCTAACAGGCACCTCAAATTCAACATACTCTAAAATACTACACTGATACTTAGATTTTGCCCACAGTATTTCCAGTCACTCTTGATGGCAACCCTATTCTTTAAGGTGCTGAGCAGTTTTCTCTAACTGAACATCATCTTTGATCCCTCTCTCTTTCTTATACCCCACGCCCACTTTTTCAGAAAACCCTGTTGTCTGTACAATACAAATATATCCAGATTTCCACCAAAATCCACCACTTCCACAGTTATCACCAAGGTGAAAGCCACCACCATTCCAGGAATATTACAAAATCACTACACATAGTGACCCTGTGTTGGCCTTTGCCATCAGGAGACTGTTTGAATAATCTGCCTGACACTACATCTTTGATCTCATCTATTCTCCACATCATTCACTCCATTTCAACCTTCCTGGCCTCTGTATGATCTGATCATTGATTTGTTTTCTGAATTATTGATCTCGTGGGTCATCATTTTTGCTTTACTTTTCTTCAAGGATATTAAGTTAGATTTTACTGATAATATTTGAATGGGAAGATTTTTTCCCCTCCATGTTTTTCCATCTGTGTGCTCACTATTTCTTGTCTAACATGTTCACAGTAGCCCTCACCAATCACCACTCCTCTAATCCTGACTTCCTTTTCCTGACTCTCATGGTGCAGTAAATTGAGACTATGACAATTTCAGCCACTGTGCTAACAGGTAGCTTGGTTCATGTTCTCCTTGGAGGCTTTTCTGAAACTTTCAGCTGTTCTAAGTCTGTATTCATGGTCCAGTCAGTGTCCACAACTCTTGTGTTCACCCACATTTTTCAAATAAAAAATTCTAACTCTGCCCTTGATTTCAATGCCAAATTTTTTCTAGAATATTTTGTCCTCTTTATCTGAATGAATAAACTTACAGCTAAAAGTTCTTGCTTTGTACACAAATCCATAGCTCACCATACTCACCACTAATGTTTCTGTTCTTTTTTTAGTACCTGGAAAACATAACTGGTATTTTTTTCTTATTGTACTTTAAGTGAAAGTTAAAAATCAAGTCAGTCTCTCATACAAAAAAATTTATATACACTCTGCTACGTACTCCTAGTTGCTCTCTCCTATTGGGATAGCACACTCCTTCTCTCCATGCTGTATTCCCCATGTCCATTCAGCCAGCTTCTGTCCCCCTGTGCCATTTCAATGCCTCTCCAGACAGGAGCTGCCCAAATAGTCTCATGTGTCTACTTGGGCCAAGAAAGTCACTCATCACCGGTATCATTTTTTTTAATCTTATACTCCAGTCCGATCTCTATCTAAAGAGTTGGCTTTGGGAATGGTTCCAGTCTTGGGCTAACAGAAGGTCTGGGGATGATAACCTCTGAGGTCCTTCTAGTCTCACTCAGACCATTAAGTCTGGTCTTTTTATGAGAACTTAAGATCTGCATCCCACTGCTCACCTGCTCCATCAGGGACTCTCTGTTGTGTTCCCTGTCAGGGCAGTCATCAGTTATAGCCAGGTACCATCTAGTTCTTCTGGTCTCAGGCTGATGTAGTCTCTTATTTATGTGGCCCTTTCTGTCTCTTGGGCTCAAAATTACCTTGTGTCTTTGGTGTTCTTCATTCTCCTTTGCTCCAGGTTGGTTGAGACCAATTGATGTGTCTTAGTCAGCCACTTGCTAGTGTTTAACACCTCAGGTGCTACTCACCAAAGTGGGATGCAGGATGTTTTCTTAATAGGTTTTATTATGCCAAATGACCTAGATACCCCCTGAAGCTGTGGTCCCCAGACCCTCACCCCTGCCACTCTGGCCTTCAAAAGTCTCGGCTTATTCAGGAAACTTCTTTGCTTTTGGTTTAGTCCAGTTGTGCTGACCTCTCCTGTATTGTGTGTTGTCTTTCCCTTCACCTAAAACAGTTCTTGACTACTATCTAATTAGTGAATACCCCTCTCCCTTCCTCCCTCTCCACTCACATAACCATCAACATAACTTGCATTTTTAGGTTTCAGATCTTTCTGTGGTACAAGAAAAAGTTTAACTTTTTGGGGTGACCAACTATATTTTGTTCTATTTTGTCTATTATTTCATGTGTTTGAAGTGAATGGGGTTAAGATGGCAAAGGGTAAGTAACATCATAATTTCATCTTATCTCAAGTTGGTTTTCAAAAGCTTATATATTAATAAACTTTATATGTTTTTCTTGCTGTTGTTACGTGCCGTCGAGTCAGTTCTGACTCATAGCAACCGTATGCACAACAGAACGAAACACTGCCCGCCCAGTCCTGAGCCATCCATACAATAGTTGTTATGCTTGATGCCATCTAAGATGCATCAATTGGTCTTAACCCACCTGGATAAAAGGAGAATGAAGAATACAAAGGACACAAAGTAACTATGAGCCCAAGAGACAGAAAGGGCCACATAAACCAGAGACTGCATCAGCCTGAGACCAGAAGAGCTAGATGGTCCCCGACTACAACCAATGACTGCCCTGACAGTGAATGCAACAGAGAACCCCTGAGGAAGCAGGACAACAGGGGGATGTAGACCCCAAATTCTCATAAAAAGACCAGACTTAATGGTCTGACTGAGACTGGAAGGACCCCGGTGGTCATGGCCCCCAGACCTTCTGTTGGCCCAGGACAGGAACCATTCCCAAAGCCAACTCTTCAGACAAGGATTGGACTGGACAATGGGTTGGAGAGGGATGCTGGTGAGGAGTGAGCTTCTTGGATCAGGTGGACACTTGAGACTATGTTGGCCTCTCCTCCCTGGAGGAAAGATGAGAGGGTAGAGAGGGTTAGAAGCTGGAGAAATGGTCACAAAAAGAGAGAGTGGAGGGAGGGAACAGGATGTCTCATTAGAGGGAGACCAACTGGGAGTATGTAGCAAGGTGTATGTAAGTTTTTGTGTGAGAGGCTGACTTGGTTTGTAAACTTTCACTTAAAGCACAATAAAAATTAAAGTAAAAAAAAAGAAAGTTTCTCAAGGACCTTCTCCTCTGAAATGTAATTGCAAGGAATATCATATCCTTACCTCCCAGTTTCCTGGTAAGGTTTTAACATAACTTTAGGTGTCTTGCCATAAAGACATTAGAAAATTAGTAATTTTATCCTGAAAAGATGAAAGTAATGAGTAGTATACTCCTGGCTATACAAAGGGTCAGTTACCTTGCTGACTTTGTAATCTCTTTAGTGGATTACCTGTGATGCATCACATTCTGGTTTAATGCTTACCCAATAGTAAAACTTACCTTTCTCTTAAAAGAGAGAGAGAGATGCAAATAATCAATACCACTGAACTACACATGTAAAAATTGTTGAATTGGCAAATGTTTTGTTGTGTATATTTTTACCACAGAGAGAGAGAGAGAGAGATGCAAAGAGAGAATTGACACGGACAGAAGTTAATGTGACTACAGAGGCAGAAATTGGCATAATATGGTCACAAACCAAGGAAAACCTGAAACCACCAGAAGTTCGAAAAGGCAATGAATGGATTTGCCCATAGAGTCTCCGGAGAGTGTGCGACTGTGCACACACCTTGATTTCTGCACTGTGAAACTGATTTCAGACTCATGGCCTTCAGAACTGTAAGAGAATACATTTCTGTTGTTTTGTGCCACCAAGTTTCTGGCCATGTAGTTAATACAGCAGCCAGAAGAAACTAATGTACTTCACTTTCAGTGTTATATATTATTGTAGTTTTTATCCTACTTCACTGGCCACTAGCCTCCTTTGATGTGTCCTGCTCATCTTTCCAACCTCAAGCTATGGAGGGCCTTAAGGCTCACTCCTAATTCTCTTTGCTCCAGCTACCCTGACTCTTTTGCAATAGCATCCAGACCCATGGCCTTAAAAGTCATCTGCACTCCAATGACTCCAAAATTTTTGTTTCCAGAGAGGAACGCTCCCCTAAATTTCAGACTGGAATACCCAGCTTCCTACTTGACTTCTCAAGTGGATGCCTCACAGGTACCTCAAACTCAACTCTCTCCAAACTACAACCCTGATATTAAACTTGCAAATATATTCGCCTACAGTCTTTCCTATCACAGTTAATGGGAACTCCACTCTTTTAGATGCTGAGCAGTTTTCTCACACCAAGCATTGTCTTTGAATTCTTTTTTTATACCATGTGCCCATTCTTTCAAAAGAAAAACATATCTAGAATCCCACCAAATCTCACCACCTCCACTGTTATCACCATGGTCCTGTTGTTGTTGTTAGGTGCCATCGAGTCGGTTCCGACTCATAGTGACCCTATGCCCAACAGAACAAAACACTGCCTGGTCCTGCGCCATCCTTACAATCATTGTTATGGTTGAGCTCATTGTTGCAGCCACTGTGTCAATCCACCTTGTTGAGCCCCCTAGGTTGGAAGGTACTCAAAAGATGACTGGGGAAGAGCTGCCTCCTAAAGGAGAGTCAACCTTAATGATGTGGATGGAGTGAAGCTTTCAGGACCTTCGTTTGCTGATGTAGCACGACTCAAAATGAGAAGAAACAGCAGCAAACATCCATTAATAATCAGAACCTGCAATGTACAAAGTATGAAACTAGGAAAATTGGAAATCGTCAAAAATGAAAAGGAATGCATAAACATCGATATCCTAGGCATTAGTGAGCTGAAATGGACTGGTATTGGCCATTTTGAATCGGACAGTCATATAGTCTACTATGCTGGGAATAACAACTCAAAGAGGAATGGTGTTGCATTCATCATCAAAAAGAATGTTTCAAGATCTATCCTGAAGTACAATGCTGTCAGTGATAGGATAATATCCATATGCCTACAAGGAAGAAGAATTAATACGACTATTATTCAAATTTGTGCACCAACCACTAGGGCCAAAGATGAAGAAATAAAAGAATTTTATCAGCTGCTTCAGTCTGAAATTGATAGAACATGCAATCAAGATGCATTGATAATTACTGGCGATTGGAATGAGAAAGGTAGAAGAAGGATCAGTAGTTGGAAAATATGGCCTTGGTGATAGAAACAATGCCGGAGATGGAATGATAGGATTTTGCAAGACCAACGACTTCTTCATTGCAAATACCTTCTTTCACCAACATAAATGAAGACTATACACGTGGACCTCGCCAGATAGAACACACAGAAATCAAATTGACTACATCTGTGGAAAGAGACGATGGAAAAGCTCAATATCATCAGTCAGAACAAAGCCAGGGGCCAGCTGTGAAAAAGACCATCAATTACTCATATTCAAGTTCAAGCTGAAACTGAAGAAAATCAGAGCAAGTCCACCATAGTCCTAGCCACCATCACTTTAGGATTATTACAAAGTGACTAAACGTAGTACCCTGCATCTGCCCTTGCCATCAGGAGACTGTTCAAATAATCGGCCTGACACTGCATCTTTGATCTCATCTTTTGTATTCTCCACGTTACTCATTACATTACAACCATCCTGGCCTCTGTGTGATCTGATTATTGATTTTTTTCTGGATTATTGTTTTGGTTGCTTATCATTTTAGCATTGCTTTTCTTCATAATTATTTAAATTAGAACATACAGATTCTATTTAAATGGGAAGATGCCCTGCCCTCTATGTTTTTTCATCTATGTGCTCACTCTTTATTGTCAGACAGGTTCACAGAGGCCTCGCCAATCATCACTCTTCTAAGTTTGAATTCCATTCCTTGACTCCCCCCAGCTCAATAATATTGAGGCTATCACAAATCCAGCTACCATGCTAAAAGGTAGCTTGGATTATCTTCTCCTTGGAGGTTTTCTGAAACTTTCAACTGGTCTAAGTCCATAGTCATGGGTCCAGTCAGTGTCCACAACTCTTGTATTCATCTACATATTTCCAATAAAGACATTCTACCTCTGCCCTTGGCTTCAACGCCACATATTTTTCTAGAACATTTAGTCCTCATTAACTGAAAGAGTAAATTGCAGCTAAAACTTCTTACTATGGACATAAATTCTTGGCTCAGCTTACTCGTCATTTTATATTTGAGTTCCTTTTAGGGGACCTGGAAAACTTAACTTGTATTTTTATATTTCAGGTCTTTCTGTGGTAATGGAAATTTTTCTTTTCTTTTTTTTTTTTTGAGACCAGCTATATTTTCTTCTATTTTATCTATTATTTCATGTATTTGAAGTGAATAGCAAAGAATGACATCACAATATCATCTTCTCAAGTTAGTTTTCATAAAAGATATGAAGAAAACTATATATTAAGAAAGTTTATATAGAAATAGCTAGATGTGGTAAAATAAATTAGTAAACACAAAAATTTTGAGTTCATTAAAGGTGAAAGACTTTTAAGTAGATTCTAAATGGAGCAACATCATTACCTATTAAATATTGGCAGTTATCTAACAAAATCTACCGAGAGTATGAATGCACCTGTATCCTAGTCCCTAGCCAATGACATTGTGATTTCTCACAACTCCATTAAAAATTAAGAGCAAAAATATCAAGCCAACCTCCACTAATATGAAGAAAAACGTACATTGAAACAATTGTGATGAAACTGGAAACACTGGTTATGGAAACGTCAAAAGGGAGTCTATCTCCAGTGATCACAGTCAGAATGGACCACAGAGAAGAGCTTAGAACATCCTGTATATAAAATATACAGAATGATACAGTAAGGTTCAGGGAACAGTCAAAGACTCTCAGAAAGAAAAAAAACACTACTTGCATTTTACACTATCTTAACTGTATTTATAAATATATTATGTTGTTATGCTGTTAGGTGCCATGGAATCAGTCCTCACTCACAGTGACAGTATGTACTACAGGAGAGAGCACTGCCCAGGCATGTGGCATCCCCACAATCCTTGCTATGCTTGAGCCCATCATGGCAGCCACTGTGTCAATTCGTCTTGTTGAGGGTCTTCCTCTCTTTTGCTGACCCTCTACTTTACCAAGCATGATGTCCTTTTCCAGGAACTGGTTACTCCTGATAACATGTCCAATGTACTTGATAATAAGTCACACCATCCTAGCTTCTAAGAAGCATTCTGGCTCTAATTCTTCCAAGACAGATTTGTTCGTTCTTCTGGTAGTCCATGTTATATTCAATATTCTTTTCCTTACCATAATTCAAAGACATCAATTCTTCTTAGGTCTACCTTATTCACTGTCCAACTTTCACGTTCATATGAGGCGATTGAAAATACCATGGCTTGGGTCAGGGGCACCTTATTCCTCAACCTAACATCTTTGCTTTTCAGCAGTTTGAAGAGATCATTTGCAGCAGATTTGCCCAATGCAATTTGTCATTTGGTTTCTAGACTGCTGCTTTCATGGGTGTTGATAAATATATTATACCCATATACATAACTATATCTTCACACCTAAAATAGGAGTCAGGGTCCTAATGCCAACTGGTAAGATAGAGTTGCTGTCAAGTTGTGTTAAAAAAAAAGAAAAAAAGAAGACGACTGGAATCCAGTGAGAAGGCTTTTGTGTCCATGTGTGCACGTTGTTGACACGGAGGTTAGCAGAAACAGAGAGAAAAATGGCATGATCTTACAGGGGCAAGGAATCAGCCATCCTGAATTTCACATTCTAAAGCCTTGGTCTTTGAGGATTTTCACTGTCCTGGGATCAGAATGACAATAAAAGTGCTTACTTAATGAGGAGCTTTGGATATTGAGCCCCCAGGGATACAGAGACTGCAAATAGTCTGCCTGTGACCACCTCACTCAACATCCCTCCCTCAGGCAGGGAGCAGCACACCCGAGACTCCACCCACAGATAACCCTGAAGCCCAGGAGCCAGGTGACCCACTCAATCTCTCTGCCTTTCCTCAGAACACATCCTCCACCTTCACCATCTGGGGGATTTATCAACATCATTCTACGGCGACATCAGCCAGGTAACTTAAAATTGCTTAGTTATTGTTTGGAAATAAGGACAGGTGTTTTACCACAGGTTCATTCTGGGGAAACTGTGCTGAGAGTACATGCATGAAATGATTGTACTCAAGTTTCCCATGGACTCCTGCCTGTCTTCTCTCTTCCTGACATGTTTCCTTCTATCTTTGCACCAGTCCCAAGAAGCTCCAATTCTACCAGTCTCTAATTCTGTCTCTACAATGGTAAAGACCATTTTCCTCCTGAACAGAAATCGCCCCTTCTCCAACATGATGACTGTGATAAAATTCTGTGATGTTTTCTTGCATTCTTATTGTGATGAAATAGGGTTGTCAGGTTTGCCTTATCTTCCCACCCCTGGTTCTTAAAACACATTTGTATTATTGCTATCACCTGGCCCTAATCTCGGGGGGGGGAAGAAACATGAAGTCTGCAAGAGACACTTCAGAGTGTCTCCCTCTTCTGTTTTTCTCTATAATATTACCAAATTTGTGAAGAAAATAATTTTACTGATGCTTCATGTCTGGGAGGACACATTTTTCTTTGTAAAGATGGATCTTTCCTTGGAGTAAGTGTGTCCATCCAGACTTGGTTAGAATATGCCCCTTGGGCTGGAAATCTAGGCCCACAATGAAGTTCACAGGGGCCCTGTTGTTTTTGTTAGCTGCCAGTGAGTGGGCCCTTGACACATGGCAACTCCTGCTCAACAGAACCAAAAGCTGCCATGTCCTGTGCCATCCTCATACTTGGTTGTGAATTGAACCATTTTAATACACAGAGTTTTTATTGGCTAATCTTCAGAAATAGGTCACCAGGCATTTCTTCCTATAAAATTACAAACTATTTAAAATGATCATAAGAACTCAGATAGTGTAAAAAAAAAAATGAACACCTTATCAACACTTTGCAGAATAAATAAATGTTGATGCTCAGCTATTGACCAAATTCACATATTTTTTATTAAATAATCAAATAATATGCACACAGGTGACACCAACTTTCTATTCTTCTCAATTTCTCATGACCCTGCCCTAGGTGCTGTTTACCTTTGGTGATGCAGCTACTGCTGGTATAGGGACCACGCACTTGATTGTCTTGTCACCTGATCTGTTCCATCAGATTCATCAACAATATGAAACCTAAAAACCAAACAAGTTTTTCTGGATTCCTTCTCCTGGCACTGACAGAGGATCTGGAACTGCAACCCCTTCTCTTTGCCCTGTTTCTGTTCATATATCTGATCACTGTCTTGGGGAACCTGCTCATCATCCTGGCTGTCAGCTCAGACCCTCACCTCCACACCCCCATGTATGTCTTTCTTGCCAATCTGTCCTTCACTGACATGTGTTTCAGCACCACCACAATCCCAAAAATGCTGGTGAATCTCCAAACACAGAATCAGAGCATCACGTATGCAGGCTGCCTCACCCAGGTCTGCTTTGTCTTGGTTTTTGCTAGTTTGGAAAGTTTTCTCCTGGGAGTAATGGCCTATGACCGCTAAGCGGCCATTTGTCACCCACTGACATACACAGCCATCATGAACCCCCGCCTCTGTGGTCTGCTGATTCTACTCTCCTTGTCCATTACCACTGTGGATGCCTTGATCCACAGTCTCATAGTGTTGAACCTGTCTTTCTGCACAGATCGGGCAATTCCCTACTTCTTCTGTGAAGTTGTTCAGATCATCAAGATTGCCTGTTCTGATACCCTCCTCAATATCGCCTTCTTATATTTGGCAGCTACCATACTAGGTGGTGTTCCTCTCTCTGGAATCATTTTCTCTTATACTCAAATTGCTTCTTCCATTTTGAGAATGCCTTCAGCAGGTGGAAAGTATAAAGCTTTCTCCACTGTGGGTCCCACCTCTCCGTTGTTTCCTTGTTCTATGGAACAGGCTTAGGTACGTGTGTTAGTGCTGCATTTACACACTCTTCCAGGAAGACTGCAGTGGCTTCAATGATGTACACTATGGTAACTCCCATGATGAACCCCTTCGTCTACAGCCTGAGAAACAGGAACATGAAGGCAGCCTTGAAAAACATTTTCAAGTGCATACCTGCTTTTCAGTAATTAAATTATCTGCTTTGGGCCTGGCTTTCTAGTTTGCATCAAAGCGAAAAAATACTTATGAGCTAGAATCCCCGACTCTCCTATAACCAGGTTATTCTAAAATGACAAAATAACATAATGGCTAAGCAGCTAAGAAATCAAATGACACATAAACATTCGGCAAATCTGCTGCAAAAGACCTCTTTAAAGTGTTGAAAAGCAAAGTTATTACCTTGACGACTAAGATGCACCTGACCCAAGCCATGGTGTTTTCAGTCCCCTTCTATGCATGTGAAAGCAGGACGATGAATAAGGAAGACCAAAGAAGAATCAATGCCTTTGAATTGTGTTGTTGGAGAAGAATATTGAATATATCATGGACTACCAAAAGAAGGAACAAATCTGTCTTGGAAGAAGTACAATCAGAATGCTCCTTAGAAGCAAGGATAGCGAGACTACGTCTCACACACTTTGAACATGTTTTCAGGAGAGATCAGTCCCTCGGGAAGGACAGCATGCTTGGTAAAGTAGCGGGTCAACAAAAATGAGGAAGACCCTCAATGAGATGGATTGACACAGTGACTATCACAATGGACTTAAGCATACCAAGGATTGGGAGGATGACTCAGGACCAGGCCATGTTTTGTTCTGTTGTACATAGGGTAGCTATGAGTCTGAACTACTCGATGGCACCTAACAACGACAATAACAAGTGCAATTCAACTTGGGATTGGACCCTGACTCTGCTCCTTGTGTAACCTCGGTTTCTTTCTTTCTTCTTCTTCTTTTTTTTTTTTTTTTTTTGGTCAAGTTCTATAGAAGCAGTGCCTGAGGCAGGTGTTTTGTTATGTGACTTTGGGGGGCAGCAGAAGGGAAGTGGGTGGAGGTGAGGGGGACCGGAAAAAGGAAAAAGTAAGGCTGTAGGAATAGCCAGAGACTAGCTTCAGTTTGATCCCATGGATAGAGCCATGTGAATGGAAACCTAGAGTTAGTCCCAATGTGAGGGATGGGAGCTTACTTTTCATGCCCCAATTAGTAGTTACTGAGACATGTCACTGGTAAACTGTATGTGTCCAGGGTAACGTCAGCATTCACTGTATTCAGTTTCATTATGTATAAAATGATCAAATTAGATGGTCTCAGGACTTCAGAAGATTGTGAAATACCTGAACATTTTCATTAAGAAAGGCTTCGGTTCTAATAAGAAAATATAAACTCTACCCTAACATGCTTTCATTACAAGGACTTGAGAGTTAGAGAATGTACAAAAACAGGAGAGTAGGGCTTCATTCAGTCTCCTACAAGGTGGCTCCATCCTAGGATGGCTGGAACAGATCCAGGCATCATATCCACACATGATGCTCCGAGACGCAAAACTGACCTTCTCTGGGCCTATTGTTAATAGAGGTCTATTGTTAATAGACGTTTCCATGGAGTCATACAGAAGACATCTCCTCCTGTCTCATCACTTTGAATAGCATCATACATCCCTTCTTCATCAAATTTCTGGTATGGGGAAAAGCAAATACTATGACAGGCTCAGACTGACCATGCAGATTGTATTTCCTGTTGGGAAGTGAACCCCTGCAACCAGTAAAATCACTTAAACAACAGCTGGCACATAATTCTAAATACAATCCAACTGGGATCATTGTGTTCTACACGTTACGATTATTTATAAGGCTTGTTATTCCTTTCTCTCAAACACTTCTACCACTTGATTCAGCAGTTTTATTAGTTTACCTTTTACTGGTCTTAATAATATAATCAAATGAATAATTATTCAGTAGGCTGGGTAGGGTTGATAGTTGTCATGGATTGAATTGTTTCCCCTTAAAATATCTGTCAACTTGGCTAGGTCATGTTTCCCAGTATTGTATGATTATCTACCATTTTGTCATCTAAAGTGATTTTCCTATGTGTTGTAAATCCTATTAATATGATGTTAATGAGAGGGATTAGGAGCAGTTACATTAGATAGTGCCTTAATCCAATTTCTTTTGAGATATAAAAGATAGAAGTGAGCAGAGAGACATGGGGGACCTCTTACCACCAAGAAAGCAGCACCGGTAGCAGAGTACCTTCTTTGGACCGGGTTCCACTGTGCCTGAGAAGCTCCTTCACCAGGGCACCATTGATTACAAGGATCTTCCCCTAGAATCTATAGAGAGAAAACCTTCCCCTGGAGCTGATGCCCTGAATTAGGAATTGTAGCCCAACAGACTGTGAGAGAATAAATTTCTCTTTGTCAAAACCATCCACTTGTGGTATTTCTGTTATACCAGCACTAGAAAACCAAGACAACAGGTCTTTTTGGAACCCTATGTCCTTGATCCTTTCTTACTGATTCATTGTTTAGAGTGTATATGAGATGTTTCTCTTCTCTTTAGTCACCTTATTTTGCAGTTTTTCTTTCTCATCTCTCGTGAGCCCACACAGAAGTTGAATAAAATTAATTAAATCACTAAAGTTTTAAAGGGCTTGCTCTACTCTTATGCATCTCATGTAAAATTTTTTAATGTGTATTTGTGAGGAAAACAGTTTCTGTGGTGGTGGACTTTATTATGAAGAAGACGTGTTGAGTGTACTGCAGGCAGCAGAAGAGGGAGATGACTTTTCCCACAGGCACAAAGAAGTGGGATCATTAGTCAGAATCATCTCTGTAGCATGGGGATGACAACAATTCAGGGGTTGTAGGAGAATCAGTGGAGTATATAGAAAGCCTACTGTTCAAGTCATCATTGATGGTGGTGGTAGGATTGTGTTCAGCAGCACACTTGGAGGACACCTCACCTGGCACACCAGGTGTCTTCTAGCGCAAAGCTGGTCCATTTGTGTTCATACTGCAGGTTTACATACTTCACCAAAGAGTTACTGACTCTGATCTCTGGGGAGACAATCCAATGATTAGTATCCACTTTTTGATATTTTGATGCACACTAAAATCTGAGGAACATGACTTTAAAATAAAAAGATCATGAGAGAATGTATTTAGAATCTGAAATATGATTGAATCAGGGAAAGACAGGAAAGAAAGAAAAGGCCAAGATAGATGTCAGAGGGGACTCTGAAACTTGCTTTTGAACTTCGAGTAGCTAAAGCAAAAGGAAAAAAATGATGAATTAAAAAAGCTGAACATAAGATTTCAATGGGTGGCTCGAGAAGACAAAGTATTATAATGACATGTGCAAAGACCTGGAGTTAGAAAACCAAAAGGTACGAACACGCTCATCATTTCTCTATCTGAAAGAACTGAAGAAAAAATTCAAGCATCAAGTTGTAATAGTGGAGGACTCTATGGAGGAAAATATTAAACAATGCAGGAAACATCAACAGAAGATGGAAGGAATATAGAGTCTCTATACCAAAAAGTATTATTCAACATTCACCATTTCAGGAGGTCACTTCTGATTAGGAATCAATGGTACTGAAGGAAGAAGTTCAAGCTGCACTGAAGCCTTTGGAGAAAAACAAGACTCCAGAAATTGACAGTATAACCACTGAGATGTTTCAACAAATGGATGCAGTGCTGGAATTGCCCACTTACCTATGCCAAGAAATTTGGAAGACAGCTACCTGGCCAACCAACTGGAAGAGATCAATATTTATGCCTATTCCAAAGAAAGATGATCAAACCAAATGTGGAAATTATTGAACAATATCATCAATATCACACAGAAGTAAAATTTTGCTGAAGATCTTTCAAAAGCGGCTGCAGGAGTATATCTACAGGAAACTGCCAGAAATTCAAGAGAGATTCTGAAGAGGACATGGAATGAGGGATATCATTGCTGATGTCAGGTGTCCCCTGGCTGAAAGCGGAGGATAGCAGAAAGATGTTTGCCTGTATTTATTGACTATGCAAAGACATTCGCTGTGTGGCTCATAATAAATTGTGGATAACATTGCAAATAATGGGAAATCTAGAACACTTAATTGTACTCATGAGGAACCTGTACATAGATCAAGAAGCAGTCATTTGAACAGAAAAGGAGATACTAAATGGTTTAAAGTCAGGAAAGGTGTACACCAGTGCTATATTTTTTCACCATACTTATTCAATCTGTATGCTGAGAAAATAATCTGAGTAGTTGGGCTATATGAACTAGGACAGGGCATCAGGATTAGAGGAAAGCTCATTAAAAACCTGAGTTATGCAGGTAACACAACCTTGCTTCCTGAAAGCGAAGGAGGCTTGAAACATTTACTGATGAAGTTCAAAAACCACAGCCTGAGAAATGCAGAGCACATTCTTACCTTTTGATTTTTCTAACTCTAGGTCTTTACACATTTCATTATAATACTCTACTTTGTCTTCTTGAGTAGCCTTTTGAAATCTTCTGTTGAGCTCTTTTCTGCATCATTTCTTCCTTTTGCTTTAGCTACTCAACGTTCAAGAGCAAGTTTCAGACTCTTCTGACATCCATTTTGGTCTTTTCTTTCTCTTCTGTCTTTTTCATGAGCCTTGCTTTCCTCATGTATGATGTCCTTGATGTCATTCCACAAGTCGTATGATCTTCAGTCATTAGTGTTCAGTGCATCAAATCTATTCTTCAGATGGTCTCTAAATTCAGGTGGGGTATGTTCAAGGTCATACTTTGGCTCTTGTGGATTTGTTCTCATTTAGGGTCTCTATGTGTCGGAATTGACTCGACAGCATTGGCTTTGGGTTTTTTTTTTTTTTTTGGTTTGGATTTGGTCTAATTTTTGTCAGTTTTAACTTGAACTTGCATACGAGCAATTTATGGTCTGTTCCAGATAAGTGAGCATTTCCAGTGCTGCATCTGTACGCTGAATCATCTCAGCTGATATTCCATCAATTCCCAGAGCCTCGTTTTTCACCAGTGCCTTCAGCGCAGCTTGGACTTCTTCCTTCAGTGCCATTGGTTCCTGATCATATGCTACCTCTTGAAATGTTTGAATGATGAATCATTTTTTTGTTGTTGTAATGATTCTGTGTATTCCTTTCATCTTCTTTTGATGCTTCCTGGGTTGTTTAATATTTTCTGTACAGAATTCTTGACTATTACAATTCGAGGCTTGAATTTTTTCTTCAGTCCTTTCAGCTTGAGAAATACCAAGCACATTCTTCCCTTTTGGTTTTCTATCTCCAGCTCTAGTGAATGGTGCTGCTCCCATTTCCACCCCTTGATTCCTGGACCCATGTATCTTGGCTATGGGAGAAACAGCACCATATATTGGATGCTAGTTTAGAGCCTATAAAGCCTCCTGAAGAACATTGCCCCAGTCCTGCAAGGTACTGCTACCTAGCTGCAGCCATAATTGTGTCTTTAGAAGGCCATTCCATCATTCTATCAAACCAGCTGCTTCAGGATGATGGGAACATGGTAAAACCAGTGAATTCCATGGACATGGGCCCACTGCAGCACTTCATTTGCTGTGAAGTGAGTCCCTTGATCTGAGGTTGTATGGGATACCATGACTGTGAATAAGGCATTCTGTAAGTCCATGGATGGTAGTTTTGACAGAAGCATTGTGCTCAGGGAAACATTCATATTCAGAGTGTCTATTCCTGTAGGAACAAAATGCCACACTTTCCATGATGGAAGAGGCCCAATGTAATCAGCCTGCCACCATGTTGCTGGCTGATCACCTTGAGGAGTGGTGCCATATTGGAAATTCAGGGTTGGTCCCTACTGCTAGCAGATTGGGCACTCCTCTGTGGTGTAGCCAAGTTGGCCTTAAGAGTGTTTCTGAACGCATGCATAATCTCCATCCTTGTCATCATGACCACTTTGTTCATAATCCCATTGAGCAATGACAGGCGTAGCTGGAAAAGAGGATGACTGGTTTCCACAGAATGCATTGTCCTATCTACTTGATTGTTAAAAATCATCTGCTGATGTCACACTTTGTACTTCACCTTTTGGTGATCATTGGGATGTCAGCCAGGTCTGGAAGCCAAAATAGGTGGTGGGGTTGTGTGTTTGAGAACATTCAGTATTGCCTTATAAGACATCTGCCTCAGGGAACGCTCCAGGCATAATGACTCAGACAAAGGCTTTTTAGGCACAGCTGCTTTAATCTCATCAGGTGGAGTGGAAGTGGGTTTTACCAGAAACGGTGGCTTATCAAACAAAAATGGGATAATTTCTTCAGATGGGAATGAGAAGGCAGGTTCTGTTGGTAGGAGTGGCTTAATGGAATTTTGGGGGTCAGTGTCCCCAGCTTCCTGATTACCTGCCTATATGCCCCCATATAGAACAAATTTGTCTTGGAAGAAGTGCAACCAGAATGCTCCTTGGAAGCAAGGATCGTGAGACTATGTTTCACATATTTTGGACATGTTATCAAAAGGGATCGATCCCTGGAGAAGGACATCGTGCTTGGTAAAGTAGAGGGTTAATGAAAAAGAGGAGGACCCTCAATGAGATGGATTGGCACAGTGGCTGCAACAATAAGCTCAAGCATAACAATGATTGTGAAGATGGTGTAGGATCAGGTAGTGTCTCGGTGTGTTGTACATAGGGTCACTATGAGTTGGGATCGATTTGACGGCACCTAGAAACATATCCCCATCCCAAGTTTCATGATCCCATGTCTTCCCAATTAATGCCCTCACTTTAACTGCAGACACCACTGAAGATTGGGAATTCAGTTGGGACTGCAATTCAGCCGGCACTGCAATTCAGCCATTCTTACGATAGGACTCTGGGTTTGCTTTTTGGCAATATCAGGTCTGTTACTACAAGAAATCAGGTTTTCTTTCAAGGCACAGGTGAAAAGTTTGACGTTTTTTATGTGGCACTTGAGTTGTGACTCTGAAGCTCTGAGCTCATCTCTTTCCTTCCTCACTTTGTCTAGCGAATGTAGAACCAAGCAACCAGCTTTCTTATACTTCCCATTATTACAAAACTTAGAAAAGCATCAAACATGTGATCACCCAGAGCCTCACCTTTACCAATAGCTGATCAAAATATTTCTATTGCCACCTTACACCACTGTGTTGCTTAAGATAGTGTGTCAACTTGGGTGGACCATGACTCTCAATGTTTTGGCAGTTGTGTAATGTTGTGATCCCTTTCCTGTTGCAATTTGATATGTGATTAACCCCATGATAGAATCTGTTGAGTGGTAGCAGTGGAGGTGGGGCCTCTGGTAGCTCACCGCTCCCTCAGCCTTCATCTCTCTACCTTCTGCTGGCTACTTCCTTTTTCCTGCTCACCTTGCAAAAGTTGTTGGCTTGTTCTAGATCCAGCAGCTGTTTCTTGTCTGACTTCTAGCTCTTGGGACTTGAGCTAGCAGCTTACCCGCCCATCTTGGGATTTCCTGATCATCATGGCCTGCAAGCAAGAGTCCTGCTCCCTGACCTGTCTCTCGTGGTTTCTCCAGCCCCTGCAGCTGACTCAGGAGAAACTTATGGCCTTGCCTGCTGACATTGGGGATTCCTTGACCGTCACAACTTGTGAGCAGGATCCATGCTCTCCAACCTGCTCATCTTGGGTTCACCAGCTTCTGTGGCTCCATGAATTGGGAAAAGACTCTATCCTGATCCAAGGACTTGGGAGGTTCTAACCCCCGCAATCGTATGAGCTGTTTCCTTAATGTAAATCTCTCGGTCTATATTTATACACATTACTGGTTTTGCTTCTCTAGAGAACCCAGCCTAAAACAACCATGGATTGGCAGTGCCCACTTCATTACTGGAAGCAGTAATTAACATCTCTAATACTAATCAGACTTGAAAACCAATTTGGAAAACTCATCCTTACAGTTTTGTTTCTCCAGAACCACTCTCGGTACCAAATGTCTTAGGCTAGGTTCTCTAGAGAAGCAAGGCCAGTAAAGTGTATAAATATATATATAGAGAGAGATTTATATTAAGGAAATGGCTCACGTGGTTGTAGAAGTGGAACACTGTCCCAAGCCGTGGATCAGATTGGAGGCTTCTTCTGATTCACATAGCTTCAGGGGATGGTGAATCCAAGATCAGCAAGTCAGACAACAGAGCTCTGGCTCACAGACTGATGAATTCCAAGATCAGCAGGCAAGACAACACATAAGACTCTAGCTCAAGTTCTAAGAACTGAAGGTCAGAGGAACAGGCACCAGCTGCAGAATCCAAAACAAGGACAAGCCCACGGGCCTTGCCAAAAAGTCCACATATATTGGATGCAGGCCGCACTCCCAAAGAAACTCCCCCTTCAACTGATTGGCTACTCACAGCAGATCTTATCTTGGAGGCGATCACCTTATATCAAATCTCATCATGGAGATAATCACATCATTATAGAACTGCCAGACTACATTATAACTACCAAACCAATGAGAATTACGGCCCAACCAAGTTGACACACAATCTTAATGACCACAAGTGTCTTCCAATTTGAGAGGCTCATCTTCCAGCACTGTATCAATCTTCCACTACTATTCATAAGGGTTTTAGTGGTCAGTTTTTTTAGAAGTAGATCCCCAAGTTGTTCCTCTTATTCTGCCTTAGTCTGGAAGCTCTGCTGAAACCTGTCCAATATTGGTGACCCTGCTGGTATTTGAAATACTGGTGGCATAGCTTCCAGCATCACAATAACATACAAGCCACCACACTGTGACAAACTGACAGATGAGGGGTGGATTTTGAAGTCACTTCTGTAAAATTTGGAAATGATATTGAAATATTAAAAAGGAGGTTAAATGCCTGTTACGCGCTCAATTACGTTTGATTACAGGGGCTAGATTAGAAACTGCTGGATATTAGATGCAGGAAAAGGATCCATGTGCCATCAAAGAATTAGCCCTTAAAATCTGCCTTTTTAGGGTACATCTATTATATTGTTGCTCATATTTGTATAGAATACACATCCTCACACAATAAAGTATATATTTTTAGCCCAATTTTCCTAATCTTGTTGTTAGATTATGGACACCTTTGAATATAAAGAGAGAAGAGTAATACAATTACAGATGGGAGGTATGTCCATGTGTACAGGGCATTTGAAATGAGTATGAGCAGAATGAGATGAGGCAAAGAGGATGGCATATGCCTGGGCTCTTAGGATACTGGAATCATTCAATATAAATATTTCCTTTAGCTTTGCTGCTTAAGGGTTTGTACTGCCCTGGGATCAGAATGACAGCACAAGAGTTCTACTAATGAGGAGCTTTGGGTATTGAAACCCCAAGGGCTACAGAGACATCAAAGAGTCTGCCTGTGACCACCCACTCAATAACCTTGCCCAGGTCAGGAGGCAGCACACCTGAGCCTTGTCTCCATCACTTCCCATAGGATCCTGGTCTTTTGTTTTCTGTGCTCTGTGAGTCCAGAGCTTCCATTTTTATCATTCAGCCTTCAGGGGAGAATCGAATGTCATTTCTTAATGCTGACACTCAGGTAATCTGAAGTCCCCTAGTTTATCTTTTGCAAATAAGGAGATGTCTTTGTCTTCAAGTCCATCTGGGGCAGCTGTGAGGTGAGTACATGCAGAAGATGAGCAGAATGGAGTTACTTGTGCGATGCCTGCCTAATTGTCCATAATCTTCTTAACATGTTTCCTTGCACTTTTGCACCAATACTTGAGTTTCTCTCATTCTGCTAATCATCTACTCTGAATCTAAATTTCCAGGGAATTTTTCCATCCTATATAGAAATATGCCCTTGCTCAATTTTCTAGAATTCTTTAAACAATTTTTGTATTTCCTTGGCAGGGGGCAGGTGTGTTCAGTCAGCTTCTCCTTACCTGGTTCTTGATATGCCTTTTTAAGGGAGATCTTTGACCTGGGTGTGAGGACTAGCAGTGAGAAAGTGTAGAACCAGTCTGACTCACAGGTTACATACCTGTATCTACCGGTGTCTCTTTATTAACCTAGGAAATATTTTAAGACAGATTAGCTCAGGGTAGTAGGACAAATAGTCATATATCAATGCTTTCAGAATTAATAAATGTTGACATTTTGCCATAACAGTTCTATTCTTAAAGTAACAAAATAGTAAACACAAAGATGATAAGCCCTTTTTATTCCACTCCCTTCCCATCCTTTATGTGTGTGTGTCTCACAATGAAAATGCCCATCGCCTGGAGAAGGGATAAATAAATTCTGGTGTAATAACAGAGTGAAATTCCTTAAAGTAGTTAAAGTTAATGAACCAGACCAAACTGTAATAAGACTGATAAGGTTAAATGCATTATTTTAAGAGACCAATTGTAAAACGACACCCACAGTACATAAAGGATTAAAATGTAAAACAATAGCATTGTTTATTGATTGAATTAGACTGAAAGTAATGAAAACACAGGAGAATAATACATACCAAGTTCATTGTTGTGGTTCAGGTGGAGAGAAAAAGGTAGATTTGTGAAAAAATAAAGGGGGAGGTATTCAAATAAATATGTATTTTTTTCTTAAAAAATACTGAATACATCACAAAAAATTTAAAAATAACTCATAGAATAAAGGATTTAAGCTCATACAAAAAGGGAAAGAATCATAATTTTAAAAAGCACATAATGCAAGTATGGTGATATATTTTAGTTTGATGGTGCTGAGTGGTGGGTAACTAGGCCTTTGATGTTTTCCCTGTGCTTTTCAGTGTGCTTAAAATATTTCACATTAAAAAATAAAAATTTATGTATGTGTAATTTTAAAACTTATTTTAATTTTCCCGTACTATAGATGTCAAAAGTTTTTTTTTTTTAATAGATGTCTAGTTAGAGAAATTAACTTTTGTTTTTTAAGTTTTCATTCTTTGTAATGGTACATCTAGGTCTAATTTATTCATTTCAATTGCTAGATATTTCATCCTATGTCCACGCCAAATGAACATTGATATCTCATTAACCTGTTGCCGTCGAGTTGATTCCAACTCATAGCAACCCTAGAGGACAGAGTAGAACTGCCCTAAAGTGTTTCCAAGGTTGAAATCTTTCCAGAAGCAGACTGCCTCATCTTTCTCCTGCAGGGTGGCTGGTGGGTTTGAACAGCCAACTTTTGATTAGCAGCCGAACACTTAAACACTGCCGCCAGACCAGGGCTTCTTTTACGTTGATATCAGTGATGTTCATTTGGCTTGTTCTCTCCTCCTGCTTCTCTAGATGAGCAAGATTTCCTGTAGAGTTTTGGCACATTTTTCTTCCCTAAAGTTTGTAGTTTTCACATTAGGAATGTTCTAACTATGAGTTGGAATCGACTCGATGGCACTGGGTTTGGTTTTGGCTCTTTTAACTTTCATTGATCCTCTTTCATCTGGCCCCACCTGTCACTTCCCTTCTGTAATGAACAACTCCAAGTTGTGCCCATGCAGAACAAATCACAATAGGAAATATCGAGAGGGTGTAATATGTTGAACACTGTGCTTGATGATTTGTTCTATTCATTTCTCATTTTTACAATATCCCTATAATGTTCCATGATAGGTCCCATTATACAAAGGAGAAGTCTGAGGCTTCCTGAACAGTTATAAAAGTTTTCTCATTCACAAAACAAGTGCTAGAGTTGGGAATAAACTCAGGGTTGTTTGATTCCAAACCTTCCAGCAAATGATTGATTTTGTTAGGGTTGCTTGTTGTTATGACCCCATGCTTAGGGTCCCAGGTTTCCTTATTGGTGAAGCAGTATTTGTCAAGGGGCATTTACTCTGAACATAAACATCCTAATGAGCTGTTCACTCATGGGATTCCTTTAGCGGCCATTTCTAAATCATTGGTTCATGAGAATAAAGGGTAAACACATAAATGTGCCCAGGACTTATACAATCAATTCTTGCCTGTTTTTGAGAAGCCAGTGATCATATTCTCGGGGACCTCATCTTAACACAGGAAATGGGAGTGTTCTGGAGTTGATCCTGGTACACAACCTCGGGATTCCCGTAGAAGCCAGTTCCCAAGGCTGCCAGGCTCAGGCTTTGATGGGGCTTAACCAGAAACAAAAGAAAGGAGTATATGACTTTTCATGATTGATTCTCAAGATTTCTTTTTCTAACATTATCTGCTAATTGTACAATGGAGACAATGAGTCAAAACATGAAAGGAATAGGGAATGCATCAAGCTCCTAAGTAGAAAGGGATAAATTACTTCCATAATCTGCCACAAAAAGGTAGGAAGGAAGGGAGGGACAGATTTTAGTAAGATACCTAGGAAGTGAGTAAAGAAAAGGAAAAGTAATAATTTATTAATGAAGATTAGTTATGACTCTTCAAATCTAAAATTCTATGGTGTTTTTTTCTATTGCTTTTCATGCACAAATGTAAGAGGTAGTTAAATAGAAAAGAGTATGTGTGTTTACTTCCTACTTTGCCTGTGTGTGGTATGTATAAGATAAGGAATTTTTAAAACTAAGGCTTTATTATCTTGTCCAATTGAAATGGTTATCTTAAATCACAAGTACTTCACACCTTAACTGATAAGTCTCTTAACACTCAGCAGATGCCAGGCTCCTTACTAGACAATTTGTTTTGATTAAATGTTTAGTTCCGAAACTATAAAGGCGTTTGAGGTGTCTAGATGTACTTTGCTCAAGTTCCTTTTTCCCTCCTAAGGCTGACTTGGCAAACTTCTACTCCCCCTCTATCTACTACTGTGGGGCCATGCCTGACAGAATGCCTGTATTGTTAGATTGTCTTTCCTACTTAAAATTCCATTTAGGATACACCAACAAATTATTTTTCTTTTCTTTAGTGATTTAAAGACCTTACGCATTTCATTCTTCCTCCCATTACTCTGTTTTAGGGGGAAAAAAAGTGCTACATGTAATTTCGAGTATTGTGAGAAAAGAGAATCTTATTGACCTAATAGCCATAACAGCTTGAGACTTTAGGGAGCGTACTCCAATACTGACCTCAAGTCTTGACTGTGGGTCCTGCTTTGATAATGTCACCTGCTAGATACTACCTTTGTGGTCACAGAGTAGGTGACTTTGAAGACTAGGGAAACACTTGGTTTTGTATTCACATGGAAGTTTTCAAGAGGCAAGCAATGGAATCTGTTGACCCTTCTAGTGCCTGATCCTGTCCTACTCAAAGGTCATATCACGTGGTGGTAAGAGGTCCACTCTGATCTGACATTCTAAGTTCAAATGCTTTCACCAGTTCTTACAAGAAGATCTTGTATCTTGTATCCATAACTTAACCTCATGTTACTACTTGAGATCATGGGTAAAATGAAGGATGATAGAAGCACCTAAGTCACAGATCCGTAGAGAGAATAAAAAGAGTTCATATAAATTATGAGAATTTTGTATGCTAATACTCAGAGCTCTGTGTTAGTGATATAGTTGTAGAAGTTTATAATAGATATTGTATTTGTTACTATGATATCTGTTAATCAAATCAAAAACCAAACCAGTTGCCATCGAATCAATTCCAACTTATGGCGACTCCACGTGTGTCAGAGTAGAACTGAGCTCCATAGGGTTTTCAATGGCTGCTTTTTCAGAAGTAGATCACCAGGCCTTTCTTCTGAGGTGTCACTGGGTAGACTTGAACCTCCAACATTTTCCTTAGCTGCCTAACCATTTGTGCCAACCAAGGACTCCTGCTAATACTATTATTAGTTAGAACAATTAGGCAAGTGTTTTGTGATGAGGATCCAAAGAATGCAATGTTGAAATGAAAGTGCAGAACTAAAAGGACAAATTGTGGAGACCCATCGAAAAAGGGCTGAGTCATGGACTTGAGCTCCTGATCCACTTTGTAGTGCGTTGATGAGCCAGGTCATTACCTCCTCAGGAACTGCACCAGGTCTGCTCCAACTCTGTGCTCTAGAATATTGGTCCTCAATGTGTAGTTCCCAGGTGAGCAGCAGCAGCATTTGGGAATTTGTTATAGAGGCACACTTTGGAGGCCTAATGCCCAATCTTCTGGATCTGATACTCTGAAATTGATGCTCAGCAATTGGCATTTTAGCAACTCACCACCTCGCTCTGATGCAAGGAAGTTTGAGAACCACTCCTGTAAAATACACATTTAATATCCTATGATTTTGATTTTCCTGCTAATTTTCGGAGTTCAGAAAACTCTTAAGAAAAAAATATGTACTGCTGATATTATATTCATCTTAGTTGGCAAATGTGTAAAAAGAGTAGGTACTTAAACATAATTGGAAAAGATGTGGTAGAGCAGGTGAAAGGAGGACAGAAAGAAATGAGAGTGTAGGAGGAAAGAGAACAGAGAAGGAGAGAGAAAAGGATAGAGGAGAAAGAAGAGGAGCAGGAGAGAGAAACAAAGAGAGAACCACAGTAATGATTTATAATATTAATTTCATGTGACATTATAGATTACAGTGTTTCTGTAAAATAAGGGAACTTTGTACATCTGTTGTATATCTCATCTCTATTCTTTCTGCCAGAATCATCAACAAACATGGAATCAGAAAACCAAACAGGCTTAGCAGAATTCCTCCTCCTGGGCCTCTCAGAGAATCCAGAACTTCAGCCCCTTCTTTTTGGAATGTTCCTGACCTTATACCTGATCACTGTGGCTGGGAACCTACTCATCATCCTGGCCATCAGCTCAGACTCCCACCTTCACACCCCCATGTACTTCTTTCTCTCCAATCTGTCCTTCAGTGACATCTGTTTCAGCACCACCATGATTCCCAAGATGCTGGTGAACATTCAGACACAGAGCAAATCCATCAGTTACACAGGCTGCCTCACCCAGATCTGCTTTGTCCTGGTTTTTGCTTGTTTGGATAATTGTCTCCTTGCAGTAATGGCCTATGACCGTTATGTGGCCATTTGTCACCCTCTGAGGTATACAATCATCGTGAACCCCCACCTCTGTGGCCTGCTGATTCTATTCTCCTTGCTCATTAGCATCATGAATGCCTTGCTCCACAGTCTGATGGTGCTGCGTCTGTCCTTCTGCATAGACCTGGAAATCCCCCAGTTTTTCTGTGAACTTCCTCAGGTCCTCAAGCTTGCCTGTTCTGATACCCTCTTTAATAACATCCTGCTATATTTTATGACTAGTATCTTGGGTGGTGGACTCTTCCTTGGGATTATCTTCTCCTACATACAAATTGTCTCTTCCCTCCAGAAAATGCCATCAACAGGTGGAATGTACAAAGCTTTTTCTACCTGTGGATCTCACCTCTCAGTTGTTTCCTTGTTCTACGGGACAGGTTTTGGGGCATATCTTAGCTCTGCGGCTACTCTACCCTCTAGGAAGAGTGCAATTGCATCAGTGATGTACACGGTGGTCACATCCATGCTGAACTCCTTCATCTACAGTCTAAGGAACAAGGACATAATGGGCGCTTTGAGGAAACTCATCTCTAGAATATCTTCTTTTCATTAATGTTTCACCTGCTTTGGGCTTAAGCTGTTGGAATATGCTTGAGTGAAATAAATAATACTGATTCAGAGAACCTGATTAAGTTCTTTGAATAGTAGGACTGCAGAGATTATAATTGTTAAGGGTGAAAATTTGGAGTCAGAACACCTGGGTTTGGATTCTATCTCTTCTCTGTAATAGCTATGTGGACTTTGAATATTTATTTCAGCTTTCTAAGTTTAGTTTAAAGGTTCTTTGGTGGCACAAATGGTTTGCACTCGACTGCTAAAGGCTGTTGGTTCAAATCTACTCAGAGATACCATAGAAGAAAAGTTCTGGCAATCTGCTTCTTTAAAGTTTAAAGCTAAGAAAACCTTATGGAGTGGCTCTACTCTGCAACACATGGGGTGGCCATGAGTTAGAATCAACTCCAGGGCAGCTAACAGCAACCATAAGCTCAGTTTACTCTTCTATACATTTGGCATAATTCTATTCATTCACTTTTTTCCATTTAGATTTGAGATACTTCAACTCTAAGAGTGAGGGTACTTTCAGGTATACTGAGGGAAAAGTCTAAACTCACATAGCACCAAATATAAAAACAAAGATTTCAGAGGTAGGATAGGTCCAGAGCCTACAGAACCACAGGGCTGCATTTCACAGCTCCATATGTTGGTTTTTTCCTAAAGCTGTTCCTGTGATGTCCATCAGTGGCTGCAGCAGCACAGTGGTCATTTAAGATACAGTAATCGGAGATGGAAAACTGACTGCTTCTTATTCAGTCTCAGTATTTGAGAAATAACCTTTTCAAGGAGTCATCCAGAACACACTCTATGTTATCATCCTGAGTTGCGGCATATGCCCCTTTTAAAACTAATCAGAGGTAAGAGGAATTTCACTACCCTGAAAGGATTAGATGAATGTTCTGATTAGAAAAGTCTGAGGTGGGATCAAGTGCTACAACAATTACAAGTGTTTAGTACAATGCCTGCCACCTAAAAAGTTTCTCAATGAATACACTAGATGAATGTGAGCCAGCAGAATTTATCTCCAAGGGTAGCACTCTCTCCTTTTCCAATTCCTTCTGCTGTCACACATTTGGGCACTTGCCTTAGTCATTATCCTAGCTTATTAATTTAAATATTTATCAGCAGTTAATATTTATGTTGTTGACAAAGCCACATTTGGAAATACTTCATTGAATGTTTATTTGTCCTGCTGTCTTCTTTTTGTTACATCGAAAAAACAACTTTGGATTTTCATTCTCCAGTGACTTAATTTTAAATGGTTGGATTGATCTTTTCTTCCCTTTCGGACTGTGTGTATTATACCTCATTGAAGAACTGATCAACTCCTCCAATCTAATAAAGATATTTTCTTATATGGTTCATAAACATTTAATTATTTTTTCTTTTGTGTTTAAAAGAAGTTGGAATGATTTTTGAATATGGTGTGATGGAGAATCCAATTTCATTTTATTTCTATACGGATAAGCAATGATTTCAGCACAATTTTCTGAATGATACCATCCATGAAGCCATGGTGGTGCAGTGGTTAAGGGCTCAGTTGCTAACCCAAAAGTTGGTAGTTCAAATCCACCAGCTGCTTCTTGAAAATGCTATGGGGTGGTTCTATTCTGTTGTGTAGTGTTGCTATGAGTCAAAATCGATGATGGCAATGGGTTTGGTTTTTTGTTTTTATTCCCTGAAATGCTACATTTTATAAATAAAGTGTCTGATTCCTCCTCTGTACTTAACAATTCTTCATATAAATGAAGATACTCTTAGTTCTATTTTCCTGTCCTATACTAGAACCATACCATTTTAGATATTATAGCTCCATGGTATATCCTGACAGTCAGTAAGGCAAATACTTTCCATTGCTTTCATTTGCCATCAGGGTAAATATTGTTTCTCCATTATCCTTGCATATAATTTTTAAACACTGGAATTTTTCTTTCTCATGCTAACCTGGTCTGGTTTGGGCACTAAGTTTGTGCTGGCCTTATAAGATAAAGAATATCTCTTCACTTATATTTTCTGAAATCCTTCCTTTAATCTTGAACTTAGCTCCATTGAGTGCTTGGAAGAACTTGCCTGTAAAACTGTGTATCTCAGGGTGTGTTTCATGACAAATTAAGTTATTGAGGATTTTAATTTATTGAAAGCATCCATGGTTACTTGCTTTCTATTTCTTCTTGAGAGAAGTGTGGCCTCTCGGATTTAACCAAGACCAACACTTCCACTTGTGCATAGAACTCAATCTTTCCTGCCTATGGTAGGACATAACTCTGGTAATTCTCCCATCTCTCTCTTGCATCATCAGGTTCTCCCTTTGATTTGTTCATGTTCAATAGCATCCAATATATTTGAGTTCCTCAAATCTTAAAAAACAAACGAAAAACCTCTAGGGACCCCCTCATCTTGCTCTAGCAGTATCTTCATTTATCTGCTTCCTTTACCATAAAACTCTTCAAAAGACATGTCTCCACTTGCTTTTTTCAATTTATCTCCTTCCATTTACTCCTGAGGTCAATGCAATCAGGCCTTTTCCCCAACAATTCATGAAGGGTGCTCTTGAAGAGCCACCAGCATTATCTACCTTGTTAAGTCCAGTCCAGGTCAGTTAATTTTCTGTCTTTCTCTTACTTGACTTGTCAACCACATTGACTTAGTTTATTACCTACAGAAACACTTTCTTCACTTGGATTTCAACACCACACATTATTTTGGTTTCACTCCTACCTCACTAGCTACTATTTCTCAGTCTCCTTTAATGTGTTTTTTAATCTTGAAACACTGGAGGGTCTCCCATTTCAGTCCTCAGACCTCTTCTTCTGCAGCTAACTTCACTCCTTTGTGAAAGCATCCAGACTCATCGATTTAAAAGTCATCTGAACACAAATAAGCCCCAAATTAGTATTTAGAGAGGAATTCTCCTTTGAATCCCAGACTTGTATATCCAACTTTGCACTTGCTATTCCTCAGTATACCTTGCCCCCAGCCTTCTTGTTGTTATTATTGCTGTTAGGTGCCGTATTTTTGGTTCTGACTCATAGCAACACTATGTACAACAAAACAAAACACTGCCCGGTCCTGTACCATCCTCACAATCATTGCTATGTTTGAGCCCATTTTTACGGCCATGCTGTCAATCCATCTTGTTGAAGGTCTTCTTTTTCACTGACCCTCTACTCTACCAAGCAGGATGTCTTTTTCTGGGAACTGACCCTCCTGATAGCATGTTCAAAGTGTGTGAGATGAAGTCTTGCCATCCTGGCTTCTAAGGAGCATCCTCTCTGTACTTCTTCCAAGACAGTTTTTTTGGCAATTGTTCTGTCAGTCTATGGTATAGTCAATATTCTTTGCCAACAGCAAAACTCAAAGGTTTCAGATCTTCTTAGGTCTTCCTCATTCGATGTCCATTTTTCACACGCATATAAGGCAATTGAAAGCACCATGGCTTGGGTCCCATGCACCTTAGTCCTAAAAATGGCATCTTGCTTTTTTTTTTTAAACAATTTAAAGAGCTGTTTTGTAGAAAATGTGCTAATGTAATAACTCGTTTGATTTCTTGATTTTTGCTTCCATGGGCATTGATTGTGGATCCAAATAAAATGAAATCTTTGACAACTTCAATCCTATCTCCATTTATGACAATATTACTTATCGATCAGTTGTGAGGATTTTTGTTTTCTTTATGTTGAGGCGTAATCCATACTGAAGGCCTTCATCTATCAGTTTCATCAGTAAGTTCTTCAAATCCTCTTAGCTTTCAGCAAACAAGGTTGTACCACCTGCATATTACAGGTTGTTAATGAGTCTTCCTCCAAACCTGATGCTGCATTCTTCTTCATATAATCTGGCTTTGGTAATTATTTGCTCATCATACAGCCTTACCTATCTCAAAAAAACAAAAACAAACAAACAAAAAAAACAAAAACAAAGCAGAATCATTTACTGTCAAGTTGATTCCAACTCAGGGCAATCCTACATGTGAAGCAGAACTGTCTTCCATAGAGTTTTCAATACCAGTGACCTTTTGGAAGTACATCACCAGGCCATGCATCTAAGATTCCTCTGGGTGGATTTCAACCACCCAGCTTTTTGTTAGTAGCTGAGCATGTAACCTTTTGCACCACACAGTGGCCTTACCTATCACAGTGAATGACAACTGTATTCTTTCAGGTGTTAGGTAGATTTCTCTCATTGAGCACCGTCTTTGATTCTTCTATTCCTCTTATACCCTGTGTCCAACCTTTCAGAAAACTCAGTAATGTATACCGATAAAACTTATCCAGAATTCAGGCAAATCTCACCACCTTCACTGTTATCACCATGACCCAAGCCACTATCATTTTAGGATTTTTACAAAAGTACTTTCCATGGCCTCCCTGCATCTGCCATTGCTATCATCAGGAGGTTGTTTATATAATATACTCACACCACCTCTTTGATTTCATGTTTGTGTTTTCCGTAGCATTCATTCTATTATAGTCCTGCTGGTCTCCATATGTTGATCATTGATTTTGTTGGCTCCCTGTTTTTGTTTTTCAATGATTTTCATTCCTGGCTGTTTAAATCATAATATGCAGAATGATGATAAGGGTTTTGTAGTTGTTTTTTCTGTCTGTCTCTTTCCAAATGTGTGTGCACTCTCTCTTCTCTAAGATGCTCCCACTACACCTTGTATTTTATCTATTATTTCATGTGTTTTAAGTGATAGTGTTAGGATGGCAAAGGGTGACTTTAAAATGTGATTTTTTTTTTTTCAAAAAGGCATGTCGAGAATACCATAGATTAACAAAGTTCATATGGAAACAGTTAACATGTGGTAAAATAAATTGATAAATACATGAAAATATTGAATTCATTTAAAGATGAAAGGTTTATAGACTTCCTGGCCTGACAGTGATTGGAGAAACTTGGAGAGTATGGCTCCCAGACACCTTTTAGCTCAGTAATGAAGTCACTCCTGAGTTTCACCCTTCAGCCAAAGATTAGACAGGCCTATAAAACAGAATGAGACTAAAGGGGCACAACAGCCCATAAGCAAGGACCAGAAAAAAAAGTGTGCCACTAAATGCAGGTAGCTCACATCAAAGTGACTGACATGTTGACGGCGAATAGTAGTAAAGGCTCAACCTAAGGAGGTATGTCAGGATAGCACTGGGACATTATTTATAGAGTGCAAAATCGTACAATATTCAAAAAAAAGACAATTTGAGATTTAAAAAAAAGGCAAAATGTTTTTAAGTGAATATTAACTTGGAACACCATCTTCACCTATAAAATAATAGTTGTCATTTACCTAAACTTACTGAGTACAGATAAACCTGCAAACTGGTCCTAGCCAGTGACACTGTGATTTCTCACAACTCTATTAAAAAGGAAGAACCATACTTTCAATTCACAGCCCCTGAGTGAAAAGAGAGATACACATTGAAAGAATTTTGACAAAATTGTAAAAGGTGGTTATGAAAATCAAAAGAGGAAGTAACAGTTCTGTCTATACTGTTTGCAGCCAGAATTGACCACGAAGAATAGATTAGAATCTGCTTTATGAAACATGCAGAATGAAGATTAAGGTTCAGGAGACATTAATGACACTAGATAAATTCCTAGGTATTTACATTTTTACGTATTTTAGCTATTATAAATATAATATATTCACCTATGTAAACTAAATTTTTACACCTTAAATTGGAATCAGACTTCCTAATATCATTAATGAGAAAGACATGCTTTCAGTTGTATGGAAAAAGGGAAGATTGATGTGCAAGCTGTGTGAATTGGAGATGAGCAGGAACAGGTGAAGAAAAGTAAATGGCAGTCACCTGGCCTCTAAGGGTCAGGAAATCAGCCTTCCTGAATTCCCATTTATTATTGTCTTGGTCAGGGAGCCCTGGTCATAAAGCGATTAAACACTCGGCTGCTAACCAAAAAGCTGGAGGTTCAAACCCATCATCCACTCTGCAGGAGAAAGACGTGGCAGTCTGCTTCCGTAAAGTTTTACAGCTTTGGAAATCTTATAGGGCAGTTCTACTCTGTACTAAAGGGTCACTAGGAGTCAGAATTGACTTGATGGCAGTGGATTTGGTTGGCTTGGATTGTCTTGGTCTATCAGAATTTGCACTGCCCTGGGATCAGAATGACAACAAAAGTGATTAACGGAGCTTTGGATATTGAGCCGCCAGGGATACAGAGGTTGCAAATAGCCTTCCTGTGACAACTTCACTCAAAAGTCCTTCTCTAGTCAAGGAGCAGTGCACCTGAAACTCCACCCACAGATGGTCTTCATGCCCAGGAGCCTGGTGCCTCCCTTGGTCTCTCTGCCTTTCCTGAGTACAGATTTTCTGGCTACAGCACCCAACATCCAGGGCAGATGTCAAGCATCATTCCTGGTGATGCCAGCCAGGTAACCTAAATCCCTTAATGTTTGGAAATTAGGACAGGTGTTTCCTTATAGCTTCATTCAGGGGAAACTGTGAAGTGAGTACATGCATGAAATGATTAGAGCCAACTCACCCATGGACTCCTGCCTGTCTCCCATCTTTCTGACATATTTCCTCGTATCTTTGCAGCAATATCAAGCAGCATTTATTCAGCTAATCTCTTACTCTCTCTACAATGGCAAGGATCATTTTCTTCTGGAGCAGAAATTTGCCCTTCTCAAATGTGACCGCTAGAAAATTCCTTGTCGTTTACTTGTATTCTTGTGCTGCCGGTGGGAGGAGAGTTGGTGAGCTTCCCTTTATCTTCCTATAACTGGTTATTGATATACCATCTTTGGGAAAGTTTTGGTATTATACTTTGAGGCTCCAGGGAAGCAATTGGAGACACAGACTTAGGTACCTCACTAGTTTGTCTGTTTCTCTTTATAAGATTACAAAATATTTAAAATTAGAACAATATAGACAGTGTAAGAAAAAAAAAGACCACCTCTTACACATTTCCAGAATTGACAATTGTTGACGTTCTGCTGTAGCAACTTCAAGTATTCTTTTTAAAGTGGCAAAATAATGTGTATACAGGAAGCATACCTTTTGTAATCCTTTCTGTTGTTCTCTTTCCGTTCCAGAAGCAGCGTTCATAGTTTTATATTCTAAATGTACATATCTGTCTATCTGTGTATATGTATATACATGTTTTTGTTAGGTGCCATTGAGTCAGTTTCAACTCATAGCAATGCTATGTATGACAGAATGAAACACTGCCCAGTCCTGCACCATCTTCACAATCATTGTTATGCTTGAGCCCATTGTTGGAGCCACTGTGTCAATCCATCTCATTGAGGGTCTTTCTCTCTTTTGCTGTCCCTC
This sequence comes from Elephas maximus indicus, assembly GCF_024166365.1. Taxonomy (NCBI): domain Eukaryota; kingdom Metazoa; phylum Chordata; class Mammalia; order Proboscidea; family Elephantidae; genus Elephas; species Elephas maximus. Next base: position 14,147,305 of record NC_064821.1, read on the forward strand.
TACTCTACAAAGCCTGATGTCCTTCTCCAAGCCTGTTCTCCCCTGATAACATGGATGTGAACCAAGTCTCGCCATCCTTGCTTCTAAGGAGCATCCCAGTGGATAGGCAGCTAGGAGGCAATAACTATAATAACTATCAGTTAGGAAATGAAGAAACAAATTGTGGTGTAATAACATAGTGAAATACCTACTCTATTGTACTTAAAAAAATTAAGCAGAATTAAATGTATCAGCATTAATTTAAAACAAAACATTAAGAGAACCAATTGTAAAAGGACATATTCAGTATGATTCCGTTTATAGGAAGCTTTTAAAAATGGAAAAAATACTATTTTGTGGTGAATAATATTAAATATAGTAAAAAGTGCAGAGGAACAATGCCAAGCAAGTTAATGTAGTGCTTAGCGCTGAGGAAGGAAAAGAATCAATATTGTGTAAAATACATGATGTGGGGAATCTCAAATATACATACATTCTTTTCTTGCAATAAGAATATCTAAAGCAAGGGTGGTGAAGTGTGTGAATTGATAGTGTTGACTGGTGGGTACCCAACCCTTCATTGTTATTCTCTGTACTTTTCATTTTTCTTGAAGTATCCATAATACGAAAATACCTTCTTAGGTTTAAAAAAAAAAAATCAAAGTTTTTTCATGTTGTAAGTAGAATTCTTCTCAATTTTTTTTTCTCCGCTAGGTTGTCATTATTTGTGTTGATGCATCTAGACCTAATGTATTTGTTTTCATTGTTATATATTTCTGCAGCTGTCCATGCCAAATGAATATTGATATCGTTGATGTTCATTCAGGGTGTTTCCTTCTTCTGCTTCTCTACCTGAGCAAGATTCCCAGTAGGCATTTTCACAAATAAATTCTTCCCTGAAGTTTGCGGTTATTATGCCAGGAATGTTCTCTCTTTTTGTCTTCCCTCAACTGCCCTGTTCATCACTTCTGTCCTAGGAGTAACAGATGCCAGGTGCTAATATTCATCACACACACACACACAATCATAATAGGACATACCTTTGTGAGGGCCCCATATGCTGAGCACTGTACCAATTGCCTTGTGCCTGCTCATTTCTCATCATTGCAACATCTCCATAAGTTTTTGTTTTTTAATTTTTTATCGTGGTACAAATATACACAACAAAACACACAGGAATTCAGCAATTTCAGTGACACTGAAATTCAGTTCAGTGACACTGTTTACATCCTTCAAGTTGCACAAACCATCCTAGGTATCTTTTTCCAAATTATCCCACCAGCAGGAACATACATTCAATGCCTTCTAATCAAAAGCTCTCTTGTCCCAGTCCTTCCACCCCTGGGAACCATTAATAAGCTTTGGTTTATCTATATTTGCTTACTTTATATTAATGACTTTATACAGTGTCTGTCCTTTTGTGACTGACTTATTTCCCCAGCATAATGTTTTCTAGGTTTATCCAAAAGGAACCCTGTTGGCACAGCGATTAAGCAAATGTCTGCTAACTCAAAAATCGGTGGTTTGAATCCAACAGCCACTCTATGGGAGAAAGATGTGTCAACCTGCTTCTATAAATATTATAGCCTCGGAAAGTCTATGGGGGCAGTCCTACTTCTTCTTGTAGGGTTGTTATGAGTTGGAATTAGGCTGGACACCAACAAAGTATTCAATCGTGTATATATCATACTTTGTTTATCCATTCATCGGTTGACCATTTCAGTTATTTCCACCTTTGGCTATTGTGATAAGTCCTGCAAGGAGCATCAGTGTACAGGTATATGTTTGCATTTCTAACTTCACTTCTTCTGGGAATGTATTTGGATTGACTTGATAGCAATTGGTCTAGTATTGGGGTTGCTGGGTCATGTAGTTGTCCCATGTTCAACCTTTTGAAGGGTGGCCAACCTGTTTTCCACAGCAACTATACCATTTTGCATTTCCACAGGAATAGATGAGGTTTCCAATTTCTCCACATCCTCTCCACTGTTTATTGTTTTCTTTTTTTTAACATTGTCATTATAATAGGGGCGAAGGGATATCTCATTGTGGTTTTGATTTGCATCTCCCTAATGGATGACTTTGAGCATCCTTTCATGTGGTTGTTTGCCATTGGAATGTCCTATTTGATGAAATAGGCTTTAAAGAGAATGATATGCCACCTATCATGTCCAGGGAAGAATTTTTTAACACTTCCTATAATTGGGAGAACAGAGAATCTCGTCTACTTAGTTGCCTAGCTTTTCTTGGATTCAGTCACTAATGCAGAGGACTTATGTTTCCATGAGGAAGTCTTTTGAGGTTCAGGTTTATAGATAACATTTTCTAATATTCACCCCAGATCCAAAGTGTGGACCTGGTTGGATGCCATCCCATCGGCTACGTACTAACTTCGTAGGCAGAGGTGGAAATACCCTGAAGACTTTATTCGAAGGAGATACTAGAATTTTTTAAGGGGAATTATGAAATCTGAGTGACTAGGGGTATTAATTGTGTACTATTTGGATACATTAACAGAGCGACAGCAAGAGAATCATCTCGGCAGTTAGGTAATCTGAGCTCAGACACAATCACTGCTACTCACTCACTTTGCACGTTGTGTCTATGACATAACACCACCTTTCCCAAGTGTACGCCCAGGTTGATGGTGGTGACAGTATGAACTAATTCTTTACTTCATCTTCATAACTTGGTACAATGTGTTGAGGTAGAGTGGGTGCTCAAAATTTGAACCTTCAGAAGGATTAGAGGGAGACGAAGAAAGAGGAGTAAGTGGAAAGAAAGATTTGAATATTTCCTTAGGTTCATAATGTAGACAAGAACATTTTTTTCTGAAGTAGTGGTTTTCAACCTTCAGCATACATCAGAATCACATGGAAGTCTTGTTAAAACATAAACTGCTAGTCTTCATCCCAGAGTTTATCATCAGTAAGTCTGGAGTGGGCCCAAGAACTTACATTTTTACAGGATTTCAGGTAATGATCTTGCTGGGTGTCGAGGAACCACACTTTTGATTATCTGTCACCGCATCTTCTCCATCAGATTCACCAACAATATGGAACCCAGAAATCAAAGAGGTGTTTTAAAATTCATTTTTCTGGGACTTACAAAGGATCCAGAATTGCAGCCCCTCCTCTTTAGCCTATTTCTGTCCATATACCTGGTTGCCCTCCTGGGAAACCTACTCATCATCCTGGCTGTCAGCTCTGACTCCCACCTCCACACCCCCATGTACTTCTTTGTCTCTAGTCTCTCCTTCACTGATATCTGTTTCAGTACAACCATGATCCCGAACATGCCGGTGAACATCCAAGCACAGAATCATAGCATCATTTACATAGGGTACCTCACCCAGGTCTGCTTTGTCCTGGTATTTACTGGTTTGGAGAATTTTCTCCTTGCAGCAGTAGGCTATGACCTCTATGTGGCCATCTGCCACCCACTGATATACACCATCATCATGAACACCTGCCTCTGTGGCTTGCTCTCCCTACTCTCCTTATTAATCAGCATTGCGAATGTCCTAACTCACAGTCTGGTGGTGTTGCATCTGTCCTTCTGCACAGACCTGGAAATCCCTCGTTTCTTCTGTGAACTTGATCAGATTCTCGAGCTCGCCTGTTCTGATACCATTATCAATTACATCCTAGTGTATTTTGTGGCTTCTTTTTTCTTTTTTGTGGTGGTGTTCCTCTCTCTGGAATCATTTTCTCTTACACTCAGATTGTCTCCTCTACTATGAGAATGCCATCACTGGGTGCAAAGTATAAAGCTTTTTCCACTCGTGGGTCTCACCTCTCAGTTGTTTCCTTATTCTTTGAGACAGGCTTTGGTGTGTACATCAGTTCTGCATTTACACACTCTTCCAGCAAGACAGCAGTAGCCTCAGTGATGTACAGTGTGTTCCCTCAAATGATGAACCCTTTTATCCACAGCCTGAGGAACAGGGACATGACAGGAGCCTTGAGGAAAATCATCAGTAGGATACCATCATTTAAGTAACTGTGTCTTCTGTTTTGGGCTTGGGATAGGATGGGTCAATGGGGAAGGAATACTGCTGACATGGATTGAATTTTATCTCCTAAAAATATGTGTATGAATTTGGTTAGGCAAACATTCCCAGTATTGCGTGATTGCTCACCATTTTGTCATCTGATGTGATTTTCCTATGTGTTGTAAAATCTATGTCTATGATGCTGATGAGATGGGATTAGAGGCAGTTATGTTTATGAAGCAGGACTCAATTTACAAGATTAGATTTGCCTTGATCAAATCTCTTTTGAAATCTAAAAGAGGGAAGCTGGCAGAGAGGCAGGGGTACCTCATACCACCAGGAAAACAGTGCTGGGAGCAGAGGATGTTCTTTGGATTTGGGGTTCCTGAGCAGGGAAGCTCCTAGACCAAGGGAAGATTGACAAGAAGGACCTTCCTCCAGAACTTGTGGAGAGAGAAAGCCTTACTCTGCAGCCGATGCCCTGAATTTGGACTTCTAGCCTACTATACTGTGAGAAAATAAACTTTTGTTTGTTGAAGGCACCCACTTTTGGTATTTCTGTTATAGCAGCACTAGATAACTAAGGCAACTGGTTATCCAAGATGTCTGACAGTTCAATCAGCATATTCTTCTAAAACAACTGGGTAACATAACGGCTAGGTACATTTCAGTTAATTCATGATAAATGGAGAAAAATATTAAACTTGTCAAGACTTTCATTTTACTTGGATCCACAATCAACACCCGTGGAAGCAGCAGTCTGGAAATCAAATGACGTATTGCATTGGGCAAATCTGATGCAAACAATTCTTTAAAATGTTAAAAAACAAAGATGTCACTTTGAAGATTAACGTGTACCTCACCGAAGCCAAGGTATTTTCAATTGGCTCATATGCATATGAAAGCTGTGGAATGAATGCAGAAGATGAAAGAAGAATTGATGCCTTTGAATTACGGTGTTGACAGAGTCTTGAACATACCATGGGCTGCCAGAAGAACAAATAAATGTGTCTTGGAAGAAGTACAGCCAGAATGCTCCTTAGAAGCGAGGATGGAGAGACTGTGTCTCATGTACTTCGGACATGTTATTAGGAGGGATCAGACCCTGGAGGACATCGTGCTTGGTAAAATAGAGGGTCAGGGAGAAATAGGTAGCCACTGAAAGAGATGGACTGACAGTGGTTGCATCAATGAGCTTCAACACATAGCAATGATTGTGAAAATTGGACAGGACTGGGCAGTGTTTCATTCTGCTGAATTGACTTGATGACCCCTAACAACAAGAGTAACGATAAAGAGATAATCTTTCCTAGAAATCATCAAGAGAACATCCTATATCATCAGCTTGAATTGGGGCATATGCCCCTTCTAAAAATAATTACTGTCAAGAGAAATTTCATTACCTTGGAAGGACAAAATGAATGCTCTGATTAGAAAAGTGTGAAGTGGGGTTAAGTGCTACAATGATTACAAATGTTTAGAACAATGCCTGCCACGTAGAATTAAATGAATTTACCTAATGAATGTGAGTCAGCACAATTGATTTACAAGTGTAGCACTCTCTTTCTCCTTTTGTAATTCTTTCTCTTTCCTATATTTTAAGCACTTACTTCAGCCATTATCCTCATTTACTAGTTTGAATATGTATTAGCAATTGATACTTGTGGTGTAGGCAATGCTGTATTTGGAAATACTTCATTGGATGTTTATTTGTCCTGCTGTGTTCTCTTTCTTATCCTGAAAGAGAAACTTGAAATTTTCATTCTCAAGTACTTGTTTTAGTGGCTTATTTTTAAGTTGGTTGGATTGATCAGTGTTTTCCCTTTTGGATTGTGCATGTCGTATCTTCATTCAAGAAGTGATTAACTCTTCCAATCTCATAAAAATGTCCGCCTATATTGTCTTGTAAACATTTAATCATTTTTACTTTTGTGTTTAAAAGGCATTGGAATTATCTTTGAATATGATGTGATGGAGAATCCAATTTCATTTGCTTTCCATATGGATAAAAACTGATCTCAGACTATTTCCTGAATGATACCATCCTTTCTCTGCAATGCCCTGTTGTCATAAATAAAATGTCTGATGCTTCTGTCTTTGATAAGTGTTCATATAGATGAAGATCCTGTTAGTTCTTTCAATAGTATACTAGAACCATCCTGTTTTAGTCATTATAGATCCATGATATATCTTGATAGTTGGTAAGGCAAATAGTCCCCATTGTTCTTATTTGCCATCAAGGTAGATGTTCTTTCTCCTTGTTCTTGTGTAAAATTTTTAAACCCTGGGATTTCTCTTTCTTGTGCTAACCTGGCCTGGTTTGGGCACTAAGGTTGTGGCTAGCCTTATAAAGGGAGATAAAGAATATCCGGTCCCTAACATTTTCTGAAACCTTCCTTTAATCTTTAAATTAACTCCCTTGAGTGCTTTGAAGAATGTTCCTGTAAAACTGCATATCTCAGTTTGTGTTTTGGGACAAATTATATTAATGAGTACTTCATTTTTTTTTTTAATGTTTCCAAGGTTACTTGCTTTCTGTTTCTGCTTGAAAGAATTACAGTCAGGTGGATTTAACTAAGACCAACACTTCCACTTGTGCATAGAATTCAATCTTTCCTGTCTATGTTAGGACATAACTCTGGTAATTCCCCCATCTCCCTCTTGCATCATCAGGTTTCTCCCTTTAACTTGTTCATTTTCAATAGCATGCAAGATATTTGAATTCCTCAAATCTTACAAAAAAGAAAGAAAAAATAAAGTTCCCTGAACCCTTCATTTTGCTCTACCAGTAGATTCATTTCTCTGCCCTCTTCATATAGCAAAACTCCTCAAAAGAGATGTCTCCACTCACTCTCCCCAATTCTTCTCTCTCTATTTACTCTTGAGGTCTATGCAATCAGGCCTTTGCCCCAACACTTTACAGACAGTGCTTTTGAGGAGCTGCCAATGTTCTCTACCTTAGCAAGTCCAACCCAGTCCAGGTCAGTTAATTCTCTGTCCTTCTCTTTTCAACCACATTGTCTCAGTTTATTACATATTGACACACTTCCGTCACTTGGCTTTCAGCACCATATATTGTTTTGACTTTATTCCTACCTGACTAGCTACTATTTCTCTTGATGTGTCTTCTCATCTTTCCAGTCTCTAAACACTGGAGGGCCTCTTCTTTTAGTCTTCAGACCTCTTCTTCTCCAGCTACATTCAATCCTTTGCAACAGCATCCAGACTCATAGATTTAAAATTCATCTGAAGACAAATGAATCCTAAATTTATAGGTAGAAAGGAGCACTTCCCCGAATGCCAGACTTATATATCCAACTTCCCACTTACTATCCCTCAATTAAAAAAAAAAAAAAGGTATTCCATCAGTTCCTGGTAGCTTGTTTTTCACCAATGCCTTCAGTGGAGCTCAGGCTTCTTCCTTCAATACCATCAGTTCTTGATTGTATGCTACCTCCTAAAATGGTTGAAAGTCTATCAATTACTCGACAATTAGTGACTCTGTATTCTTTCTATCTTCATTTGATGCTTCCTGCATCGTTTAATATTTTTCCCATAGAAACCAGCAATATTGCGATTGGAGGCTTGAGTTTTTTCTCCAGTTCTTTCAGCCTGAGAAACACCAAGTGTATTCCTCCCTTTTGGTTTTCTATCTCCAGGTCTTTGCACATGTCATTCATTATAATACTGTACTTTGTCTTCTCAAGCTGCCCTTTGAAGTCTTCTGTTCTGCTCTTCTACTTCACCATTTCATCCTTTTGCTTTAGATACTCAACATTCAAGATCAAGTTTCAGAGTCTCTTTTGACATCCATTTTGGTCTTTTCTTTCTTTCCTTTTTAATGACTTTTTGCTTTCTTAGCATATGAAGTCCTTGATGTCATTCTACAGCTCATCTGGTCTTTGGTCATTAGTGTTCAATGCATCAAATCTATTCTTGAGGTGGTCTCTAAATTCAGGTAGGGTATACTCAAGTCATACTTTGGCTCTCATGGACGTATTCTAATTTTCTTCAGTTTCGACTTGAGCTTGCATATGTGTAATTGGTGGTCTGTTCTGCAGTCGGCCCCTGGCCTTGTTCTGACTAATGATATAGAGCGTTTACATCTTCTCTTCCCACAGGTGTACTCAGTTTGATTCCTGTGTATTCCATCTGGCGAGATCCACATGTATAGTCACCATTTATGCTGCTGAAAATGTTATTTTCGATGAAGAAGTTGGTCTTGCAAAATTATATCATGCAATCTCTGGCATTGTTTCTATCATCAAGGCCATATTTTCCAACTACTGATTCTTCTTTGTTTTCAACTTTTGCATTCCAAGTGCCAGTAATTATCAATGCATTCTGATTGCAGGTTTGATCAATTTCAGACTGCAGAAGTTGGTAAAAATCTTCAGTTTCCTCATCTTTGGCCTTAGTGGTTGGTGCATAAATTTGAATAATAGTAGTAGTGACTGATCTTCCTTATAAGTATATGGATATTACCCTATCACTGACAACATTGTCTTTCAGGATAGATCTTGAAATGTTCTTTTTTTACAATGAATGCAATGCCATTCCTCTTCAAGTCGTCATCCCTGGCATAGTAAACCATATGAATATCCAATTCAAAATGGCCTATACCAGTCCATTTCAACTCACTAATGCCTAGGATATCTAAGTTTATATGTTCCATTTCATTTTTGATGATTTCCAATTTTCCTAGTTTCATACTTAATACATTCCATGTTCTTATTATAAATGAATGTTTGTAGTTGTTCTCATTTTGAGTTGTGCCACATCAGCAAATGAAGGTCCAGAAGCTTGGCTCCATCCAGATTATTAAGGTCATCTCTACTTTGAAGAGGCAGCTTTTCCCAAGTTGTATTTTGAGAGCCTTCCAACTTGAGGGGCTCATCTTCTGGCACTATATCAAACATTGTTCTGATGCTATTCAAAAGGTTTTCATTAGGTAATTCTTTTCAGAAGGAGACTGCTCAGTCCTTCCTAGCCTGTCTTAATATAGGAGCTCAGCTGAAATATCAAACATTGTTCTGCTGCTATTCAAAAGGCTTTCGTTAGGTAATTCTTTTCAGAAGGAGACTGCTCAGTCCTTCTTCCTAGCCTGTCTTAATATAGGAGCTCAGCTGAAACCTGTCCACCATGGGTGGCCTTCTGGTATTTGAATACCAGTGGCATAGCTTCCAGTATCACAGCAACAGGCAAGCCCCACAGTACTACAAACTGACAGACGTGTGGGGGTCTGTCAAATGGATACAGTTTTAGAAATGCTTGCTTGTCTATGCCAAGGAATTTGGAAGACAGCTACCTGGCCAACTGACTGAAAGAGATCCATATTCATGCCTATTCCAAAGAAAGGTGATCCAAAAAAATGCGAAAATTATAGAAAAATATTGTTAATATCACACTCAAGTAATATTTTGCTAAAGATCCTTCCAAAGTGGTTGCAGCAATATATCAACATAGAACTGCCAGAAATTCAAGCCAGATTCAGAAGAGGACATGGAAGCAGGGATATCATGGCTGATGTCAGATGGATCCTGGCTGAAAGCAGAAAACACCAGAAAGATGTTTACCTGTATTTTATTCACCATGCAAAGGCATTTGACTGTGTGAATCATAACAAATTATGGATAAGATTGTGAAGAATGGAAATCCTGGAATGGTTAATTGTTCTCATTTCAGAAAAAGTTAATTTTCCTGTACATGGATCAAGAGACAGTCATTCGAAAAGAACAAGGGCATAATGTGTGCTTTAAAGTCAGGAAAGTTGTGCATCATGGTTGCATCCTTTCACCATATTTATTCAATCTGTATGCTGAGCAAATAATCCAAGTAACGGAACTATATGAAGAAGAACTGGGCATCAAAATTGGAGGAAGACTCATCAACAAAGTGCGATATGCAGTGGGCAACCTTGTTTAAAGTGTTGAAGAGCAAAGATATCACCTTGAAGACTAAGGTGCCCCTGACCCAAGCCATGGTATTTTCAATTGCATTTTTTGCCTGTGAAAGCTGGAAAATGAATAAGGAAGACCAAAGAATAATTGATGCCTTTGAATTGTGGTGTTGGCGAGGAATATTGACCATACCATGGGTGCCAAAAGAATGAACAAATCTTTCTTAGAAGAAGTACAACCAGAATTCTCCTTAGGAGCAAGGAAGGGGAGACTGCGTCTTACATACTTTGGACATGTTGTCAGGAGGGATCAGTCCCTGGAGGAGGACATCATGCTTGGCAGAGTACAGGGTCAGTGGAAAAGAAGAAGACCCTCAATGAGTTGGATTGACACAGTGGCTGCAACAACAAGCTAAAGCATAACGACGATCATAAGGATGGTTCAGGACCAGCAGTGTTTCGTTCTGTTTTACATAGGGTCGCTGTGAGGTGGAACCAACTCGACAGCACCTAACAACATCTGCAACATTTTCGTGGTCAGGGAGCCCTGAGGGTTCAATGGTTAAGTGCTCAGCTGCTAACAGAAAAGTTGGTATTCACACCAACCAGCTGCTATACAGGAGAAAGATGTGGCGGTCTGCTCCCTTAAAGATCACAGCCTTGGAAACCCTGTGGGGCAATTCTACTCTGTCCTACAGGGTTGCTATGAGTTGGAATTGACTTGTCAGCAGTAGATTCGCTTGGTTTCCATTGGCTTGGTCTTTCAGGATTTACACTACCCTGGGAATAGAATGATAATAAAAGGGTTTGGTTAATGAGGAGCTTTGGATATTGAGTCCCTAGAGACACAGAGGCTGTAAGTAGTCTACCTGTGACCGCTTCACTCAAAAGCCTTCTCCAGCCAAAAAGCAATGCACCTGAGACTCCATTCAGAGATGGTTCTCATGCCAGGAGCCTGGTGCCTCCCTTGGTACCTCTGCCTTTCCTGAGTACTGACCTTCTGGCTACATCATCCAACATCCAGGGCAGATGTGAAGCATCATTCCTCAGTGATGCCAGCCAGGTAACCTAAATCCCTTAGTTAATGTTTGGAAATGAGGAGAAACGTTTCTCTGTAGCTTCATCCAGGGGAAGGTGTGAAGACAGTACATGCATGAAATGATTAGAACCAAGTCACCTATGGACTCCTACATTTCTCCCATCTTCCTGACATGTTTCCTTGTACCCGAATCAGACAGTACTTACTCAGCTAGTCTCTTACTGTGTCTCTACAATGGCAAGGATCAAATTCTTTCTGTGCAGAAAACTACCCCTTCTCAAACGTTGAGTATTAGAAAATTCCCTGACATTTACTCGTATTCTTGTGCTGGTGGTGGTGAGGAGAGTTGTTGAGCTTCACTTTATCTTCCTATCCCTGGTACTTGATATACCATCTTTAGGAAAGTTATGGTATTATCCCTGGTGCCAGGCTCTGAGAGCTCTGGGGGAAGAAGCAAAGATCCAGGCAGACTTAGCAGGCTGCCTCGCTAGGTTATTTGTTTCTCTTTAAAAAACTAACAAATATTTGAAATTAGAATACTACAGGCAGTATAATGAAACAACCAACCAACCAAACAAAAACACCTGTTACACCTTCCAGAATTCACATTGTTGATGTTCTGCTGTAGCAGCTTCAAGTATTTTTTTTAAGTGACAAAATAATATGTATACAGAAAACATCTCCTTTGTAATCCTCTCTGTTGCTCTCTTTTCCTCCCAGAATCAGCAGCATCTTGGATGTTATGTTATCCCCCAGTCATGGTTTTATATTCTACATGTATATTTCTCTCTCTCTGTATATGTACGTACATACACACACACACGCACATAGACACACACACACACGCATATATATATGTTATATACATATAAACCAAACCGAGTGCATCACTGAGTCAGAATTGAATCGACATCACTGGGTTATATATATATACATAAGGCAGTAGATGGGTAGACAGAGAGTTAGAGAACAATTAGCAAAATAACTGTCAATTAGAGAATGAAGAAATATATTGTGGTGTAATAATATAGTGGAATACCCTATTGTAGTTAAAATTAATGAAGCACAATTAAAGGTATCAACATTCATTAAAAAAACATACCAAGAAAGCCAAATGTAAAATGACATATACAGTACAATTCTGTTTATATAAAGCTTTAAAAAACACAAACTGTGCAAGTCTATGGAAGAATTATACTACATGTAGTAAAAAGTGCAGAGGAATAAGGTCAATCAAGTTAGTGCAGAGGAATAAGGTCAATCAAGTTAATGTAGTGTTTAGCCCTGGAGAAGGAAAAGAATCAATATTGTGCAAAATACATGATGTGGGGAGCCTCAAATATTCCTGCATTATTTTGTGCAATAAAAATATCTAAAGCAAGGGTGGTGACGTGTGGGAATTACCAGTGGACTGGTAGGTGCCCAACCCTTCATTGTTATTCTCTGTATTTTTCATTGTGCTTGAATTATCCATTAAAAAAAAAAAACTCACTAGGTGTCTCAGTCATCTAGTGCTGCTATAACAAATATAACAAGTGAATGCCTTAAACAAGGAGAAATTTATTCTTTCACAGTCTAGTAGGATACAAGTCCATATTCAGGGCACCAGCTCCACAGGAAGGCTTTCTCTCTCTGTCAGCTCTGGAGGAAGGTCCTTGTCATTAATCTTCCCCTGATGGATGAGCATCTCAGACTCAGGGACCCTGGGTCCAAAGGATGCGCTTTGCTCCTGGTGCTGCTTTCTTGGTGATATGAGGTCCCCTTGTCTCTCTGCTTCCTTCTCTCTTTTATATCTCAAAAGAGATTGGCTTAAAACATTATCTAATCTTGTAGATCTCATTGATATAAAAAAATAACTGCCACTAATTCATTTCATTAACATCATAGTGATAGACATTATAACACATAAGGAAATCACATCAAATGACAATATGGTAGACAATCATACAATACTGGGAATCATGGCCTAACCAAGTTGACACATAATTTTTGGGAACACATTTCAATCCGTGACACTCGAGTAGATTTTAAAAAATAATAAAAAAAATTCATGCTGTAGACTTCTTGTCATACAATTTTTTTTTCCTCTGCAAGGATTTCATTATGTGTGTTGATTGATCTACACCTAATTTATTCTTTTTCATTGCTGTATATTTCATCATCCCATCCATACCAAAAGAATATTGATATCACTGATGTTCATTTAGGGTGTTTCTTCCTTCTGCTTCTCTACATGAGCAAGATTCCCATATAAATTCTTCCCTGAAGTTAGCATTTATTATGCTAGGAATGTTCTCTCATTTTGTCTTCCCTCAACTGCACTGTTCACTTCTGTCCTACGAGTAAAAGATGCCTGGTACTATTGTTCATGACACACACACACACGTACAATCACAACAGGACATGTCATTGTGAGGGCCCCATATGCTGAGCACTGTACCAGAAGTAAAAGATGCCAGGTGCTATTGTTCATGACACACACACTGTCTTCGTCATCTAGTGCTGCTATAACAGACATACCATAAGCGGATGGCTTTAACAAAGAGAAATTTATTTCTTCACAGTAAAGTAGGCTAAAAGTTCAAATTCAGGGTGTCTGCTCCAGGGGAAGCCTTTCTCACTCTGTCAACCTTCTCATCAATATTCCCCCAGACTAGGAGCTTCTTTGCCCAGGTACTCTGGGTCCAAAGGATGCACTCTGCTCCCAGCACTGCTTTCTTGGTGGTGTGAGGTCCTCCTGTCTCTCTGCTTGCTTCTCTCTTTTATATCTCAAGAAATTACCTTAAGACACAATCCAGTCTTTAGATTGAGTCCTGCCTCACTGACACAAGTGCCACCCACCCACCTTCATTACCATCATAGAGGCAGGATTTACAATATATAGGGAAATCACACAGTACTGGAAATTATGGCCCAGCCAAATTGATACACACATTTTTGGGGGAATATGATTTAATCCATGACACACACACACACACAATCACAACAGGACATGTCATTGTGAGGCCCTGTATGCTGAACACTGTACCAGGGGTGGTTTTCAAACTTTAGCATACATCAAAATGCATGGAAGTCTTGTTGAAACACAAACAGCTGAACTTCATCCCAGAGTTTATCATCAGTAAGTCCAGAGTGAGTTTCAAAAACTTATATTTCTAAAAAGATCCCAGGTGATGCTCTTGCTGGGCATCCAGGAGCCACACATTTGATTATCTGTCATCCCATCTTTTCCATCAGATTCACCAACAATATGGAACCTAGAAACCAAACAGATGTTTCAGAATTTCTTCTTCTGGGACTTACAGAGGATCCAGAACTGCAGCCTGTCTTATTTAGTTTGTTTCTATCTATGTACCTGGCCACCCTCCTGGGAAACCTACTTATTGTCCTGGTTGTCATCTCTGACTCCCACCTCCACAACCCCATGTACTTCTTTCTTTCCAATCTCTCCTTCGTTGATATCTGTTTCAGCACAACCACAATCCCAAACATGCTGGTGAACATCCAAGCACAGAATCAAATCATCACTTATGCAGGCTGCCTGACCCAGGTCTGTTTTGTAATGATATTTACTGGTTTGGAAAATTGTCTCCTTGCAGTAATGGCCTATGACCGCTATGTCGCCATCTGCCACCCACTGAGGTACACCATCATCATGAACCTCCACTGCTGTGGCTTGCTCTCCCTACTCTCCTTACTAACTAGCATTGTGAATGCCCTACTTCACAGTCTGTTGGTGCTGCATTTGTCCTTCTGCATAGACCTGGAAATCCCTCATTTCTTCTGTGAACTTGCTCAGATTCTCAAGCTCGCCTGTTCTGATACCCACATCAATTACATCCTAGTGTATTTTGTGGCTACTGTATGAGGTGGTGTTCCTCTCTCTGGAATCATTTTCTCTTACACTCAGATTTTCTCCTCTGTTTTAAGAATGCCATCAGTGGGTGCAAAATATAAAGCTTTTTCCACCTGCGGGTCTCACCTTTCAGTTGTGTCCTTATTCTATGGAACAGTCTTTGGTGTGTACATCAGTTCTGCATTTACACATTCTCCCAGGAAGATAGCAGTAGCTTCAGTGATGTACAGTGTGGTCCCTCAAATGATGAATCCCTTTATCTACAGCCTGAGGAACAGAGACATAAGGGGACCCTTGAGGACATTCATCAGTAGAATACTATCATTTTAGTGATTGTGTCAGCTGTTTTTGGGCTTGGGACTCTAGGATGGGTCAAAGTGGAAGGAATGCTGCCGATCAAGGATGCCTTACTGTTTCATGAGCAAGTTCTTCTAAAATGATTAGATAATATAATGGGTATGTACATTTCAACTTATTCATGATGAGTGAGAAAATACTGAAGTTGTCAATAATTTCATTTTACTTGGATCGACAATCAATGCCTATGGAAGCAGCGGTCATGAAACCAAATGACATATTGCATTGGGGAAATCGGCTATAAAAGACTTCTTTAAAGTGTTAAAAAGCAAAGATGTCACTTTGAGGACTAAGGTATACCTCATCCAAGCTAGAGTATTTTCAATCACCTCATATGCATGGCAGAGCTGGACAATAAATAAGGAAAAGTGAAAAAGAATTGATGCCTTTGAATTGTGGTGATGGTGAAGAATATTGAATACGCCATGGACTGCCAGAAAATGAACAAATCTGTTTGGAAGAAGTGCAGCCATAGCACTTACCTTCTATGCCACCAGGGTTTCCAATAGGGTCTGTGAAAAAGAGGAACACCTTCAATGAGATGGATTTACACAGTGGCTACAAGAGTGGGCTCAAACATAGCAATAATTGTGATGATGGTGCAGGACCAGGCAGTATTTTATTTATTGTGCATAACTGACTTGATGGCACCTAACAACAACAACACATTTCAACTTGGAGTTGAAACTTGGTTTTTCTCTTTATGTAGCTCTGTGCTGTTTGGTAAACTCTCTAAGCTCAGTTTTTTTTGTCAGGTGCCATAAAAGCAGAGCCTGAGGCAGGTGTTCTTATTACATGATTTTGGGGGCAGTGGTCTAGGAAAGAATGAAAACAGGAGAACGTGGATAGGGCAGGGAAATTATGTAAACAGAGTTGTGGTCATAGCTAGACACTCGATTCAGCCTGATTCTATGAATAGAGAAATACGATTGGAAATCCAGACTTAGCCTGCCTGTGAGGCAAGAGAGCTCTTTTTTCATGTCCCAATTTAGTAATCACTGAGACATAATCACTGGTAAGCCATATTTGTTCGAAGCAGCATCAGTATCATCAAGTGACGTTCCTTCCCGTCTCAGTACTGAGAGTAGAATCACAGGCCCCTTTTTAACCTAATTCCTGGTGTGGGGGTGGGGGGAAGATTACCATGAGAACCTTAGACTGACGATTTGAAGTATAATTCCTGCTGGGGTGTTAACCACTATGACCAAGAGGAGTACCTACCAAAAATACCTGGCACAGTGGTAAATGTTCAATAAAACTTTAAATGGTCATTGTAGTCCATGTCTTGTCTATATTCATAAGTATTCTAATCATTTGGCTCTCACATATTTTTGCCACTTGCTCCAGTGGTTGTATTTGTTTACCCTCATTGTAATAATTCTCAGCAGCTTTTATTCCTCTAATCTGAATAACCACAGTTTCTTAATAAGAATCGATGATACTGAAGGGAGAGTTCAAGCAGCACTGAAGACACTGGTGAAAAACAAGGCTCCAGGAACTGACGGAATACCAGCTGAGATGTTTCAACACATGGATGCAGTGGTGAAAGTGCTCACTCGTCTACACCGAGAAATTTGGAGGACAGCTACCTGGCCAACTGCCTGAAAGAGATCCATATTTATGCCTATTCCCAAGAAAGGTGATCCCACAGAATGCGGAAATTATCGAACAATGTCATTAATATCACACATAAGTAAAATTTTGCTGAAGATCATTCCAAAGCAGCTACACCAGTATATTGACAGGGAACTGCCAGAAATTCAGGCTGGATGCGGAAGAGGACATAGAGCTGGGGATGTCATTGCTGATGTCAAATGGATCCTGGCTGAAAGCAGAGAATATCCTAAGGAGGTTTACCTGTGTTTTATGGACTAGGCAAAGGCGTTCTATTGTGTGGATCATCACACATTATTGAAAACATTGTGAAGAACTGGAATTTCAGGACACTTAATTGTGGTGATGAGGAAACTGTACATGTATCAAGAGGAAGTAATTCAAACATAACAAGGGGATACTTCAAGCTTTAAAGTCACGAAAGGTGGGCATGAGGGTTATATCTTTTCATTATACTTATTCGATCTGTACGCTGAGCAAATAGTCCAAGAAGTTGGACTATATAAAGAACTGGGCATCAGGATTGGAGGAAGTCTCTTTAAGAGACTGCGATATGCAGGGGTGACACAACCTTGTTTTTTTAAAATGAAAAGGACTTGAAGCACTGAGGAAGATCAAAGGCTACAGGCTTCAGCATGGATTACATCTCAACAAAAAGAAAACAAAAATCCTCACAAAGGTAACAATAAACAACATCATGACAAACGGAGAAAAGTTTGAGGTTGTCAAGGATTTCATTTTACTTGAATCCACAATGAACACCCATGGAAGAGGCAGTCAAGAAATGAAAAGACACTTTGCATTGGGCAAATGTGCTGCAAAGGACCTCTTTAAAGTGTTAAAAAGCAAAGATATCACTTTAAGGACTAAGGTGCACCTGACCCAAGCCATAGTGTTTTCAATCACCTCATATGCATGCAAAAGCTGAACACTGAATAAGGAAGACTGAAGAATTAATGCCTTTGAGTTATGGTGTTGGCGAGGAATGTTGAATATACTATGGACTGCCAAAAGAAGGAACAAATCTGTCTTGGAAGAAGCACAGCCAGAATGTTCCTTAGAATTGAGGGTGGTGAGACTTCATCTCACATACTTTGTACCTGTTATTGGCAAGGACATCACGGTTGGTAAAGTAGAGGGCCAGTGAGAGGGAGGAAGACCCTTAATGAGATGGATTGGCACAGTGGCTGCAACAATGGCCTCAAGCATAGCAATGATCTTGAGGATGGCTCAGGACTGGGCAGTGTTTTGTTCTGTTGAACAGAGGGTTGCTATGAGTCAGAACCAACTCGAAGGTACCTAACAGAAACAACAACAAAATCTGAGTAACATAATCAAGTGAGTAGGGTAGGCATTGCAAAGTTTGATAACCTTTCTCTTGTACTTAAAGCTTGATAACCTTTCTCTTGTACTTTTTTGCTTTGATTCCTTCTCGCTGATTTATTGATAAGAATACATCTGAGTTTTTTCTTTTCTACTTAGTCACCACATCTTGCTGTGTTTCTTACTCATGTGGAAGCCACACACAGAAACATAGTTGAATAATAACAAATCGCTGATGTCTTAGAGGGTTGGCTGTAGTCTTAGGTCTCTCAAGAAAACCTTTTAATGTTTCTTTGGGAAGAAAACAGTTTTTCTATGAAGAAGAACTTTACTTTGAAAAGGAGTTGTAAATATGGTGGGAGAAAAGAGAAATTGGTAGGGCTAGGGGGACCACATTTTCCACAAACACACACACACACAAAGGGGGGCCATCAGTGAGAATCATCTCTAAGGGTGTGGGAGGAGAATAATGAAGGTCTCGCAGGAGAATCAAGAAGCCCTTGAGAGCCTTCTATTCTGGTCATCACTGGGGTGAAGGAGGGAGATTGTTTTTAGCAAGCTGGAGGACTAATCCCTACCCTGACTCAAGGTATCTTCTAGTGTAGACCTCCCCCCGTTGACATCCACAGAGCACCTTCAGGCATGCATCACCTGAGACCCTTGTTCATACTGCAGGGTCATGGACGTTATCCAAAGAATACTGACTTTGAATTTCTGGGGAGATGCCTGAAGGATGAGATGATGAAATAAACACTTCTGGAAATTCTTATGAACTCTGAGGTCTGAGAAGGGAGGTGCTAATATTAGAAGAACATGGAAGAATGTATTTATAATATACAATATAAAAGGACTTTCCTCAACTTTACTTTGTATAATATCTATATAAACTGTACACCAAGGTTCATTTCAGCACTTTTCACAATAGCCAAAAGGTGGAAAAAAACAAAACCTCCATCAACAGACAAATGGATAACAAAATGTGGTATACCCATAAAATGGATTATGACTCAGCCATAAAGAGAAATGAAGATTTGACGCATGCCATTACATGGGTGAATCTTGAAAACATCATGTTGAGCGGAATAAGTGAGTTGTAAAAAGACAAATATTGTATGATCTCATGTATATGAAATAAGCAAAAATACAGAAAAGGAAGAATTATTAGTTGATACCAGACATGGAGGGGAAGGGGAAAGTTTTGCTTAGGGGCCTGTTAAGTTTATGTTAAAGGTGGTGGAATAAACTGGAAAAGGATACGGAGAATGGTTGCACAACTTGAAAGATGTAATCAATGTCACTGAACTGTACATACAGAAATTATTGAGATGGTGTAAGTTTTGTTGTTTATTTTAATAAAAAAAAACATGTATAATGTAGTATATAAAATGTATCTGTAGTTCTTACAGTGTAGTAATCTAGTAAAAACACATATGCTCATCACTGGGTTAAGAAAGAAAGCATTACCATCACGTAGATACCATTAGAACAGCTAATCACATCACCCTTCCTGTGTCTAGTGATAACTACTATCCTGAATTCTGTATTAACCTTTTCTTTGATGTTTTTCTATTAGGTTGGATCCTATGGAATTTCGAAGTTGGTCATTTTCACCTTATAATCTGGCATTTTCAAAGTATTCAATAGTATATTTTTATCACTGTTGTTCCCCATTGTTCTTAGGTTCTGTCGAGGCGGTTCTGACTCATGGCAACCCTATGTACAACAGAACGAAACACTGCCCGGCCCTGCGCCATCCTCACATTTGTTGCTAGGCTTGAGCCCATGGTTGCAGCCACTGTGTCAATCCATCTCATTGAGGGTCTTCCTTTTTTCACTGGCCCTCTACTTGATCAAGCATGATGCCCTTCTCCAGGGTTCAGTCTCTTCTGATAAAATATCCAAAGAATGTGAGAGAAAGCCTCACCATCCTTGCTTCTAAGAAGCACTCTGGTTGTGCTTCTTCCAAGACAGATTTTTTTTTGTTGTTGTTCTTTTGGCAGTCCGTGGTATATTCAATACTCTTCTCCAACACCACAATTCAAAACTGTCAATTCTTCAGTCTTCCATATTCGTTGTCCAGCTTTCGTATGCATATGAGGCAGTTGAAAACACCATGGCTTGAGCCAGGTGCACCTTAGTCCTCGAGGCGACATCTTTGTTTTTTAACACTTTAAGGATGTCTCTGGCAGTCGATTTGCCCAATGCAATGCATCTTCTGATTTCTCGACTGCTGCTTCCATGGCTGTTAATTATGGATCCAAGTAAAATGAAACCATTGAGAACCTCAATCTTTTCTGCATTTATCATAATGTTGTTTACTGGTCCATTCTTGAGGATTTTTGTTTTCTTTATGTTGAGGTGTAATCCATACTGAAGGCTGTAGTCTTCAACCTTCATCAGTAAGTGCTTCAAGTCCTCTTCACCTTCAGCAAGCAAGATTGTGCTATCTGCATAACATAGGTTGTTAATGAGTCTTCCTCTGATCCTGATGCCCCCTTCTTCTTCATATAGCCCCGCTTCTGGGATTATTTGCTCAGCATACAGATTGAATAGGTGTGATGGAATGATACCCTGACACACACCTTTCCTGACTTTAAACCATGCGGTATTCCCTTGTTCTGTTTGAATGACTGCCTCTTGATCCATGTACAGATTCCTCATGAGCACAATTAAGTGTTCCAGAATTCTCATTCTCTGCAGTGTCATCCATAATTTGTTATGATCCACATAGACAAATGCCTTAACATAGTCAATAAAACACAGGTAAACATCTATCTGGTATTCTCTGCTTTCGGCCAGGATTGAACTGACATCAGCAATGATATCCCTGGTTCCACATCCT
Source organism: Elephas maximus indicus (assembly GCF_024166365.1). NCBI lineage: Eukaryota > Metazoa > Chordata > Mammalia > Proboscidea > Elephantidae > Elephas > Elephas maximus. The sequence continues at coordinate 14,168,208 of NC_064821.1, forward strand.
CTTGTGAATCTGGCTTGAATTTCTGGCAGTACCCTGTCCATGTACTGCTCTAACTGCATTTGAATGCACTTCAGCAAAATTTTCCTTGTGTGTTATATTAATGATATTGTTTGATAATGTCCACATTCTGTTGGATCATCCTTGTTGGGAAAGGGCACAAACATGCATCTTTTCCAGTCCATTGGTAAGGTAGCCGTCTTCCAAATTTCTTGGCTTAGACAAGTGAGCACCTCTTGCACTATACCCCTTTGTTGAAACATTAATTGGTATTCCATCAATTTCTGGAACCTGGTTTTTCACCAATGTCCTCAGTGCAGCTTGGACTTCTTCCTTCAGCACCATTGGTCCTTGATCATGTGCTTCCTCCTGAAATGTTTGAATGTCGATTTTTTTTGTTGTTGTTGTTACAGTGACTCTGTGTATTCCATCTTCTTTAGACCCTTCCTGCATCATTTAATATTTTCCCCATCGTTGTTGTTTTTAGGTGCTGTCAAGTCAGTTCTGACTCTCGGCTACCCTATGTACAACGGAACAAAACACTGTCCAGTTCTGCACCTTCCTCACAATTGTTGTTATGCTTGAGTGCATTGTTGCAGCCACTATTTCAAAACCATCTCGTTGAGGATCTTGTCTTTTTCACTGACCCTCTACTTTACAAAGCATGATGTCCTTCTCCAGGGACTGATCTGTCCTGATAACATGTCCAAAGTATGTGAAACATAGTCTCCCATCGTTGCTTCTACTTTACCCATAGAATTCTTCAATATTGCAAGTCAAGACTTGGATTTTTTCTTCACTTCTTTCAGCTTGAGAAATGTAGAGTGTATTCTTCCCTTTTGGTTTTCTAACTCCAGGTCTTTGCATTTTTCCTTATAATGCTTTACTTTGTCTTCTCAAGCCACCCTTTGAAATCTTCTGTTCAGCTCTTTTACTTCATCATTTCTTCCATTCACTTTAGCTGTTCTACACTCGAGAGCAAGTTCAGAGTGTCTTCTGATATCCACTTTGGTCTTTTCTTTCTTTCCTGTCTTTTTAATGACCTCTTGCTTTCTTCATGTATGATGTTCTTGATGTCATTCCACAACTCATCTGGTCTTCAGTCATTAGTGTTCAATGGATTAAATCTATTCTTGAGATGGTGTCTAATTTCAGGTGACATATACTCAAGGTCATAATTTGTCTCTCACTGACCTGTTCTAATTTTCTTCAACTTGAACTTGTATATGAGTAATTAATGATCTATTCTACTCTTAGTCCCCTGACATTGGCCTGACTGATGATATTGAGCTTTTCCATAGTGTCTTTCTACAGACGTAGTCGATTTGATTCCTGTGTATTCCATCAGACGAGGTCCATGTGAATAGTCACCATTTATGTTGTTGAAAAAAGGTATTTGCAATGGAGAAGTTATTGGTCTTGCAAAAATCTATCACGCCATCTCTGGCATCATTTCTATCACAAAGATGATATTTTCCAACTACGGATCCCTCTTTTTTGTTTCCAATTTTCACAGTCCATTAACAGTAATTATCAATGCATCTTGATTGCATCTTTGATCAATTTCAGACTGCAGAAATTGCTAAAAATCTTCAGTTTCTCCAAGTTTGGCCTTAGAGGTTGATGGGTAAAATTAATAATAGTCATATTAACTGGAATTCCTAGTAGACATATGGATATTATCCTATCACTACCAGAATTGTACCTCAACATAGATCTTGAAATGTTCTTTTTGATGATGAATGCAATGCCATTCCTCTTCAATTTGTCATTCCTGACATGGTAGACCATACGATTGATTAAAATGGCCAATACCAGTTCATTTCAGCCATCACAGTATGACAAAATTAACAGATGCATTGGGACATTATGCAGGATGATATAAAAAAAAAATAGTTCCCTCTCTGATGTAAATGAAACTTTTGGTAACTAATGTTTTGCTATTGTGAATAAAACTAAGTATTTTTATACATGTTCCTGATGCAAATGAGCTAGAGTTTTATACTGGGATGGCGTTGTTGGCTATAATATTGAGCCTATTCTCCGCGTACTTTCAAAGAGTTTTCCGAAGTCAATGAGCTAGTTTAAACCCCCATTAGAAGTCCGTGTTGCTTCATGTCATCACCAACACATTTTCATTTATTATAGGAATTTAGAGGGAATAAATTGTTATTACATAATACTATTTATTATGAGGTTTAGAGCTCCTTCATACACTAGATTCCATTTATTTTCCCTTCTTTGGGAAGTATATGTTTATGGTATTTCTAATGAGGTCTTTATTTTTATTGAATATGGACCCATTCTTTGTAATACAACTTTATAAAGACAACTGTCCATGAGTTGGGGGCCAAGAAGGTGGAGTAGTGAGAACCTCCCGGTGATCCTCTGACAACAAAGACCTGAAGAAACAAGTGAAACAATTATATTTTTGACAAGCTAGGAGCCCTGAACGTCAAAGGCAAAGTTAGAAAATGGACTGAGTAGCAGGGGGAGGGAGAGACAGTTTGGAAGCGGAGAGGAGTTGCCAGACTTGAATCACTGGGAACCTGCAGACACCATTCCCAGGAGTGACAGCACCAGGCTGGTGGTAGCGTTCCAGGAGCAGTTTCCTCAGGAAGAAACAGCTAGCCTCACAGCCTACTCACACCTCTGGAACCAGAGAATAATGGTGTTCTCAGCAAAAGCTAAGTACTTGCATATATTTTTCCATGCCCCCAGGCCCCAAGCCGCCTTCAGTGGCTGTTGATTTCCCTGGGACGAGATAGTGCCTGCTGAGTGACCTGAGCCATTCTCTCAGCCTTGGAAAAGGGATAAATTCTCAACTGGGAAAAAAGATAATCTGCCAGCTCCACTAACCTGGGGAGCTCAGGATAGAAGCAGCTCCTGTCCAGGCATAAATGATCCGTGGACTTCTAACACATTTTTCACCCTGCATGGACTTGTGTGGGGCTATTTCAGGAGAACAGGCCCTTGTTGGCAGATTGCAACTGTTTCAGCTGTGTGGTGGAGAGGTGGGCGTTTGATGTTTGACACCACTTTGCCTATTAAACAGCATCCTCACCCACCCACATCAGGGCCTTAAGGACTGGTGGCTCTACCCAGGGAATCCAGCCACCCATGACAGAGGTCCAAAAATAATTGGTATCTCCCAGTTCTTACAACCAAAGCACTGGGTGCCCATGGTCCTTCTGCAGAACCCACCTACATATGTGCTTTAGGGAACAGGGATGCACTTTCCTCACAGACCCTCAGGGGATGGTTGTCAGCCCTAGGCCTTGTTCAGAATGTGACCCCTGCTGCAATCAGATACTGGTAAATACACTAACCACCCCTGACCCTTTAAGACTGTAGGACAGAGCCTGTACCACACACTTGATAATCAGCTGCCTGGACACATGAACTGAATGCATACAAGAAGGGTGAATGGACTCCTAGACTGATACACCTGATAAAAGCTCTACCCATCTGGTGACAGGACATTGGAGCTTCGAAGGCAAAAATAATCAAGCTAGCTCATTCAAGCAACTTATTTGGGCACAACAAAACAAAACAATGTGAGAAGCTAGGAGACAGTAAGCAAACATAAAAGAAACTAATACAATAAGTTATAGATGGCTCAGAGACAACAGTCAATACCAAATCACACAAAGAGGCAGACTGCGATCGCTACAACAAGCTCTCAAAACAAAAAATCAAGGGATTTTGTGGATGAAGGTGCCTTCCTGGAATTACCAGATGCAGAATACAAAAGATTCATATACAGAACTCTTCAAGATATCGGGAACGAGATCAGGAAGGAGGTCAGGCAATATGCAGAACAAGCCAAGGAACACACAGGTAAAGCACTTGAAGAAATTAAAGAGGTTATTCAGGGAAATAATGAAAAATTTAATAAGCTGCAAGAATCCATAGAGAGACAGAAATCAGAAATTCAGAAGATTAACAATAAAATTAGAGAATGAGACAACTCAGTAGAAAGACAGAGGAGCAGAACTGAGCAACTGGAAGGCAGAATTGGTGAGACTGAAGATAAAGCACTTGGCACCAATATATTTGGAGGAAAATCAGATAAAAGAATTAAAAAAAAAAAAGAAGAAACCCTAAGAATCATGTGGGACTCTATCAGGAGACATAACCTATGAGTGACTGCAGTACCAGAACACGAAGGGATGATAGAAAAAAACAGATAATTGTTGAAGATTTTTTGGCAGAAAGCTTCCCCGATATCATGAAAGATTTCTGTCCAAGATGCTCATTGAACACCACATAAGGGAGATCTCAAAAGAAGGTCACCAAGGCATACTATAACCAAACCTGCCAAAACCAAAGATAAAGAGAGAACTTTAAGGGCAGCTGGAGATAAACAGTCGCCTACAAAGGAGAGTCCGTAAGAATAAAATCGGACTCCTCGGCAGAAACCACGCAGGCCAGAAAGCAATGGGATGACTTACAACTGCCAGCCAAAAATCATATATCCAGCAGAACTGTCTCTCAGATATGAAGGTGAAATTAAGACATTTCCAGATAAACAGAAGTTTAGGGAATTTGTAAAAACCAAACCGAAACTACAAGAAATACTAACGGGACTTCTTTGGTTGGAAAATAATATCAGATCTCAACCCAAGACTAGGAAACTGGACGGAGCAATCAGATGTCCATCCTGACAGGGAAAGGACAGGAGTAAATCAGGATTAAAGACAATGTTCAAAACAAGGACACAGCGATGTCATTGTGTAAAAGAAAACAACAATACAACAGTAAAGAGGGACTAAGGAATGTAGTCATAGATCTTTCACATGGAGAGGAAGACAAGGCGATATAAGGAAAGAAAAGTCAGGTTTAAAGTTTAAAAAATAGGGGTAAATATTAAGGTAACCACAAAGGTGACTAACTCTCCTATTCATCAAAATAAAATGCAAGAAAAAAATAGAGACTCAGCAGAAACAAAATCAACAACGAGGAAGAGGAAAAGGCAATATATAAAGATAAACTACTCGGCACACAAAAAAAGTGGAAAATAGAAACTGTCAACAACACACAAAAAAAGACATCAAAATGACAGCACTAAACTCATACCTATCCATAATTACGCTGAACGTAAATGGACTAAATGCGCCAATAAAGAGACAGAGAGTGGCAGACTGGATTTAAAAAAAAAATCTGTCTATATGCTGAGTACAAGAGACACACCTTAGACTTAGTGACACAAATAAACTAAAATTCAAAGGATGGAAAAGAATATATCAGTGTATCAAGCAAACAACAATCAAAAAAGAGCAGGAGTGGCAATATTAATTTCTGACAAACTAGAATTTAAAGTTAAATCCACAACAAAGGATAAGGAAGGACACCAAATAATGATTAAAGGGACAATATGCTGGGAGGATATAACCATATTAAATAGTTATGCATCCAATGACAGGACTGCGAGATACGTAAAACAAACTCTAACAGAATTGGAAAGTGAGATAGGCAGCTCCACAATTATAGAAGGAGACTTCAGAACACCACTTTTGGTGAAGAACTGGACACCCAGAAAGAAGCTCACTAGAGACATGGAAGATCTAAATGCCCCAACAAAAAACTTGACCTCATAGACACACACAGAACACTCCACCCAACAGCAGCCGAGTAGGCTTTCTCTTCTAGCGCTCACAGAACATTCTCCAGAAGAGACCACGTATTAGGTCATAAAGCAAGCCTTAGCAGAATCCAAAACACTGAAATATTACAAAGTATCTTCTCTGACCATAGGGTCACAGAAGTAGAAATCAATAACAGAAAAAGCAGGGAAAAGAAATCAAATACTTGGAAAGTGAACAATATCCTGCTCAAAAATGGCTGGGTCATAGAAGACATGAGGGATGGAATAAAGAAATTCACAGAATCCAATGAGAATGAAACCACATCCTCTGATATCCTTTGGGACACAGCGAAAGCAGTGCCCAGAGGTTACTTTATGTCAATAAATGCACATATACAAAAAGAAGAAAGGGCCAAAATCAAAGAATAATCCCTACAGCTTGAACAAATAGAAAAAGAACAAAAAAAGAAACCCTCAGGCACTAGAAGAAAGGAAATAATAAAAATTAGAGCAGAATTAAATGAAATAGAAAACAGAAAAACAATCAAAAGAGTTAAGAAGACCAAAAGTTGTTTCTGAGAAAAAATCAACAAAATTGATAAACCATTGGCCAAACTGACAAAAGAAAAACAGGAGAGGAAGCAAATAACACAAATAAGAAATGAGATGGCGATATTACAACAGACGCAACTGAAAATAAAAGAATTATATTGGATTACTAGAAAAAATTGCACTCTAACAAAATCTGAAAACCTAGAAGAAATGAATGAATTCCTAGAAACACACTACTTACCTAAGCTAACACAAACAGAGGTAGAACAATGAAATAAACCTATAACAAAAGAAGAGATTGAAAAGGTAATCAAAAAACTCCCAGCAACAACAACAAAAAGCCCTAGGCTGGACAGCTTCAGTGCAGAGTTCTACCAAACTTTCAGAGAAGAGCTAATACCACTTCTGCTAAAGGTATTTCAGACATAGAAAAGGATGGAATACTCCCAAACTTATTCTATGCAGTCAGCATATCCCTGATACCAAAACCAGGTGAAGACGCCACAAAAAAAGAAAATTACAGAAATATATCCCTCATGAACTTGGATGCAAAAATCCTTAAAAAACTTCTAGCCAATAGAATTCAACACATCAAAAATAATAATAATAACTCACCATGACCAAGTGGGATTCATACCAAGTATGCAGGAATGGTTCAACATTAGAAAAACAATTAATGGAATCCATCATATAAATAAAAAAAAAAGACAAGAACCACATGATCTTATCAACTTATCAACTGTTCTTATCATGAATGGGTGTCGAATTTTGTCAAATGCCAAAGGCATTTGACAAAGTTCGACACCCATTCACGGTAAGAACTCTCAGCAAAATAGGAACAGAAGGAGAATTCCTCAACATAATAGCTGAAATTTATACAAAGCCAACAGGCAACGGCCAACATCATCCTAAATGGAGAGAGTCTGAAAGCATTCCACTTGAGATCAGGAACCAGACAAAGATGCCCTTTATTACCACTCTATTCAACATTGTGCTGGAGTTCCTAGCCAGAGCAATTAGGCTAGATAAAGAAATAAAGTGCATCCAGATTGGTAAGGGAGAAATAAAAGTATCTCTATTTGCAGATGACATGATCTTATACACAGAAAACCCTAAAGAATCCTCAAGAAAACTACTGAAACTAATAGAAGAGTTCAGCAGAGGATCAGGATACAAGATAAACATACAAAAATCAGATGGCTTCCTCTACACCAACAAAACGAACACTGAAGAGGAAATCACCAATTCAATACGATTTACAGTAGCCCCCAAGAAGATAAAATACTTAGGAATAAATCCTACCAGAGATGTAAAAGACCTATACATAGAAAACTACAAGACACTACTGCAAGAAACCAAAAGAGAACTACGTAAGTGAAGAAACATAGCTTGCTCATGGATAGGAAGACGTAACATTGTAAAAATGTCTATTCTACCAAAACCTTTCTATAGATACAATGCAATTCTGATCCAAATACCAATGACAATTTTTTAATGAGAAGGAGAAACAAATCACTAACTGCATAAGGAAGGGAAAGAGGCCCTGGATAAGTAAAGCGTTACTGAAAAAGGACAAGGTGGGAGGCCTCACTCTACCTGATTTTAGGACATATTATACCATCACAGTAGTAAAAACAGCCTGGTACGGGTACAACAACAGATACATAAACCAATGGAACAGAATTGAGAATCCAGACATAAATCCAACCACATATGTGCAGCTGATATTTGACAAAGGCCCAAAGTCAGTTAAACGGGGAAAAGACAATGTTTTTAACAAATGCTGCTGGCATAACTGGGTATCAATCTGTAAAAAAAAAAAAAGAAAAGAAACAAGATACATACCTTACACCATTGAAAAAACTAACTCAAAATGGATCAAAGATGTAAATATAAAATCTAAAACAATAGAGATCATGGAAGAAAAAATAGTAACAATGCTAGGAGCCCTAATACATGTCATAAACTGTATACTAAACATTATTGACAATGGAGAAGAAAAACTAGATAACAGGGAGCTCCTAAAAATCAAACATCTATGCTCATTCTTTACTCACCTCAACATAAAGAAAACAAAAATCCTCACAACTGGACCAACGAGCAACATCATGAGAAACAGAGAAAAGATTGAAGTTGTCAAGGATTTCATTTTACTTGGATCCACAATTAACAGCCAATCAAGCAGCATAGAAAACAAAGGTGAATGGCGGCGCCAGACTGAGGTGGGTGGTGGGATTTTAGGGCCAGTATTTTTTTTTTTTTAAATGATACCACAGCCAAAGCGATTCCACTCTGCGTTCACTGGAACAGGCCAGAATCTCCAGGTCAGCAGAACAACTCGAAGCTGGGGCCGGAGTGTCGGTGATCCAAACGAAGAGAGGGTTTTTACTCTGGAGAAAGGCCACAAATGCTCTACCGGCTTTTAAAGACAGCGGTAAAGAGCCCTGGTGGCGCAGGAGTTAAAGTGATCTGCTACTAACGGAAAGGTCGGCAGCTGAGCCCACCAGCCGCTCTGTGAGAGAAAGATGTGGAAGTCTTGGAAACGCTTTGGGGCAGCTCCACGCTGTCCTATAGAGTCCCTGTGAGTCGGAATCTACTCGATGGCAACTGGTAAAGTGTAAAGCACGGCAAACGAAAAGGACCGGCCAAAGGCGCCCTGACCCCACTTCCCATCCCGCCTTTTCCAGAAGGGACCTACGCTCCCGGCGGCGCCTGCACCGGCGGCCCTGACAGGCGTGGGCTCAGCCCAGAGGACTCTCTGAGGGGCCGAGCAGCTTCCACGTGAGGAAGGTGCGGCCGACAAAGTGCGCCGCCGGGCCTGGGACGGTGCCCTCTGACCCGCACCTGCTCCTCCAGATCCTCCCGCTCCCTCAGGGCTCCACGTGGACTGGGCCCACGCCTGGAGAGGCGAAAACTTACCTCAAACCGCTGCTAAGATGCACATGAGAAGGCCGCCACCTGGCGAACCCGCACTTCCACTTCCGGTTCCTCCTGGGAACGTACTGGGCGGGGACTCGGAGGTTGGGGAAGACGGGTGCCTGCGCGACTTATTCCAGCTGGGAAATGCTAAGAGATGTTTTCTTGCCTTAAAGACTCGGTTGGACCCTAGGTGGAGACCAGGCTGGCGGTGGTGGCGACCAAAAGGGAAGGCGGGGCTGTGGGCGGAGCTGGTGACGGGGGCTGGGTGGTAAAGTTCATTTTCTTCCAGTAGGTGTTCCACTGTATTAAAAAACCCTAGTTTGTTGTATTCACCATGTCTAGTCATGAGGGCAAGATTGGCTTTTTGGCCCTTTTCCACCCAGAAATGAGAGTGCCTTGATTCATTTTGAGCCTAGAGCACCTGGCACTTGTAGTGCACCAATAAAGAGAGCATGGTCGACTTTAGGTATTGGCTTGAATCTTGATCCTGTCCTTGTCACATACTAGGTTTGCAACCTCTAGGACTTATACAGTGAGACAACAGAAGTTACAGAGATTGCTGAGAGTTAACTGGGTTAATGGTAACTGCGTTAATTCATGTAAAATACTGTTGCGTATTTTTAGTCGCTGTCAAGTCCACTCTGCCTCGTGGCTAACTTTTGTATAATGGAAACACTGAAGTCCTGCACTGTTTTCGTGATCGTTATGTTTGTGTCCATTGTTGTGGCTATTGGGTCAATACATCTCACTGAGGGTTTCCTCTGTTTTTTGCTGACCCTCTACTTTGCCACACATGATATCCTTTTCTAGCACCTGGTCTTTCCTGATATATAGTGAGCAGTATTTTTCACCTTAAGATAGGGAAAGAGAAAAGCAATCCTGTGAGGTAAAAAATTAGTTTATACAGAGAACTTCCAGAATGATTGCAATGTTCCGGATGTTCATGGATGACTCCAGAGCATGCTGTATAGCATATCCTAAAGAAGTGACTCAGTGAATGGGGCTCAAAAAGCCCACCATGTGTTATGAACACTACCTCTACCCGAACTCCAGGGGAGATGGGACTGGATTATGAGTTCAGTCATATGACCAGTGATTCAATCACTTATGCCTAAGAATGAAACTCCAGTAAAGACACTGGACACTGAAGCTCAAGGAGTTGATTGCATCCTGTTTGATGATAGATGTCTATGCATGGCAGCAGGGAGAGTGCAAAACATCCTTCTAACACAGGAGCTCAACATTTGCAACCTCCTCAAACCTCACCGTGCATGTCTCTTCTTTATGCTGGTCCTGATATATTTGGTATAATCTGTCATTATAAATAATGCACTTCCTGAATTGAGTCATTCTAGCAAATTATTGAACCCAGCAGGTAGGGGAACCTCTAAACTTAAGCATGCTGATTGGAAGTCTGGGTGGCCCTCAGAACCTCCAAACCTGTGGTCAGTGTCTGAAGAGTTGGGCAGACCAGAAAAGCTAGAAGACCGTGCCCTTTAACTACGCAATCAAACTTTGGACCAGGTGGTTAGTCACAAGAACTGCACTTGCACTTGGTGTCAGAGAAGACATTTAAAATTGGTATCATAAGTAGACAGACACAGAGACAGGAGTGTAAGACCCAGAGGGGAGGGATAGCTGGTTGAGGACCAAGAACTAAGCCTTGGTGTTGCTAGGAGCTGGTTTGTCACTCAAAGAAAACCAACTTAATACAAAGCCATGCTTTGACCATTTTCCTGGTTATCCATTTATTGTTTCTGCTACAGATCCCCCTTTTTTGCTTGCTTTGTGGTTATGGAACTCGGCCATATATTTCTTGTTGACCAGTTACCAGTGTATGGAGGACACTGGAAGACACTGGATGAAGAAGGGACTTCTCTTTCTCATGTAACTCTAACCCTAACCAAATGTTACAAGATGACAAAAAGCTCCATTTCTGCAAAGGCCAAAATCATGGCCTTGTGTTTGCTGATCATGAAGAATAGGTTAAGAGTCACATTTTGTAAGCAAGTAAATAGAAGAGCAGAGAATTTACCAGTTAATTTGCCCGTGAATGCTAAGAAACTTATACTCCCGTCCTCTGGAGGTTCTACTTCAAAATTTTCTCACATTGGAAGCCCTGGAAGATATGCAAGTGTGACTAATTCACAATTTGAACTCCGACTGACCACTGAAACCTTCCAGGGTATAGGTCCCACCAAAGATTAGACTCTGAGAAGTATCTTCCACATGCAGTAAGGAGAGAAAAGGCTGCCACACTGCATTTCTGAAGCTAAAATTGGTCTTAACATCAGTGAAGCTGTAGAATAGGAAGGCTCCTGTGGTCAGGGAAGGGGTGAAGTGAGCCATCTAAGTATCTCTAATCATGACACACAACCAAAGTTCAAGTCTCCTGCACTGCAGTGGGCCAGGTTACGTATTTTAAATCCATGAAAAACCCTAAGATTCATTATTACAATGTATAAATGACAAAATGTACCACTAATTGAGCAACTACAAAATGTGAAAATGTTTGCAAAAAGCTTTCAACACACTAGCTTGTTTATTTCTCTATTCAAAAAAAAAAAAACAAAAACCAAACCCACTGCCATCGAGTTGACTCCAACTCATAGCGACCCTATAGGACAGAGTAGAGCTGCCCCGTAGAGTTTCCAAGGAGCGCCTGGCAGATTTGAACTGCTGATCTTTTGGTTACCAGCTGTAGCACTTAACCACTACGCCACGAGAGTTTCCATTTATTAAGCAGATATTATTTCAAACAGTTCATAGCTGAGGAAAGTTACAATCAGTTAATCACATACTCAACTCTTTTTCCCCCAGGAAATACACACACACACATACACACATAAAACAAGCAAAAACTGGCAGAACCAACTTCGTCAGAATTTGGGAACCAAAGGCTTACGGCAATCAAGAGAATACAGAGTCAAGAAAACAGTGACTTCAAAAAAAAATGGTACGAAAGGTTCGTGGCATTTGCTGCTTGCCCATGCCTCAACTGCTCCCTGGTTAGGTGCCACTCTTAAAGCTAAAAAATAACATGGACAAAAAGCTAAAGAAAAAGAATGTATTAACAAAATAAGAATATTGATAAAGTGATATGAATTATAAAAAGGAACCAAGGACAGATTTTGGAGCTGAAAAGTAAAATAAATAAAATGAAAACTTCACTAGAAAAGTTCAGCAGGTAGAAGGAAGAATCAGTGAGTTTAGATATAGAGCAACTGAAATTACTCAGTCCAAGGATCAGAAAGGAAAAAGAATGAAGAAAAGTGAAGAAAGTTAGAACTTTGGGGGCACCATCAAGTGGACCAGCAAATGCTTTATGGGTGTACCCAAAAGAGAAGTGAGAGAGAAAGGAGCATAAAGGATATTTATAGAAATAATGGCTGAAGCCATCCTAAATTTGATGAAAGACATGAACCTGCATATTCACAAAGGTCAATGAACTCCAAGCAAGAATAATTCAAAGAGATCCACACTGAGAGATATTATAATCAAACTGTTGAAAACCAAAGGAAACAGAACAATAACGAAGAGATTGAATCAACATCATCCCAACCATGAAAACACCAGGACCTGATGGCTTCACTGTCGAATTCTACCAAGCATTTAAAGAAGAATTCACATCAATCCCTCTCAAACTCCTTTAAAAATAGAAAAGGAGGGAACACTTCTTAACTCATCCTATGAAACAAGTTATTACTCTGATACCAAAGCCGGTACAGATATGACACGAAAAAAAGAAAAAACAGACCAATGTGTCCCCCACGAAAAATAAAAAAAAAAATTTTTTTTTTTTAAGAGACACAAAAATACCCAACAAAATTCAATAGCATAGTAAAAGAATTATACACCGTAACCAAGTGGAGTTTATCCCAGAATGCAAAGATGGTAAATATAAACTAACGTCCACAAAATGTTGTTAGGTGCTGTTGAGTCAGTCTGGACTCACAGCGACCCTATGTACAACAGAACAAAACACTGCTGGGTCGTACAGCATCCTCACAATCATTGTTATACTTGAGCCCATTGTTGCAGCCACTGTGTCAATTCATCTTGTTGAGAGTCTTCCTCTTTTTTGTTGACCCTCTACTTTACCAAGCATGATGTCCTCCTCCAGGAACTGGTCCCTCCTGATAAAGTGTCTGAAGTACGTGAGACGTGGTGTTGCCATCCTTGTTTCTAAGGAGCATTTCAAGACAGATTTGTTTGTTCTTTTGGCAGTCCATGGTATATTCCGTATTCTTCGCCAACACCACAATTTTAAGGCATCACTTCTTCTTCGATCTCCCCTATTCATCGTCCAGCTTTCTCATGTGTCTGAGGCAACTGAAAACACCATGGCTTCAGTCAGGCACGCCATAGTCTCCAAGGTGACATCTTTGCTTTTCAACACTTTAAAGAGGTCTTTTGTAGCTGATTTGCCCATGCAATGCGTCTTTTGATTTCTTGACTGCTGCTTCCGTGGGTGTTGGGAAATCCTTGACAAATTCAATATTTTCTCCATTTATCATGATGTTGCTTAGTGGTCCAGTTGTGAGGATTTTTGTTTTCTTTCTGTTGAGGTGTAATCCATACTGAAGGCTGTGGTCTTTGATCTTCATTAGTGAGTGCTTCAAGTCCTCTTCACTTTCAGCGAGCAAGGATGTGTCATCTGCAAAATGCAGATTGTTAATGAGTTTTCCTGCAACACTGATCCTCTGTTCTTCTTCATATAGTCCAGCTTCTCGGATTATTTGCTCAGCATACAGATTGAGTAAGTATGGTGAAAGGATACAACCCTGGTACATACCTTTCCTGACTTTAAACCACATATTATCCCCTTGTTCAGTCTGAAGAACTGCCTTTTGATCTATGTATAGGTTCCTCATGAGCAAAATTAAGTGTTCTGGAATTCCCCTTCAAAATGTTATCCATAAATTGCTATGATCCACACAGTCGAATGCCTTTGCATAGTCAATAAAACACAGATAAACGTCTTTCTGGTATTCTCTGATTTCAGCCAGGATCCATCTGACATTAGCAATGATATCCCTGGTACTACGTCCTCTTCTGAATCTGGCTTGAAGTTCTGGCAGTTCCCTGTAGAAATACTGTCGCAGCTACTTTTGAATGATCTTCAGCAAAATTTTACTTGCGTGTGATATTAATGAATACAGACACAAAAATACTCAACAGAAGACATATTAGAAAACCCAATCCAACAGCATATTAAAAGAATTACGCACCATTATCAAGGGGGGTTTATCCCCGAATGCAAGAGTGGATAAATATTAGAAAATCAATGTAATACACCAAACCAATAACACGAAGAAAAATCAAACAAAAAAAACATGATCATCTCAACAGATAAAGCAAAAGTATTTCACAAAATCCAACACAGTTTTATAATTAGAACACTCAGCATACTAGAATCAAAGGGAAACTTGTTAACTTAATAAGCATTCGTGAAAATCCCACAGCTCACATCATATTCAACAGTGAAAGAATGAAAGCTTTTTCCATATAATCAAGAACAAGAAAATGACACCTGTTTTCACCACTGCTATTCAAAATTGCCACCGCATGTCTGTTGTACTGTAGAGGCTTGCATATCCCTATAATACTGGAAGATATGCTACCGTGGACGTTATGGCACGGGTGACCAGCAAGGTCACCCATGGTGAACAGGTTTCAGTGGGGCTTTCAGACTAAGACAGGCTAGGAAGAAGGATCTGGTAGTCTACTTCTGAAAAAAAATTTGCAAGAAAATCCTTGTGAATAGCAGCGGAACGTTGTCTGATATTGTGTGGGAAGATGAGCTCCTCAGGTTAGAAGGTGCTCAAAATAACACTTGGGAAGAGCTGCATCCTCAAAGTAGAGTTGACCTTAATGACATGGATGGATTATAGCTTTCAGGACCTTCATTTGCTGATGTGGCATGACTCAAAATGAGAAGAAACAGTTGTAGTCATCCATTCATAATCGGAATGTGGAATGACTGAAGTATGAATCTAGGAAAACTGGAAATCATCAAAATGAAATGGAATGCATAAATATCAATATCGTAGGTATTAGTGAGCTGAAATGGACTGTATTGGCCATTTTGAATCAATCATATGATCTACTATGCCAGAAATGACAAATTGAAGAGGAATGATGTCATGTTCATCATCAAAAAGAATATTTCAAGATCTATCCTGAAGTACAATGCTGTCAGTGATAGGATAATATTCATACCCCTACAAGGAAGTCCAGTTAAGACCACTGTTGCACCAACCACTAATGCCAAAGATGAGAAAATTGAAGATTTTTACCAACTTCTGCAGTCTGAAATTGATCTAACATGCAATCAAGATGCATTGATAATTATAGGTGACTGGAATGCAAAAGTTGGAAACAAAGAAAAAAGATCTTTAGTTGGAAAATACGGCCTTGGTATATTGCCAGATTTGCATGATAGAATTTTGTAAGACCAATGACTTATTCATTGCAAATACCTTTTTTCCAGCAACATAAAAGCAACTATGCTCGTGAACTTCACTGAATATAATACACAGGAATCAAATCGACTACATCTATAGAAAGAGATGATGGAAAAGCTCAATGTCATCAGTAAGAACAAGGCCAGAGGCTGACTGCAGAATAGACCATCAATTGCTCATATGGAAGTTTAAGCTGAAGCTGAAGAAAATTAGAACAAGTCTATGGCAGCCAAATTACAACCTTGAGAATAGCCCACCTGAATTTAGAGACCATCTAAAATAGATTTGATGAACTGAACACTAATGACCAAAGGCCAGACGAGCTGTGGAATGACATCATACGTGAAGAAAGCAAAAAGTCATTAAAAACACAGGAAAGAAAGAAAGGACCAAAATGGATGTCAGAAGAGACTCTGAAACTTGCTCTTGAATGTAGAGCAGCTAGCGTGAATAGAAGCTGAACTTTGTCTTTTGAGAAGACAAAGTAAAGTATTACAATGAAATGTGCAAACACCTGGAGTTAGAAGACTAAAAGAGAAGAACACGCTCAGCAGTTCTCAAACTCAAAGAACTGCGGAAAAAAGTCAAGCCTCAAGGTGCAATTTTGAAGGACTCCATGGGCAAAATATTGAAGGATACAGGAAGCACCAAAAGAAGATGGAAGGAATATACAGAGTTACTGTACCCAAAAGAATTAGTTGATATTCAACCATTTCAGGAGGTGGCATATGATAAAGAATGAGTGGTACTGAAGGAAGAAGTCCAAGGTGCACTAAAAGCTTTGGTGAAGAACAAGGCTCCAGGAATTGACGGACTACCAACTGAGATGTTTCAACAAATGGATGCAGCACTGCAGATGTTCACTTGTCTATGCCAGGAAATCTGGAAGACAGTTACCTGGCCAACTGACTGGAAGAGATCCATATTTGTGCCGATCTCAAAGAAAAGTGATCCAACAGAATGTGGAAATTATCAAACTATATCATTCATATCACATGCAAGTAAAATTTTGCTGAAATCGTTCAAAAACGGTTGCAGGGGATA
The DNA here is from genome assembly GCF_024166365.1 of Elephas maximus indicus. NCBI lineage: Eukaryota > Metazoa > Chordata > Mammalia > Proboscidea > Elephantidae > Elephas > Elephas maximus. Next base: position 14,184,774 of record NC_064821.1, read on the forward strand.
CTGAATGGTTTTAAATCTGGAAAGGTATGTGCCAAGGTTGTATCCTTTCACCATATTTATTCAGTGTGTTTGCTGAGCAAATAATCCGAGATACTGGACTATATGAAGAAGAATGTGGCATCAGGATTGAAGGAAGACTCATTAACAACCTGCATTATGCAGATGACACAACCTTGCTTGCTGAAAGTGAAGAGGACTTGAAACACTTACTGATGAAGATCAAAGACCACAACCTTCAGTATGGATTGGACTTCAACATAAGGAAAACAAAAATCCTCACAAGTTGACCGATAAACAAGATAATGATAAATGGAGAAAAGATCGAAGTTGTCAAGGACTTCATTTTACTTGGATCCACAATCAACAACCGTGGAAGCAGCAGTCAAAAAATCAAAGGATGCATTGCATTGGGCAAATCTGCTGCAAAAGACCTCTTCAGAGTGTTAAAAAGCAAAGATGTCACTTTGAGGACGAAGGTGTGCCTTACCCAAGCACGATATTTTCAGTTGTCTCATACGCAGTGTGAAAGCCGTATTATGAATAAAGAAGACCAAAGAAGAATTGATGCCTTTGAATTATGATGTTGGCAAAGAATACTAAATATACCATGGACTGCCAGGAGAATGAATAAGTCTGCCCTGGAAGAAGTGCAGCCAGAGTGCTCCTTGGAAGCAAGGATGGTGAGACTGTCTCTTGTACCTTGGACATTTCATCAGGAGGGATCAGTCTCTGGAGAGGGACGTCATGCTTGGTAAGGTCAGTGAAAAAAATGAAGACCCTTGATGAGATGGATTGACACAGTGGCTGCATCGATTTGGCTCAAATATAGCAACTGTTGTGTGGATGGTGCAGGACCAGGCAGTGTTTCTCGTTCTGTTGTACATAGGGTCACTATGAGTCAGAACCAACTCGACGGGCACCTAACAACAACAAATGATCAATGGATCAAAGATGAAGGCAAAAGAGAAATAGAAAAATACTTGGAGTCAAAGGAGAATGAAAAGCAACATACCAAAATCTATGGGATACAGCCAGGGCAGTATTGAGGGAAATTTATAGCAATAAATACCTATGTTAAAAAAAAAAACAAAGATCTGAAATCAATAACGGGGCCTCATGTATGGTGAGTTTGTACCTTTAGAGGTGAGATACGCCCCCACTGAAATACAAGAAGAGGCTATAGAAAGGTTTTTTAAAGTTTTTGTGAAGTGTGAGTCAGCCAAAGGGCCTTGAATTAAGAAAATAAAACCTGAGGCAGAAAGGAGACCCTTTTAGAGATCCATTTGTCATTTTGTAAATTACACAGGAGTTGTAAGAGGACACCATTTTGTCTCTTAAAACACTGCCTGTCTGGGACTGATCAGGGAGATCAAAGTTCCACAGCATGCCCCTTTCAAGAGCCCAGCACTGTATATTTTGAGAAGTGATATGTGTGCCTTGGTTACCATCAGTCTGGCACTCTGAAGGGCAGGAGTGTCCTGATGAGTCTTTGTATTGTGGTCTTCGTTTATATAGATATGTGTGACCTTGATTTATATTTCAGGTATCTGTGAGGCAAGACATCCCCAGAGATTTTTAACCTGAAGACAACAACTCCCAGGCTGTGACCTAAGGATTTGTAGAAAATATGTACACGGGGCCATCTGTTGGCCAGGGCATCCAGTGCTAAGATGATTTCCTAAAGTTTGGCCAATTGTGCTGACCCCTGGGTCTCGTTCTTGATCAGGAACATCCGGATTAAGGAATGGAAAACAGCACCATGCCACCAAGCTCTACATCACGTGTGTGGGAATTGTACCATCTGTACCGTCTATGAACTCCCATTGCTGTTCAGTCAGTTAATCCCAAGGGGCCCCCCAGGTAGTCAAGGCATCTGGGGGAGGGGAGGCCTCCTCCAGTAACATGGCATCTGGCCAGGGACTGAGGTCAGGGGAGGCCTCCCCATCCTGCAGGTTGAATATGCCAGAGAGCCCAGGTTTGGCTCCATCCTGTTTCAAGGAAGTCTTGGCCGCCATGCCAAGCTCGTGGGGTGCTGTTTCCATGATCTCAGGCATAATGGTCAGATGAGCATGCAGAGCCACAGCCTCAGGTTGTGTGAGAACCTCTGTTTCCAAGAAAGCCCAGAATGCAGTCAGCAGTTGTTGCTCTAATGGTACGTGGCATGGGATCCAGGACAGTTTCTTGAATCAGGAACTCATGGGCGACTTATGGCCATGATAGGTGGTCCAGAGACTCCAAGAGGCATGAAAGGAAGTTGTTAAAGCTCTACAGAGATGGATTATCTGTGGGCACTAGCTGGAGTGTCTGTGGGTTTTAACTTGGACAGGGTTTAGAGCCTTCTGTTGGAGGAGCCCCATTCAAGGTGGGCTGCTTTGTAAACAGCAGCATCTGTGAGTTCAAGTAAACATTGTAAACGAGCAATATGTTGCCTTCAGAACTCAAAAAAGGACAAAAAGATATTGGATTTACATGTTCTTAATTAGTGTGTTAAATGCATCTCCTCAGGGGAGGCTATCGTTAATACAATGTCACACCTGTGCTCCTAGAGAAAGCGGGTGCAGTTAAAATCTTGTCTGCAAAGACTGTGTGCCATGGCAAGGCTGCTGAGGTGCCCTGTGTATGGTGTGGCAAAGGTGTATTGTGTCCTTTCAGAGGCGAAGGCCGAGAAGCTGTTGAAATAGGCACTGGATAGAATATATTAGTTAAAATCATAAAAGAGAAATATTTACTGGTCGCTGATTGGATGGAGAAAAAATTTTAATAATATCAGGTATTAGGAATCGGGACCACAGCATTAAGATTTCTGTAACCCACTGTGAGGGGCCAGTTACTTCTTTCTAGGTTTATGAACGGGCAAAATTGGGTTGTTAGGCAGTGAGGATAATCACCCCTTTACTAATTAGATTATATGATAAATTTTAATCCTTGAAGGCCATGTTTTAACACATATTGGCCATATTATTACAACCGAGGGTCTGTGGGATCCCATTTTGTCAAGACAATTTGTACATGTCAGGAGACTTAATTTCATGTCATTTATTACTTATTGCATCCGAGTGTCCATGCCAACTATGGGATATTTTAGGGCAATAAGTGCTATGACTCCAGGAAGTTTAGGCAAGGCAACAATTTTGATGATTAAGATGAGGCATATTTGTTTCTTCTTCATTTTATATTCAGTAACTCCCTTAGATTATAGAGAATACCATGTTTAAACTTAGCAGGATTCCCAGGAATAACTGTAATTTCAGTCCCAGTATTAATTCAAGATGGTTTTCAATTGGTGTTTTTTGGCAGATACTGAAGTTAATTTAGAAGTTACATCGTAGAGGCACAAGAGCCAATCAGTACCTTTTTTTCTTTTGCTGTATAAATTATCTTAACAACAATAATATAATAAGAAAAATATTTTCATCAATTTTGGCTATCTGAGTGGATCAAATCATGACCTTTTGTTTTAATTTACATTATGTATATATATACATATGTCAGATTTCCTCCCTTTGTTTTTGTATTCAGATTTTTTTCTGTTTTATTCTGTCACTAGATATGCTATGGGAGGGGCTCTTTCTCTTTCTCCTGCCATATTTAGAATATTCTTTTTTCTTCTAGAGAGCTTCTCATCAGTATAGTCAGGCTTATGGATCTCCCCCATGGCAATGGTTCATGGTTTAAGAACCCTGGGCTTAGGTTGAGTTGAATTCCTTCCTCTGCTGGGCCACAGGGTGGCATGGGTGTTTTCCCTAGAACCCTGAGGAGTAGGCTTTTCTTATAGCAGAGCCACAACTAGCAGAGTGGCAGGGGTGGAAGAGTGGTCACTCCAAATCCGAACTATCTATCATCAGTCCCTGCTGCTGCTTGGCTTTTAACTTTCTTTCCTCTCTGGTTTGGGTTTTGATAAGGCTCCACATTGAGAATCTTGAGTTTCTCCTAAAACTAAATTTGTGAAAGGATTGTAAACAAGGGAGTGATTTGATCTTTTATGTATTTTTGCAAGGATATCCTGGTGAGAGCGTGGGGAATTAAATGGAGAGCGAGGTCAAGATTGATGTGGCTAAAACGCAGGCCAAAACTGAAATAGTTGGAGGAGGGGAAGAGAATGCAGTCATTGTTTTTCTGTCATATAACTCAAACCCCAGTTCATGACAGGTTCTCTTGCTATGGATGATTCGTTTCTGGACTCTTACTTCTCTTAAATTCCTTCCTATATTTCTACACATGATACTAACACAATTAAAAATATTTTTGTGTCTTACAACAATTATAGCAATAAGATATATACGCCAATGGAATTATAACAAACTTTGAACATTAGTATTTTTACTTGTGCTTAGAAATTTTAGCAGTAAAATGTAATACTACTGAAATTTTTTAAACACACAAAAAATGATAAATATAGCAACAGGAGGCCTGTAACTGTGTAAATACTCTACTCTAAATTCAAGCTACCTGTCATTAGTAGCTGCTGCCTCTTACCTTTTAACCTTTTTTTCCCTTCTCAGGTTTTCATTTAGGCTCTGCCCCTTCTCTAGAGTGGGATTTTCTTTTCCAGGATAGCCTGCTGGAACAGGAGGCTCCCTTTTCATTAACCTTTTTGAACAAAATCTTTTAATAGGTTGTATTTTTAGCCCAGTAAAATCTTAATATTTAACTCTTAAGCTTTTCAATCTCTTGCTTGTCCCCAACCTTTTTCCCTGTAGGTGTTTTCCGAGTAAATTTCTGGTGGTCCCTCATGGCTCTGATCATAGGCAGCTGTTTGTTTTTTCCCTCCAATTTGCGTCATCGGGGCTGAGTTCAGACTCCACTAACAATATGGCGGCAAGGTTGTCTTTGGGGCCAGGGCCTCTAGTCTGCAAGAGCAGAGAACCAGCTCTTTGGCATGTTGATTGGCCTCAGTTCATCATATAGGAGCTCCGCATTTCTTTCGCAGTTTACTGATTTCCTCAGGAGTTTCCAGAGGAGCCTGCACAAAGTGTTCTTGGCCCTTAAATTGACTCACGAGGTCCCTTTCCACCAAATGCCAACCGTTAGGCCCACAATGGGGTCAGGAGACAAAAAGCGACAGAAGCAAGGTATGCAGCAACAGAGGGGTTGTACACCCCTGCAGTATTGACTCTTAGGAAGCACACTTACTTCCTAGGGGCGGGGATGTCCTCTCACTGATTAGGATGCCAGAGGATAAATTAAGGGGAAAGGAGTGTTAGGCACTGGCTCCCAGTCCCGACACCACCCCTGGACTCAAGGGACAATGTCAGGGAAGAGACTCCCACTCTACTCCATCACTGGGGTCACACCACACCTAGACCGAGCAGCTGTCCGCTGGTGGGGCTTGTCGACCACCTGACCCCATTCATAGGAATTAATTTAAACTAGTTTGCAGGGATCCTTTGTTATTGATCCAGCCAATCGCACTCAGAGCCAGGATGTTCCTCCTGGGGAGCACTGGGGGAATTTTTTATTTCTTTCCTCCTTGTGCCAGGTTAGGGCTGGTCAGTGCAGTCCAGGGAGGACTGAAACTTGTGGGATCCACACTTTGGGGAGGGAAGCCTTGGCAGCACCCAGAGGAGACCACAAAAAGCAGCTGCCAGGAGCTCAGACAAATGCCGGGAAGACGGAGACCTACCCAGCTAGTGTTGTCAGTCTGGGGGAGCCAGTTAGTGAGCCAGGAGTTGTCCAGTAGCAGTCCTGTGGGCCATCCCATCGTCATCACTAATTGTCTTATAATTTTTATCCAAAAGAGGTCTGTGGGTGTCATAGACGGTCTTGTCAGGTACGCCCAAGGAAGTGAACCTCACGCAGGAAGGCCAGAGAACAAATATAGAATTTAGTGCTCACAGGTCAGAGAGGAGACAACAGCACATCTGCATGCAGAGCCACACAGGGCATGACAAGATAGGAATGATCATGTCAGAAAGTGGGTGGGAGGGCAGCTAGGAGGGATTAATGGATGCTGAGGCAACAAGCTGCGTAGATCACAAACGGGCCTATGACAATGCATCTGTAGGCACATTAGCCCTATACGCCATTGGAAACCTCTACGTGATTGCACAAATAATTATTTGACCTGTGATAAGGAGTACAGAGAGAATCCCAGATGCCATGAGGAAGTATAGTAATGGCCCCTGAGTATAATTTCTGAGGAAGTTACATTTGATCAGAGACCTGAAAGATTGGTAAAATGTAGTTAGCAGTGGGGATTGGGGCGAGAGGATTTAGGATGAGTGAACAGTAGAGATGACAGGATATTTGCAGTTTCACTTGATTGTAGTTGAGAGAGTGAGGTGGGAAAGTAGTAACAAGTGCACTGAAGTTTTAGGGGCCAGATAACATAAGACTCAATAAGCTGCATTCAGAATTTTGAATTTCTCCTAAAACTAGTGAGAATTCATGAAAGGATTGGAAACGAGGGAGTGATTTGATTCATTTTTGCAAGGATATTCTGGTTAGAGTGTGATGAATTGAATGGAGAGAAAGGTCAAGATTGAGTGGCAAGATGCAGGCCAATGTCAGGATTCCTGGAGGAAGGGAAGAGAATGTGAATATTCATTCACTGTTTGTTTTTCTGTCTTATGACTCAAGCCCCAGGTTCATGACAGAGTTTGAGATCTCATGCTTTAGGTTCTTCATTTCTGAACTCTCATTTCTCTTAATTCCTCCCCCAAATACTATACATAAAACTAGTAAAATAAAAATTATTTTTGAGTCTTAGAATTGCTGTGGTAATAAAATATATATGCCAATGGAATTATAACAAATTTCCAACATTACCATTTTTACTTGTGTTTAGAAATTTTGCAATAAAATTTAATACCACTGCAATTTTTTTTAACATGCAAAAATGATAGATATAGCAACAGGAGACCTGTAATTGTGTAAATATTCTATTCAGAGAAGGTTGGCTTTTGAATTCTGTCTTAGTCATCTAGTGCTGCTATAACAGAAATGCCACAAGTAGATGGTTTTAACTGACAGAAATGTGTTCTCTCACAGTTTAGGAGGCCAGAAGTCTGAATTCAGGGTGCCAGCTCCAAGGGAAGGCTTTCTCTCTCTGTTGGCTCTAGGGAAGGTCCTTATCATCAATCTTCCCCTGGGTCCAGGAGCCTCTCAGCACAGTGACTCTGGTGTAAAGGGGGCACTCTGCTCCTATCTCTCATTGCTTGGTGGTAATGACATTCCTGTGGACTAAATTATGACATAAACTGGAGAGTTGATATACTTCTGAGGTAGGAGAGATAAAAAAAAGAGGTAGGAGAGTGAATGTATATTGCTGGCCTTGCCACCTGAAGGCAAACTTCTTCCAAGGGTCCTTTGAAACAAGTATGGAGAAAAAGGCATTAGCCAGATCAATAGCTGCATTCCAGGTACCAGGAGACATTAATTTGCTCCAGCTATGAAACCACATCTTGAACAGCAGCTGCAATTGGAGTCACTTCCTACTTAAGTTTTTGATAATCCACTGGCATTCTCCAAGATCCATCTGGTTTTTGCACAGGCCAAATAGGCAAGTCGAATGGGGATGTGGTGGGAATCAACACTCCTGCATCCTTCAAGTCCTTGATGGTGGCAGTAATCACAATCCTTCCAGGAATGCAGTATTGCTTTTGGTTTACTATTTTCCTAGGTAGGGGCAGTTCTAATGGCTCCCACTTAGCCTTTCCCACCATAATAGTCCTTACTCCACATGTCAGGGATCTAGTGTGTGGGTTCTGCCAGATGTTGACTATGTCTATTCCAATTACACATTCTGGAACTGGGGAAATCACTACAGAATGAGTTTGGGGGCCCACTGGACCCACTGTGAGATGGACATATGCTAACATTCCATTAATAAACTGACTTCCATATGCCCCCACTCTGACTGGTGGCTGTGCCTCCACACCCACTGAATCTAATTTCAGGTCAGCCTCCAGATCCACACCCGAATTCAAACTCAACCAAGCCTTGGCTTCCTCTCCCACACATTGCTTCAGTAGGGGTGGCTTGGCTTCAGGTTCCAATTTGGACTGGCCAGAATCTGAGCTTAGTTTCTCTTACTCTTATTTTAATCTCACAGATTAAAAGCCTTTACCCATTGCTGTCTAGTCGATTCCAACTTATAAGGATGCCATAGAACAGAGGAGAGCTGCCCCACACAGTATCCAAGGCTTTAATCTTTGTGAAAGCAAACTACCACATCTTATCACAATGGAGGGGCTGATGGATTCAAACTGCGAACATTTTGGTTAGCAGCTGAATGCTTAACTACTGCACCACCAGGGATCCTTAAAGTCTTCACAGAGGCCTCAATTATGGTGAAGAATATTGAAAATACCATGGACTGCCAGAATGGACAAATATGTCGTACAGCCAGAATGCTCCTTAAAGGGGAGGATAGAAAGACTTTGCCTCACTTACTTTGGACAGGTCACCAGGAAGGACCAATCCTTGGAGAAGGACATCATGTTTGGTAAAGTAGAAGGTCAGCAAAAAAGAGGAAGACCCTCAGCAAGAGGGATTGACACAGTGGCATCAACAATGGGCTGAAACACAGGTTGTACTGAAGACCTTGGTGAAAAACAAGGCTCTACAAATTGACAGAATACCAACCGAGATGTTTCAACAAAATGGATGCAGCACTGGAGGTACTCGCTCCTCTGCCAAGAAATTTGAAAGACAGCTACCTGGCCCACTGACTGGAAGAGATCCATATTTGTGCCCATTCCAAAGAATGGTGATCCAACAGAATGTGGAAATTATCAAACAATATTAATATCACATGCAAGTAAAATTTTGCTGAAGGGTGGGGATGGATCCACAGCCCAAAGGTGAGGGGGCAGGGCTGCTGCGCCCAAAGGGCAGAAGAATGGGGCCTGTCAAGGACAGCAGGTGAAGCTGCCACTAAGATGGATTAGGAGAACGGAGCAGCCCAAAGCTGATGGAGCAGAATTGCCGTCCCAGTGGGTCTGGAAGGTAGAGCTGAAATCTAGGGCTGAGGAGCCTCTGTCCAGAATCCAGAAAGTGTGGCCACCACTCGGAGTCTGGAGGACAGGGCCGTTGTCCAGGTGGTCTTAGAAAACAGAGGGTTATTTTCAAGCCTTGAGAGCTAACGTGAATTGTTCTTGATGCTCGTTATCCCCTCATTCTCTCCAGTTTCTACCATTTGTAATGGAAATATCTACCTTGTGCCTCTTCGACCATTCTGCTTGGAAGCAGATAACTTGTATTCTAGATTTCACAGATGAAGAAAAATTTTTCCCCAGGATAGAATTTGGACTTGACTTAAGACTTTTGGGATGATATGGTGGGGTGAAAGTGTTTTACATGTTGTGAGGACATGATTTTTGAGGGCCAGAGGCTGGAATGTCATGGATTGAATTGTAAAGGATGCAACAGCTTTACTCAGGTCACAACCCTGATCCTATGTAAGGGGAGTTTCCCTGGGATGTGGCCTGCATCACCTTTTATATCCCAAGACATAAACGGAGAGAGAAGCAATCAGAGAGATACAGGGACCTCATACCATCAGGAAAGAGGTGCCAGAAGCAGAGCACAACCTATAGACCCAGGGACACTGTGCTGAGAAGCTCCTAGACCAGGAGAAGATTGATGACAAGGGCCTTCCCCAGAAGCAACAGAGAACGAAGGCATTTCTAGGGAGCTGGTGCCCAGAATTTGGATTTCTAGTCTCCTAGACTGTGAGAGAATAAATTTGTTTGGTAAAGCCATCTACTTGTAATATTTGTTATAGAAGCACTAGATAACTAAGACACTTGGTAAAGTAGAGGGTCACTGAAAAAGAGGAAGACCCTCAACAAGATAGATGGACACAGTGGCTACGACAACAGGCTCAAACATGGCGACGATTATAAGGATGGCACAGGACTGGCCAGTGTTTCGTTCTGTTGTACCTAGGGTCACTATGAGTTAGAATCAACTCGACAGCACCTAACAACACAACAGCAACTATGGATAACAGTTTGGCATTTCCTCAAAAGACTGAACTTAGAACTACCATACAACCCAGCAATCCCAATTCCAGAAGAAGTCAGGGTAGGGAGGCAAACAGAAATCTGTACAACAATATTCACTGTAGCACTTTTCACTATAGGCAAAAGATGGAAACCAAAATGTCCACCAAGAGATGAACACACAAAATCTTCTACATACACACAATGGAGTAGAACTGCTCCATAGGGTTTTCAAGGCTGTGACTTTTCAGAAGCAGATCGCTGGGCCTGTCTTGTGAGAAGCCTCTGGGTGGGTTTGAACCTGAAACCTAGTAGATGAGCACTTAACTGTTGCTGCAAGCCAGGGACTCCCAATAGAATATCACAGACCCCCCCCCTCGCCCCACAAAAAATGAAGTCCTGATGTATACAAAAACATGAAGCCTGAAAACACCAACCTGAGCAAAATAATTCAGGACATGAGCAAATATACACAAGACAAAAGTTATTAGTGGTTACCAGGGGCGACAAGGAGGGGAAAAGGAAGAGTTTTTGATTAGGGGCACTGAGTTTCTGTTAAAGGTAGTGGAATGATTTGGAAAATAACAGCGAGAATGCTTGCACAACTTGAAGAATATAATCAATTAACTGAAATGTACATGTAGAAATTGTTGAAATGGCATGTTTTGTTAGGTATATTTTCAACACAATAAAAAATATGAAAATCAATAAAAAAAAGAAAGAAAAGCTCTGTGGAATTCTCTCCCTATATACAATACCCACACACACACACACACACACACACACACACATTTTTCTTTTTGAAAAAATGGGTATTTTTGAGACCAAAAAGTGAAGGCACAGTGAATTATCCCCAGTCTTGACTGGTCCATTTCTTGCGGCAACCTCATAAAGAGTCAATTGTTTGGAGCTCCAAGCCCGTGTATAAGTCCCTGGAAACCTAAATTTGTGGTCCTTCTAGCTCAGGAAGCTGTTTCAGCGACCTGAGAGACTGTGATCGAACTTAGCTTGTATTCTCTTCAAATTGTGGGGTTTGTGTCTATTTCATTATTAGCTTTTCTTATTTTGTCCTTACTCTTTTCTGTTTCTACTTTTCCTCGTTTTCCTTCATTCCTTTGTTATTTTTTCATTTATTTTCCTTTCCCTTTATTTCCTCAATTTTTCATTTTACTTTTTCTATGTACGTATTTTTTCTTTATCATTTTACTATTATTTTACTTTTGTCATTTTATATCTGCTCTTATCCTTTTTTAATTGTTTATTGCCTTTTTCTTGACCCTTTATTTATTGTTTTGTGTTTATATATAGCATTTATCTTGCTTACAATTTTTTCTACCTTTTGCCATTTTAATCTTAATTTTCCATTTCCTCCTTTTGCGGTTCTCATTTACCTTTTTCATCTATATCTTATGTTTTTATCTTTTTTCTTTATCCTTTTCTTTATTGCTTTATTTTCCATTTACCATTTTTTCTCATTTCTGTATTCTTTGATATTCACATTTAATCTTTTTCTTTATTTTTTAGTTTTGTCATATTATTCCTTTGTAATTTATTCTTTTCATTTCTATATTTTTCTCTTGTATATCCTTTTTCATTCAGTTCTTTTGTTTTTCTATCTTTTCAATATATTTTTAAATTTCCCATTTTATTAATTTTCTTGTTTTAATTTTCCTTACCTCTTTTGTTTTACATCACTTCAAACTTGTAGATTATTATTTTTCTGATTACTGAGTTTTCATTTTATTTTTATTCTTTTATTTTGGTCACTTTCATTCGATCTATTTGATTTTTTCTAGTTATGTTTTTAGCTTTCACAAGTTTTTTTCTTTTAAAGTTTTAATTTTTTCTCCTTTTATCTTTTTTATTACATTTTAACTTATTTTTCTCATTTTTTCCATATTTGATTAGGTTTTTTGTCATCATTTTTCCATTTTTAATACTACCACAAGGACATCTCTTATCCCAAAGCCAACTAGGCCGTGACTGCACATCCAACATGCTATGGAGCCACTTAGCCTTCTCTGCTGAGAAGGAAACCCATGTGGGACATTACCACCTCCTCAGAACCATTGGCAATGGGACACTTGCCAGGGCCAACTTGGCCCAGCACATCAACACTGGCAAAGAGGTACTGATTAAAACAGCTGACAAGATCCAACAGACGTCCTCCAACCTCGAGACTATACCAAAAAATAAAAATTATGAAGGCTCTCCATCATCCAAATATTGTAAAGCTGTTTCAAGTGATAGAGAATGAGAACACCCTCAATATAGTGATGGAATATGCAAGTGGAGGGGACATGTTTTATCACCTAGTGATTCATGGTTTGATGAGTGAAAAAGAGGCCCAAAGAAAATTTCACTAAATAGTGTTGGTGATGTAGTATTGTCACAACAAGGGTATTGTTCATAGGGATCTGAGAACAGCAAGCCTGCTATTGGATGAGGAAATGAACATCAAACTTGCAGACTTTGGCTTTGGAATAGAATTCACCACGGGAAACAAGCTGGATATCTTCTGTGGCAGTCCCCCTTATTCCCTTACAAGAATATAAGTTCCCCTTATACTCTTTCAGTGAGAAAAGTATGACACACCCCCAGTGGATGTGTGGAGCCTGGGAGTCATCCTGTACTTCATGGTAAGTGCATCTCTGCCTTTTGGTGGAAAGACCTTATTGAAGCTGTGAGAGCAGGTACTGGAAGGACAATATGATATTCCTTTCCACCTGTCTACACGGTGTTAATAACTGCTGAGCAAAATTTTCATTTGTGACCCAAGAAAGAGAGCCACATTAGAGGAGATCCTAGGACATCTATGGATGAAGGTGGGCCATAAAGAAAAACAGGCTATATGTCCAGCCACTCCCAGACTATGATGACCCCTGGTGCATTGAGGTGATGGTGAACATGGGTTATGCACAGGAAGAGATTCATGACTCCCTGTTGAACCAAAAGTACAATGACGTGATGGCCACCTATCTGCTTCTGGGTCACAACACATCTGAGATGGAGAGCCACACCACCACCCCGGAACCCCAAGCTGCAGCCCATTGCACCAACAGCCACACTTCTTCTTCACCCCATGAGGTGCATCCTACCACCTGTGCTAAACCCAAACAGTGTAGTTCCACCAAGCCTGCCATTCCCACCTATGATTACTACATCCACAATTCTTTGAACAGTCTATCTAATGGCCATGTCCCACCTGCACCAGGAATCCAGGACAGCCTAAGCACAGCCCAACCAGACCTCTGGACTGTGTGCCAAGGTGAGAAACAGTGAGGTGCCACAGCCCTGCACAGCCCCCCAATGTCTTTCTGTGGCTCCTCCTCAGCCCACACCATTGACAAGAGTAGTGGAGCCCCAGAGGGAACCAGTTTCTCCCAGGGAGTGTTAAAATTAAGCTCATTAAATGATGAGCGGGTGCAGGAGGTACCTGACCAGTCGAAAATGCCCCAGGCTGTGACCCCAGCCTCTCCCTTCCTAAGCAGCCAGGGCCAGCAGGGGGCCACTGGGAGGTTCTTTAAGATCAGGAGAAGGTATCTTTGTTTGATGTGTGTCAAAAAGGACACGAAGGTATCTGAGAGCAAAGCTGTAGAGACGATGCTCAAACCCTGAGAGGCCAAGCCTCACTCTCTCAAGTTTACGTGGAAGATGAAGATCATCAGCTCCATGGAGCCCAAGGAGATGAGGCAGGAGATCTGCCGAGTGCTGGATGCCAATGGCTGTGAGTGGGATCTCATCCACAAATACACGCTGCTATGTTTGAATGGCACACCAGGACAGGAAGACTTCATTCAGTGGAGGATGGAGGTGTGCACACTGCCTCAGCAGACTCTCAATGGAGTCAAACTGAAGAGAATTTCAGGCACGTCTGAAGCCTTCGATAGCATTGCCTCAAAATTTTCCAGGGAGCTTGTACTTTAACATGGTGCCAGCAGCTGCCTAGGAGAACAGAGAAGTTCATAGGTTAAGCTCCTTGGTAATTTTGGGAGGCAAAGTTCTTAAAGGCCACAGAGGTGCCTGAAATTCTCTTCACTCGAATCTTGTTGAAAAATCACCAACCAGTGGCTCCACCACTCTTGTGCACACCTTCAACCTCCACTGCACAAAGTCCTCTTGGCCTGTGTGCCATGTGTACACAGCAGCACGTATGTCTGGGTGAGATTCCACTCACAGCTACTGGCATCCCGCACTTGGTAGATCATCCACATCATCTCATCAGGGTTCATGGAGCTAGTTCTTCCCTGTAAACTTCACTAAGAATGGCTTGGCCTTTCCAGGTTTGAGCATCTCCACCACATCTTTTCTCTCAGGTTCATGCAGGTCCCTTCTACCACACGTGAAGAAAACATTCCTTCAAACCACAACAGACACTCCCAGAGGAGTGCAGCCAAGATGATGGAATAGTCAGACACTGCCTGTTGTTCCTCTTAGAACAAAGACCCGAAAAAGCAAGTGAATCAATTATGTACGACAATCTAGGCACCCTAATCATCAAAGACAAAGCTGAAGAATCGAACTGAGCAGCAGGAGGGAGGTTAGACAATCCAAAAGCAGCAGAGAAGTACCGATAGCAAGATTGCCAGTGCCCTGTTAGCTAAGTCAGTGTAGCTCACACAGGCTGAGACAAGGAACAACATTTAAAGACAAGCGTCATCACATCGGGTGTAGCCAAACAGCAGCTAATCTGCAAATGCCTCTAGAGCCCAGTAGGAATGACACCAGACCTATAACAGTTAAGTGCAAGCTTCTAACCTAGTGCACTGGGGCAAAACAACCCCTCCCCCTCCCAGAGTTTCACAGAGAAGAAGTGATTCCTTCCCCTTATTCACCCCCAACCCCACGCCTCTCTGACACCAATCCCACAATACTAAAAAATGCCACACCCCCTATGCTGGGAACTTAGGGCTCTCTGCTCCCACACCAGTCTCACAGCCACTTCGCCCAGCCACTGGCATAGGGGGTCCACGGATTTACAGCACCCTTCACACTTGCCCATAACTATGTTGGCCGGTTCAACACCACATGCCCTCATTACCATAAAACAGCAGGGCATATACCTGAAGCACATTTTCAACAATGGCAGCCAAGGTGGAGCTGCAAATTTGTGACATTTCATACCACCCTACCCCCTAAGCAGGTGCTTCAACCACCCACACCAGGGGTCTGAGGGCTGGTGGTACCACCACTCTATCTAACTTCCCACAACAGGGGTCTGAGAATAAGAGGTGCCTCCCAGTCCCTCCAGCCAGCAGCCCTGGGTACCCAAGGACGAGCTGCAATACCCTCCCCTCCACACTATGCACTCGAGGGGACAGGGACATGCCCTCCACCTAGGCACCCAAGAGGAGCCATCAGCACCCTGTCTTGCTCTGCACATAGCTCCCTCCTGCAGTCAGAAACCTGTGCCTGCTCCCAACACCCCTATGCAGTCCTGCCCATCTAGGACTGTAGGTGAAAGTCTGCACCACAGACTTGATGAACAACAGCCTGGACACCTATGCCCACTCCCACAAGAAAAGTGAACAGATTCCTGGGCTTATATACCTAGTAGCTGCTCTGACCACCTGGAGACGTGATGTGAGACCTTCAAAGACACCAACAAAGTAGCTCACACACCCAGCCTACCTGGGAAAATCAGAACAAAACAAAAAGGACATGGTAAACAAACACACAATAAATAAATATAATAACTTAATAACAATCACATAAAGAAGTAGGTCAAGATGGCTCCAGCAAGCGTCCAAAATAAAGAACCAGGAAACCTTCTGGAGGAACATAAGGAAATGAAATCACCTGAGAAAGAATTAAAAAGGCTAATATACAGAGCTCTCCAAGAGAATGAGATCAACCAAAACTCAGATCAAGCCAAGAAGCACACAGACAAAGCAACAGAAGAATTCAGGAAGACAATACAAGAACAGGAGAACAAAATTAACAGGATGATAGAAATCACAGAGACAGCAACTAGAAATCCAAAAAATTAACAATAAAATTTCAGAATTAGACAACTCAATAGAACATCATAGGAACAGAATTGAGACAATGAAAGTCAGAATTAGTGAGACTGAAGATAAATTTATCTTGACATCAATTTATTTAAGGAAAAATCAGAAAAAAAGAATTAAAAAAAAATGAAGAAAGCCTAAGAATTATGTGGGGCACTATCAAGAGGAAAAACTTACAAGTGATCATAGGACCAGAATGGGGGATAACAGAAAATACAGAATTGTTCAAGATTTGCTAGCAGACAACTTCCCTGATATCATAAAAGATGAGAAAATATCTATCCAAGAAGCTCAATGAACCCCATATAGAGTAGACCCCAAAAGAAAGTCACCAACACATATCATAATCAAACTTGCCAAAACCAAAGACAAAGAATGTGGAGAGTGGGTATGGATAAACCAAAAGTCACCTACAAATGAGAACCAGTAAGAATAAACTCTGACTACTCAGCAGAAACCATGCAGGCAACAAGGCAATGGGGTGACATATATTAAGCCTTGAAGGAAGAACACTGCCAGCCAAGAATTACATATAGAGCAAATCTGTCTTTCAAATACGATGGCAAATTAGGTCATTTCCAGATAAACAGAACTTAAGGGAATTTGTAAAAACCAAATCAAAATTGTAAGAAATATTAAAGAGAGTCCAAGACTAGAACACAGAATAGTTCTATCAGTTATCAACCCAGACAGTCCTCTTGGCCTGCATGCCATGTGTGCACCGCAACATGTATATCTGGGTGAGATCCCACTTAGCAGATCTTCTACAACATCCTCGTCAGGCTCCATGAAGCTGGTTCCCCCACTGAAATGTCACTGAGCAGGGCTTGGCCTCTCAGGGTTTTAGCATCTCTACCACATCTCTGCTCTCAGGTTCACTCAGGTCCCCTCTAGCACATGTGAAGCAAACATTTCTTCAAAACAAAACAGACACTCCCAACTTTATCTGTTCAGGGTCAGAGGAGGGGAAGCTTGTGATAGGGGAAGGAATTTGATTCACTAACAGGGCCATCAAGCTCCTTCTGGTGTCCCTTGGGATGCAAATGGTCAATGAGCTCAACAGCAAACCAAAAAGTTGGTGGTTCAACTCCACCCACAGATGCCTTAGAAGAAAGGCCTGTAGTCTATTTCTGAAACATCTCGAAGCTGAAGAAAATCAGAACAAGTCCACAAGAGCCAAAGTATGACCTTGAGTATATCCCACCTGAATTTAGAGACCATTTCAGGAATAGATTTGATGCATTGAACACTAATGACCGAAGACCAGACGAGTTGTGGGATGACATCAAGGACATTATACAGGAAGAAAGCAAAAGGTCATTAAAAAGACAGGAAAGAACGAAAAGACCAAAATGGATGTCAGAAGAAACCATTAAACTTGTTCTTGAATGTTGAGTAGCTAAAGCAAAAGAAAGAAATGATGAAGTCAAAGAGCTGAACAGAAGATTTCATAAGGCATCTCCAGAAGACAAAGTATTATAATGAAATGTGAGAAGAACTGGAGATAGAAAACCAAAAGGGAAGAACATGCTCAGCATTTCTCAAGTTGAAAGAACTGAAGAAAAAATTCAAGCCTCAAGTTGCAATATTGAAGGATTATAGGGGGAAAATATTAAAACAATGCAGGAAGCATCAAAAGAAGATGGAAGGAAAACAGAGTCCCTGTACCAAAAAGAATTGCTTGACGTTCAACCATTTCAGGAGGTAGCATATGATCAAGAACCGATGGTTCCCAAGAGGTCCAAGGTGCACTAAAGACACTGGCAAAAAACAAGGCTCCAGGAACTGATGGAATACCAGTTGAGATGTTTCAACAAATGGATGCAGCACTGGAAGTGCTCTCTCATCTCTACCAAAAAATTTGGAAGACAGCTACCTGGCCAACTGACTGGAAGAGATCCTTATTTATGCCCATTCCTAAAAAAGGTGATCCAACAGAATGCAGAAATTATTGAACAATAATCATTAATACCATACACAAGTAAAATTCTGCTGAAGGTCATTCAGAAGCGGTTGCAGCAGTACATTGACAAAGAGCTGCCAGAAATTCAAGCCAGATTCAGAAGAGGACGTGGAACAAGGGATATCACTGCTGATGTTGTACGGATCTTGGCTGAAAGCAGAGAATATGATAAAGATGTTCACCTGTGTTTTATTGACTATGCAAAGGCATTCGACTCTGTGCATCACAACAAATTATGGATAACATTTCAAAGACTGGGAATTCCAGAATACTTGATTGTGCTCATAAGGAATCTATACATAGATCAAGAGGCAGTCATTTGAACAGAACAAGGGGATACTGCATGGTTTAAAATCACGAAAGGTGTGTGTCAGAGTTGTATTCTTTCACCATACTTATTCAATCTGTATGCTAAGGAAATAATCCATGAAGATGGACTACATGAAGAACAGTGCATCAGGACTGGTGAAAGGCTCATTAACAACCTGTGATATGCGGATGACACAACCCTACTTGCTCAAAGTGAAGAGGACTTGAAGCACTTGCTGACGAAGATCAAACACTACAGCCTTCACTATGGATTATACCTCAACATAAAGAAAATAAAAATCTTCACAAATGGACCAATAAGCAACATTATGATAAATGGAGAAAATAACGAAGTTGTCAAGGATTTCATTTTACTGAATCCACAATCAATGCCCATGGAAGCAGCAGTCAAGGAAACAAATGTGCATTGCATTGGGCAAATCTACTGCAAAAAACCTCTTTAAAGTGTTAAAAAAAAAAAGCAAAGATGTCACTTTGAGGACTAAGGTGTGCCTGACCCAAGCCACTGTGTTTTCAATCGCCTCATATGCATGTGAGAGCTGGACAATGAATAAGGAAGACCGAAGAGGAATTCATGCCTTAGAATTATGGCGTTGGCCAAGAATATTGAATATACCACGGACTGCCAGAAGAACAAACAAATCATTCTTGGAAGAAGTACAACCAAAATGCTCCTTAGAAGCAAAGATGGCGAAACTTCTCTCACATACTTTGGACATGTTATCAGAAGGGACCATCCTTGAAAAAGGGCATTATGCTTGGTAGAGGGTCAGTGAAAAAGAGGGAGGCCCTCGGTGAGATACACTGACACAGTGGCTGCAAAAATGGGCTCAAGCATAACAACCATTACGAGGTTGGCACAGGACCAAGCAGTGTTTCATTCTGGTGAACACAGGGTCCGTATTACTGGGAACTGACCTGATGGCACCTAACAACAGCAACAACAAATTTCGATGCTGAACGTGACTTTTATGCAAGTGACTTTTAAGGAAGGTCTCCCTACCCGGTTGTGTATTCAGGGGGCTGAACATTGTCTTCTAAAATACTTTCCACTGCATTGGTCTTTCTTGCTCCAATAGACCACTCAGGAGTGTCCAGGCATAGTGGCTAATGTTCTCACATTGTACCTGGCTTACTGAGTTGCATGTTTTCATTTCCCCCTTTACACTGGGCAAAGTATTTAGTCTTTCATCATTAAGTATGAAGGTAGATGTAGGCTTTGTGGATATGCAAACCCAAACCCAACTAAACCTGTTGCCATTGACTCAATTTCTACTCACCGGGACCCTATAGGACAAAGTAGAACTGCCCTGTAGGGTTTCCAAAGATCAGCGGGTGATTACCTGCAGAGCTCTTAACCACTTTGGCACCAGGGCACTATATGCAAACCAACCTTGGGAAAAACAAAAATTTTTGAAAATTTTCTGTAATGCTGCAGTAATGAAGAAAGTGTTGTATTGATGTAAGGATAATCAAGTAGATCAAGGAATGAACAAGAGTCCAGAAATTGATGGACACTACCGTTGTTGTTGGGTGCCTTAGAATCCATTCTGGCTCATAGTGACTCTATATGTAACAGAACGAAGCACACTTCCCAGTCCTGCGCCATCCTCACAATCCTTGTTATGTTTGAGCCCACCGTTGCAGCCCCTGTCAATCCATCTCATGGTGTGTCTTTCCCTTTTTCGCTGACTCTCTACCTACCCAAGCATGACGTCCTTCTCCAATGACTGGTCCCTTCTGGTAACATGTCCAAAGTACATGTGAGGAACTCTCGCCATCCTGCTTTCCAAGTCTGACATCACTTATCCCAGCAGAACCTCACCCGGGCCAGCTTTGAGGTCCTGACTTGGGTGCCAGGGCAAAAGCAGAGGGAGGAGAAAGGGGCACGAGCGTCTGTAGTCACCCTCTTCCCAGGCCTAAGGGATTCCCGCTGACCACTCAGCAAAGCCTGGAGTCTGGTGCTTTGAGGAGCCCGCCAGCCCCGCAGGCCTCCAGCTCCAGTGAACTTTGGGTGGGGCGGCCAAAACCTCCAAGGTCAGCTGGAGGGTCATGAGTCAAAAGGCCGGGTCGCGAGCCCGGAGGCTGAGAGGAGGTCCTGGAGTCCAGGCCACGCCCGCCCTCCGGACGGGGCCCTCTCCTCCCCGGTCAGGGCAGCCAGGAAAGGCTAGAGCCACGGCCAGAAAGGCCCGATGCCCAGCGCCTGTTCCCCACCCTCCGCTCGCTTCCCGGACCAATTGCAACGCAGACGCACCGCCCCCCCCATCCCCGCCCCCCTCCCCGCGCCCGCGCCCGCGCCCACCTCAGGGTTTCGTGGCGGGGGAGGCTCTGCGGGGGCCGTTGGGGGAGGGGGCGGCGCCTGTGGGGGGGCGGGGAGAGGAGCAGTGACTCCTGGGGCCAGGATCACAGCAAGTCAGGTGGGTGTGGGAGGAGGAGAGGGGTGTGAAGTGGGAGGATCTGGGAACCAGAGCTCTCTGCCCATTTTGAAATTGTCCTTTTTGTTGGTCACTTTGAGGAGCTCTTTAGATATTTTATGTATTTTGGATATTGAACCCTTATCCCCCAAATAGTTGCCAAATACTTTCTCCCGTTCTGTCTGTTGTCTTTTCACTTTCTTGATAATGTTCTTTGATGCACAAGCGTTTTTCATTTTGTCAAAGTCCAACTTACCTTTACCTTTCTTTTGTTGCTCATCCTTTGGTGTCATATGAGAGACTCTGCTTAAGAATCAGCCGTTGAAACCCCCCCCCCGGAGCACAGCTGTACTCCAACACAGATAGGATCGCCATGGTCAGAATACCCTGGATGGCAACTGATATTTTCTAGGCTGACTCTACTGCCTGTGTTTTCTGTCTTTTTTATAAAGGTAAGTTTGTGTGGCTTACTACAATTCCAGGTGGTGGTAGTAGGAGTATATAATGTTATAGCCAAAAAAGCTGTGAATTCTCAGCCTTGTTTTCAGTATCTGGGTCAACGAATTGGTCATGGGTTCAGCCCATCATTGTGCATTTATTAATGTGAGACTAGCCTCTTGAAAGATGTAAATGGTTAAGGAACTACGGTCATATGTGAGATTTATGGAGGAGGCTGGCCAGGAGAGGGAAGTTATAGTCTGTGTGCTAAAATTACGTTGCCAGAGCAAGCTAAACAGAGATTGATCATCTCATGCAGCGCTGTGGCTAATGTCATAGGCAAATTTGGGCTGGTTAGTGATTGTATGTTCCTCCCTGTTCTGATTGGTGTGCACTGGTGGCTGAGTTTCTTGCCAGTTGTCAATATTAAATGGCATTGATGTGTTTCCATAGGATTTTCAGGTGTTCTGTGTGGTTTGTGAAAACCTGTGCTAGTTTAGTCCTCAAATTAGATCCTGGACTAGGGGGAACTCAGCATGGGATCATTTCAGATGGACCTGGGTATTTTGAGAATAGACAGCAATTGCATTATACGTTTGATCCTTTTCTGTCCCTGCTTATTGTTTTCAGTGGGGACCACCTGCTCTATCATCTCCATCCTTGGAGAAATTTTTCTAGCACAGCCATTGATTTAACTTTAACAGCCTTGGAGGTGGCATGCCAATATATTTTGCCCAAGTTGACTTTGGTTCTCAGCTTTTCATGGTTGGCTCTAGCTCCTGTATGGTGTGGTATCTGTATTTTTTAAGGATGCCCCAGAAGAGTAACATTGGGCATCAATTTCCAACAAATATCTCCATTTCCATATTAATGGTTTTGGTAGGCCCAACAAATATTGTAAGCAAGCATTTGTCAATTTTGGTTAGACTCTCCTGTACAAAGAGTGCTTGAGTAACTCCAGAGATTAAGTATATTTTTCATGAGAAGCTTCTTTGCTGTAACCCCCAGGAGCCATGATTAATTACTGTGGGCATAGCCAGAATAAAAATTTATAGAAGCTGCAAATATTGAGTGTTATTAAAAAAAAAAAAAAATCTTGTGTTTTGACAGTGTGAGGTTAGGTTAGGGAAGAACTTCCAAGCTAGTTGTAGTTCCTGTTTTTTAGACATGCTTTTGGCCCACCTAATATTATGCTGTATTCATTGCCTTCCTTGACTGTGTTGATTAGTGAACATTACCGTCGGCCACTTGGTTAGTGAGATTTATCTGTGCCTCAATAAAAGGGGCTTGTACTGGAGGGGGAGAGAGATCATTATAATTAGTAGAAAAATAGGGCAGTAGTTGTAAGGCATACATTGTTGGCAGGATTTACATTGTGAAAAATATAGGCTGCAGATCAACAAAGAGCAAGGACTTTCGAAAGTGATGCAGAGGCATTCTAAATATTGAGTTCTAGTCACTTAAGGCTGTCCAGAGTCATTTTCCCAATCGACTGTGCTACTGAATGTGTGGGCCCCCATATCGAGTTCCTGATCGCTCCCCAAATCTCCCCCTTTTCCTTCTTGCCACTTGTAGTGAGTTAGAAACATTTGGGGCTGAAGTGGCAAACCAAAACGTGTATTTCTGTAAGTAAAGTTGAAGAACATCTCAGTGGCCCCCTGCCATCCCTGGCTGCTGACAGAGGGAGAGGCTGGGGTCCCAATCTGAGGCAAACTCGGCTGGTCAGGCATCTCTTGCAGCTTCTCCGCATGCAAGGAGCATAGTTTTGACATTCCCTGGAGGAAGCTGGTTTCCTCTGGGCTCCATCACTGCTGCTGATGGTGTGGGATGAGGAGAAAGTCTCCGACACGTCCTGGGAACTGCAGCACGTCACTGTTGCTTACCTTGGAGCACATTCCAGAGTCCTGGTTGGGCTGCACCGAGTCTGTCCTGGATTCATGGTGCATATGGGACTGGGGTGGGGACACGGAGGTAGAAGCAGATGCCATGGAGGCCCCTGATCCTGAATCAGATAGACCGTCCAAACCATTGTGGATATTGCCCTGGGCAAGGGTAGTCTTCACTAAAGGTGTGGAATTGCCACTTCCCTGTTTGCTGGTGAAGACGTTGCTGTTCACAGAGGGCAAGAGGGGTGGTGTTCTTCCTCTCCAGCATGGGTAGAGAGCTGACAGATGTGTCGTTGTGCTGCTTCTCTTCTGCCCTGACTCCTGGTCCTCCTCAGACCACTTATTTTTGGCATAATTGCAGGAGGAATCACAGGTGGGAATGGCAGGCTTGTTGTAACTCCTCTGCTTGGGTTAGCACTGAGGGTACACTGTACCTCATGGGTTGAAGATCAACTGAAGGCTGATGTCCCAGAGTGCTGGTATGCCCTCTGTCTCAGATGTTTTGTGACCCAGGAGCAGATAGGTGGCCGTCACATCACTGTACTTTGGGATCAGCAATGAGTATTGAATTTCTTCCCATGTGTAATACATGTGGACCATCACGTTAATCCGCTGGGGGTCACTGTAATCTGGGAGTGGCTCCATGTACAGCATTTACTTTTAATCTTCATGGCCCACCATCACCCATGGATGTCTCAGAATCTCCTCTAATGTGCCTTTCTTGCTGGGGTCATGAATGAAAATTTTGTTCACCAGATGCTCACATTGCACAAACATACCTGAAGGCGTTTCTACCTAAAGGCAGGGATCCACTCACCACCAAATACAAGATGACTCCCAGGCTCCACACATCCACTGGAGGTCCGTCATACTTTTCTCCCTGGAAGAGTTCTAGGGCAGAATAAAGGAAGGTAGATTGCCACAGAAGGTCTACAGCTCGTTGGCCAGGATGAATTCATTTCCAAAATGAAAGTCTGCAAGTTTGCTGTTCATTTCCATATCCAATAGCAGGTTTTCTCTTTTCAGGTCTCTCTAAACCATACCGCTGTTGTGACACTACTACACTGCTGATACTAGCTGGTGGAATTTGATGGCTTGAGCCTCTTTTTCCCTCATCCTGCCAGGAGCTGTTGTGTAATGAAACACCTCCCCTGCACACGCATACTCCATCACTATATAGAGTGTTTTCTCATTCCTGATGATTTCAAACAATTTTACAGTACACACTCTCACAGCTCCATGAAGGTTGTTTCCACCAAAAGGCAGGGATCTACTTACCAACAAATACAGGATGACTTCCAGGCTCCACACATCCAATTGGGGATTCGTCGTAGTTTTTCACTGGAAGAGTTCTAGGGCAGAATAAAGGAAGGGAAGGCATGATTGAAAGCCTTCATAATTTTTACCTCTTGGGATCATCTGTGAATGCTGGAGGAGGTTCCTGGATCTTCCTAATGACCTTACCACTACCTTATCCTCAGTGAGGATGGGCCTAGCCAATTTCACCTTGGTGAGGGTAACCTTACAGAGGGTTTTGAGGATCTGGTAGCCTCCCACATGGGTCTCCTCCTCAGAAGAGAAGGCTGAGAGGGCCTTGCATTATCCTGGACTTGGGTTAAGTCTTGCTAAGCTTAGGGTTAACTAGTCCCAGGACAGGATTCCAAGTGGTAAAAACTATGACTAAATAAAAACTAGGTCCCTGGGTGGCACAAATCGTTAAGCCCTGGACTACTAGCTGAAAGGTTAGCAGTTCAGACTCACCCAGTGACATCTCAAAAGTAATGCCTGGTTGCTGCTTCTAAGAGATCACAACTTTGAAAACCCTATGGAGCAGTTCTACTTTGCACATTGGGATTGCTGTGAGTTGTGATCTACTCAACAGCAACTAGCAAGAAGCAAATAAAAAATTAAATGAGAATAAGAATATATAAACTAGAAAAAATAAGTACCAAAAAAAAAAAAATGACAAAGTGACAAAAACATAAATGATTTTTACTTTGGGGGATAGTCTGTGGAGGTTGGATGAGCTCTGCTGGGTCTTGTCAGTGATCCTAGCTGTGAAGGTGGGCACGTTTGGATTCTGGTCTGCTGAGTTCCCAACTCCCATTCAGAGCCCTATCAAAGGACAAAGTTAAAATGCATCAAGTGGGAAAGTTCAGTAAGGTGGTGAGACAGACTGTTTCAAGCTCTTGTCCCATCATAGAAAAAAAAAAAACCTAGAAACTGTTACTGCCTTATGAGAACCTTAGAAAACAGCACCAGTTTGCATCAACCCAGCAAATGCTGAATCAAGGAAAAGATGACTTCAGAAAGGTAAGAAATCTTTGTGGCATCTTTACTTGCCCTTGCCCCATTCCCTCCCCAGCTAAGCGGTGGTCTTATAGCAGCAGCAGCAGTTGCTTGTGATTCCAGCGTGGGACCCTGGTTCCTGGCTCCAGTTGGAGTACAGAAGATTATTGTGTATGTCTGTTCTAAGCTTTCTGGAGGATACCTGAAGTACTGGTGCAAGGACTTTGTCTCTGTTTTACCTAACTTACAAGTCAGGCTGGTAGGGTGGCAGGCATTTGCAAAGAAGGATGGCAAGAGAAACTAACAACCCATAGATGGCTGCAGCTAAATGTTACGGTCAAAACATACAGTAGATTGCCTAAGGCCTGGAATCCAAAACTGGGAAGTATTTCCTTGGAAAATCAGGAATTCAAAAGCAACTATGTGTTTGGGAAAATTTAGCAGACTACACACATCTAGAGCAAAAGTTATATTCAGAAACGACCTGAGACACACCTATGCTTTCACCTCACTCTTTAAGTGTTAAGGAGTGCCCCAGCATAGAGTCAATCTGCACAGATTGGGAGAGGTGGATGTGGGTTTTATTTTGATTTGTTTGTATTTTCTGTGTATTTTTTAGCTCCTGGCATTTAATAAAATCACTGTAAAAACACTAGTTGGAGATTTCCAGCTTCCATTCTACTCTAAGATCAGCTTGGATGTCTCTTGCAGCTTCAAAACAAGAGAAAAGCTGAAAAGCAACAACAGTTCTTAGATCTACCAGAGAACTGAGCTTACAGAGCAAACTGCTGCCCCAGATGCTGGAGATACAGATGGACTACTACAAAGAATTATCGCTTACCGGGAACACTTTATATATTAAAATGTCCAATTAAAAAAAAAATCATAACACATACGATAAAAACAAAATTTGTTCTATTCTAAGGAACAAAATAAATTGGCAAAATGTTCAAGTCCACACATCAGACTTACTAGAGAAAGACTTCGAAAAAACCATCTTAAATATGCCTATAGAGCCAAAGGAAAACATGGCGAAATAAATAAAGGAAATATGGAAAGCAATGTATGAAAGAAAATGAGAATATTAATCAAGAGAAAGTATAAAAAGAAATCAAACAAAAATTCAGGAGCTCAAAAATACAAACACTGAAATAAAAACTCACTAGAGGATGCAAAGATTTCAGCAGGCAGAAGAAACAACCAGCAAAGCTGAAAAAAGGGCAGTTGAAACTGCTGAGTCTCAAGAGCAAAATGAAAAAAGAAGAAAAGTAAACAAAGCCTATGAGACCTGCTAGACACAATCAAGATGACCAGTACTGGTACCCCAGAAGGAGAAAAGGGAGAGAAAGTGACAAAAATCATACTTGAAGAAATAAGGGCTGAAAAGTTCCAAAATTTGATTATAGATGTAAATCTACAAATGTAAGAAGCTAAACAAATTTCAAGGGAAATAAACTCAAGCACACACAACAATCAAAAGAGAAACATTCTTTTTCCCATAGCATCTAAAAAAGGGAATCCTTAAGACTAAATTTAACTTAGGAGGCAAAACTACAAAATATTGCTGAAATAAATTCAAGAAGACCTAAATAAGTGGAAAGACCGTGTTTATGGAATGGAAGACTTAATATTCTCAAAATGACAATCCTACTAAATTAATCTACAGATTCAGTGCAATCCCAATGAAAATTCCAAAAGCCATTTTTATAGAAATTGAAAAGCCACAACGTAAGCTCATCTTGAATCGCTAGGGATCCTGAATAGCCAAAATAATCTTCAAACACAGGGTTCAAAGTCATACTACACAATTTCAAAACAACTGCAAAGCTGCAGTAATCGAAGTGTGCGATATTGGCATATGAATCGACGTATAGAACAATTGAATGGAATGGAAACTCTACAAATAACCCATTCATATATGGTCAGGTCAATTCATTTTCAGTAAGGATGCCAAATCCATTCAGTGGTGGGAAGAAGAGTCTCTTTAATGAATGGAACAAAGATAACTGGAATTCCACATGGAAGAGAATGAAGTTTGACTTGTTCTTCCCACCATCCAAAAATAACTCAAATTGATTCATGAACGAAATATGACAGCTAATGTCATAACATTCTTAGAAGAAACTATAAGGATTTGGCAATATGTATTTACATGTGACACAAAAAATATGAACAACAAAATAAAAAATTGAAAAATTGGATTACATTGAAATTACAAATTTTGTCCATCATTGTTTAGGAAGCACTAAGTTTCTGTTTATGGTGATAAAAAATTTGGCAGTAGATACTGGTGACAGTTGCACAATATGATTGATGTAATTGGTATCAATGAATTGTATGTGTGAAGATGCTGACTTGACAAATGATTTGTTCTGTATATTTTTACAAATAAAAAGGTTAAAAAAAGTTGTTTTAAAAGAAAAAGAAAAAAAAGTCATCAAGAAATCAAAAAGACAACCTATAAAATAGGAGAAAATATTTGCAAGTCATATAACTCATAAGGATATAAGATCCTGAATATGTAAAGAATTCTGAAAACTCAAGAACAAGAAGACCAACCACCAATTTAAAACTGAGCAAAGGACTTGAACAGATATTTCTCTGAAGAAGGTATACAAATAACCAAGAATCGTAAGACATGGTGATAAACATCATTAGTCCTTAGCAAAATGCAAATCAAAACCAAAATGAGATACTACTTCATACCTAATAGGCTGGATATAACAATCATTTTCAAAAATGAAAAATAAGTGTGGAGAATGTAGCTAAGTTTGAACACTCGTACATTGCTGGGGGAAATGTAAAATGGTGCAGCTGCTATGGAAAACACACTGGTGCTTAATCAGAAAGGTAAACAATTATCACGAGACCCACCGCTTCTACTCCTATGTGTATATACCAAAGGAATTGAAAACAGCAACTCAAGAGTAACTTGTAAACCAATATTCATTATTCACAATAGCCAAAAGGTATAAACTCAAGTGTCCATTAACAGATGAATAGGTACACAAAATGTGGTATATACATACAATGGCGTATTATTCAGCCAAAAAAGGTATGAAATTCTGATCCATAATATTGATAGCTTCTGAAAACATAGCAAGTAAAGTAAGCATATATGAAGTATCTAAACCCACAAACTAGAATAGGCCAATTCATAGAGACAGAAAGTAGATTAGAGGATACCAGGACTGGGGAAAAGAATAAGGGGAAGTTATTCTGAATGAGTACAGAGTTTCTAATTTGGGTGATAAAAAAATTTTGCCAACAACAAGTGGTAATGCTTCTACAACATTGAATCTATTTAATGCCACTGAGAAGTACATTTAAAACTGATTAAGATGGAAAATTAGATATATCGTATAATATTAAAAAAGAATACATTTTTAATTTACAAAAAAAAGAAAAGAAAGTGTTGGGGCAGATCCTGACACTGGAGCAAGCTTGGATTCTGTCCGGTCTGAGCTACAGCCGCTATCCTAATAACCCTATCAAAGGAGAATTTAAAATGAGAGAAAAAGCAAGTTTCAGAAAGGATCCTGACACTGGGTCAAGCTTGCATTATGGAAGACCAAGCTATAGCCACTAGCATCAGAGCCATTTCCAAAAGAAAGACTTATGCTGAAGATAGCAAAGAAGTTTAGAACTGGAACAACAGAGGGGAAAGGGAAAGGGAGGAGTCAAGGGATTCTATTCAGCAGGGTGGAGAACTTCAATAGGTTATTAAGAAATTGAGGACTAAAACAAACACTGATGGGGTTAAAAAAAAAAAATATGAAGGCACACTCTGAAGCTGGGTGGACTAACAGGAGACCTGCTAGTAATCCAATACTGAAGATCCCTAGATAAATCTATTTTGTTGACCCTCATTTAGAGGAATTGAGAACCCTGTAAGACAAAGGTGAGAATGAGAAGCCTGACCTACAACTGCCAGGGTCAGTGGTGCAGAATCTAATCAGGATAAGGATCTTTGAGAAGGTCTGATGTTCTTGGTCCAAGCCTTGGCTGGAGACTCAAGGTCATATGACCAAGAGTGGGCAAAATGACCAGTAGACCTTCTGAACTCCTTGAGACACTGCTTTTGCACTGCTTCCAAAATTCGTTGGTGAATCTTAATGGGAGCTACAGTTAGATAGGGAGGATACAATATTTGAGACCATTAAGGTGGAAGTTTGGATGAACAGGCTTTATGGGACGTGATTAAATTCCTTTTACTTGAATGTATTATGGGAATGGAAATGATGTCTGTTGGGGAATGTATGTCTGACTGGGGAAAATTTCCTCTCCCTACCATTGTAAAATCAAAACTTGATAATGGAGTTTGAAGACATTATGCTGAGTGAAATTAGTCAATCACAGAAGGACAGATATTGTACAAGCTCACTTGAAAAAAAACAAGAAAAGTCAAATGTGTAGAAACCAAAGTCTTTTAGTGGTTACTAGGGGCAGAAACTCTATGGGGCAGTTCTACTCTGTCCTGTAGGGTCGCTATGAGTCGGAATCGACTCGATGGCACTGAGAGGGGCAGTAGGGAGGAGGAAGAAAGGGTGGTTAATGGTGATGGAAAATTGAATTAAGGCTAGAGTTACACAGCGTATTATTGTAACTGATGTCAGTAAGTTATACACCTATAAAAAGTTGAACTGGCAGAAGTTGTGTGATAATGTCTTAGTATTTCTTGCTGCTGTAACAGAAATATCGCAAATGCATAGCTTTAACAAACAAATTTATTTTCTTACAGATTAGGAGGCTGAATTCTGGATGCTGGCTCTAGGGGAAGGCTTTCTTCTTCTGTAGGCTCTGGTGGAAGGTCCTTGTGTCTTGGAGCTTCTGCTCTGGGAGATCTCTTCCCCCATCTCTGCTTCCTTGTTTGCTTGTTTAATCTCTTTTACATCTCAAAGAGATTGGCTCAAAACACATCCTACACTAATCCTGCCTCATTAACATAACAAAGACAGTCCCTTCACAAATGGGATTATAACCACAGGCATGGAGGTTAGGATGTACAACACATATACTGGGGGGACATAATTCAATGTGTAACAAATATATTTACAACAACAAAAAATAAAGGGTAATTGCTCACCCTGCTTAAGCACAACCAAAAACCTTACAGGATTTGGTTCCTTGGTTTGAAGGTTAAGGGTCACGATTTCATGGGACATCCCAGTTAACTGGTCTACTAACGTGTTTAATGTTTCTGTGCTACCTCCTAGTTAGTTATGTAATCCCTGGGGTCTTAAAATCTTGCAAGCATCTAGCCATGGCACCAAATTTGGTCTCTATTGGGCTGGAACAACAAAAGAAGAGAGCTAGGAACAGGAGAGGGATATGCAATGTGTGGTTAATTGCCTCCATGAAAAACTGCTTTCTTTGCCATGAGACCAGAAGAACTGGATGGTGTCTAGCTACCTTACTGAACATTTTGATCAAGGATCCTATAGAAGAATCCTGATCAAAAAGGGAAAAATGCAGAACAGAATTTGAGATTTTCATGGACTCCAGACTTTCTGGAGCCAAGAGTGCTGGACGAACCCCTGGAACTACTGTCCGGAGATATCTTTAATACCTAAAGCAAAAATAACCCCTGAAGTCTTGCTAAAACCAAGCAACAGTTTAGCTTAACTAATAAATATCTGCCCAGGCACTGGGTTTTTTTTTTTTTTTTTATGCTCTTTTAAGGAATTATCTCTATGGAACCACAAACACAGGGAAAACAGTAACTCGAAAGATTTGATAGGAACCTTAAGAAGCAGTTTATATTAATTAGGGAGGAACAAATCAAAGAAGGAACATGAGAATGGCTGCACAACTCAAAGAATGTAATCAGTGTCACTGACTTATACATGAAGAAACGGCTGGTATATGTTTTGCTGTGTATATTCTCAACAACAACAAAAACCAAAAGCCTGTTGGCTGTATCCTAAGAGTGAGTACAGGCAGATTGGAAGGAT
This sequence comes from Elephas maximus indicus, assembly GCF_024166365.1. Lineage (NCBI taxonomy): Eukaryota > Metazoa > Chordata > Mammalia > Proboscidea > Elephantidae > Elephas > Elephas maximus. Next base: position 14,216,006 of record NC_064821.1, read on the forward strand.
ATAGAAATGGAACGGGTAATGGGATAGGATGAAAGTTTGGATGATAAATTGGAATGCTTGAACAGCCTTTATGGAAAGTGGTTGTCTCCTTTACCTGAACATATTATGGGGATGGGTATTGTGTCTGACTGGGGAACACTTCCCCTATCTAGTATTGGAAAAGAGAAAGTATGTAATTCCGTCTTTCTGCCCATATTGATTGGACATGCCAAATGGGAACCTATAAGACTGCCTAAGTCCACACAAGTCACTACTTTCAAACGCTATGGGATAGAAGCTGGATTGACGGTATGAACAAATTCTCTGCACAACAGCTCTATTGTTGTCAGGTGCTGTCAAGTCACTTCCAACTCATAGCCACCCTATGTACAACAGAAGGAAACATAGCCCAGTCCTGTGCCATGCTCACAACTGTTGTTATGCTTGAGCCCATTGTTGCAACCACCGTGTCAATCCATCGCACTGAGGGTCTTCCTTCTTTTCGCTGACCCTCTACTTTGCCAAGCATGATGTCTTTCTCCAGGGACTGGTCCCTCCTGATAACATGTCCAAACTATGTGAGATGAAGTCTTTCCATCCTTGCTTCTAAGGAACATTCTGGCTGTACTTTTTCCAAGACAGATGTGTTTGTTCTTCTGGCAGTCCACGGTATATTCAGTATTCTTTGCCAACACCATAATTGAAATGCATCAATTCTTCTTTGGTCTTCTTTATTCACTGTTCAGCTTTCACAAGCAACAATAGCCCTAGGTGGAATGAAAACAGGGGCTTAAGGCTAAAGACTGTGAACAACTGCTTCCTTTGCCACTAGACCAGAACTGGATGGTACCTGGCTACCATTATTGAACATTTTGATCAAAGACTGTATAGAAGAATCCTGATCAAAAGTGAGGAAACATGCAACAGAATATGAAACTCTTATGGAATCCAAACTATTGAGCCTGGATGACCTCCCTAAAACCATTGCCCTGAGGTAATCTTTAAACTTTAACCTGAAATGATCTCCTGAAGTCATCTTTAAAACAAAAAAATAGTTGAGCTTAACTAGTAAAAAATGTTTGCATTGTGTTCCTAAAGAACCATCTATATGTGGTCAACTCTTCTTTGGTCTTCCTTATTCATTGTCCAGCTTTCATATGCATATGATGCGATTTTAAAATACCATGGCTTGGGTCAGGCGCACCTTAGTCTTCAGGGTGACATCTTTGCTCTTCAACGCTTTGAAGAGGTCCTTTGCAGCAGATTTGCCCAATGCAATGCATCTTTTGATTTCTTGACTGCTGCTTTCATGGCTGTTGATTGTGGATCCAAGTAAAATGAAATCCTTGACAACTTCAGTCTTTTCTCCGTTTATGATGATGTTGCTCATTGGTCCAGTTCTGAGGATTTTTGTTTTCTTTATGTTGAGGTGTAATCCATGCTGAAGGCTGTGGTCTTTGATCTTCATTAGTAAGTGCTTCAAGTCCTCTTCACTTTCAGCAAGCAGGGTTGTGTCATCTACATAATGCAGGTTGTTAATGAGTCTTCCTCCAGTCCCGATGCCCTGTTCTTCTTCATATAGTCCAGCTTCTCGGATTATTTGCTCATTATACAGATTGAATAGGTATGGTGAAAGAATACAACCCTGACACACACCTTTTTTGACTTTAAACTACGCAGTATCCCCTTGTTCTGTCTGAACAACCACTTTTTGATCTATGTACATGTTCCTCATGAGCATAGTTAAGTGTTCTGGAACTCCCATTCTTCGCAATGTTATCCATAGTTTGTTACGATCCACACAGTTGAATGCCTTTCCATAGTCAATAAAAAACAGGTAAACATCCTTCTGGTATTCTCTGTTTTCAGCCAGGATCCATCTGACATCAGCAATGATATCCCTGGTTCCACATCCTCTTCTGAAACTGGCCTGAATTTCTGGCAGTTCCCTGTTAATATACTGCTGCAGCTGTTTTTGAATGATCTTCAGCAAAATTTTGCTTGCGTGTGATATTAGTGATATTGTTGTATAATTTCCACATTCGGTTGGATCACCTTTCTTGGGAGTAGGCATAAATATGGATCTCTTCCAGTCAGTTGGCCAGGAAGCTGGCCATAGCCAAGTGAGCACCTCCAGTGCTGCATCTGTTTGTTGAAACATCTCAACTGATATTCCATCAATTCCTGGAGTCTTGTTTTTTGCCAGTGCCTTCAGAGCGGCTTGGACTTCTTCCTTCAGTACCATCGGTTCCTGATCATATGCCACCTCCTGAAATGGTTGAACATCGGCCAGTTCTTTTTGGTATAATGACTCTGTGTATTCCTTCCATCTTCTTTTGATGCTTCCTGTGTCATTTAATGTTTTCCCCATGGGATCCTTCACTATTGCAACTCAAGGCTTGAGTTTTTTCTTCAGTTCTTTCAGCTTGAGAAATGCCGAGCATGTTCTTCCCTTTTGGTTTTCCATCTCCAGCTCTTTGTACATGTCATTATAATACTTTACTTTGTCTTCTCGCAGCACCCTTTGGAATCTTCTGTTCAGTTCTTTTCCTTCATCAATTCTTCCTTTTGCTTTAGTTGCTCGAAGTTCAAGAGTAAGTTTCAGAGTCTCCTCTGACATCCATCTTGGTCTTTTCTTTCCTTCCTGTCTTTTCAATGACCTCTTGCTTTCTTCATGTATGATGTCCTTGATGTCATTCCACAACTTGACTGGTCTTCGGTCACTAGTGTTCAGTGCATGAAATCTATTCTTGACATGGTCTCTAAATTCAGGTGGGATATACTTAAGGTCATATTTTGGCTTTTGTGGACTTGCTCTGATTTTCTTCAGTTTCAGCTTGAATTAGCATATGAGCAATTGATGGTCTGTTCCATAGTCAGCCCTTGGCCTTGTTCTGACTGGTGATACTGAGCTCTTCCATTGTCTTTTTCCACAGATGTAGTCAATTTGATTTCTGTGTGTTCCATCTGGCGAGGTCCATGTGTATAGTAGCCGTTTATGTTGGTGAAAGAACGTACTTGCAATAAGGAAGTCGTTGGTCTTGCAAAATTCTATCATTCGATCTCTGGCATTTTTTCTGTCACCAAGGCCATACTTCCAACTACTGATCCTTCTTCTTTGTTTCCAACTTTCATACTCCAATCGCCAGTAATTATCAATGCATCTTGATTGCATGTTCAATCAATTTCAGACTGTAGCAGCTGATAAAAATCTTCTATTTCTTCATCTTTGGCCCTACTGGTTGGTGTATAAATTTGAATAATAGTCATATTAACTGGTCTTCCTTGTAAGTCGTATGGATATTATCCTATCACTGACAGCATTGTACTTCAGGATAGATCTTGAAATGTTCTCCTTGATGATGAATGCAACACCATTCCTCTTCGAGTTGTCATTCCCAGCATAGTAGACTATATGGTTGTGCGCTTCAGAATGGCCAATACCAGTCCATTTCAGCTCACTAATGCCTAGGATATTGATGTTTATGCATTCCATTTCATTTTTGATGATTTCCAATTGTCCTAGATTCATACTTCGTACATTCCAGGTTCCGATTAATAATGGATGTTTGCAGCTGTTTCTTCTCATTTTGAGTCGTGCCACATCAGTAAATGAAGGTCCTGAAAGCTTTACTCCATCCATGTCATCAAGATCAACTCTACTTTGAGGAGGCAGCTCTTCCCCAGTCATCTTTTGAGTGTCTTCCAACTTGGGGGGCTCATGTTCCAGCACTATATCAGACAGTGTTCCACTGCTATTCATAAGGTTTTCACTGGCTAATGCTTTTCAGAAGTAGACTGCCGGGTCCTTCTTCCTAGTCTGTTTTAGTCTGGAAGCTCAGCTGAAACCTGTCCTCCATGGGTGACCCTGCTGGTATCTGAATACCAGTGGCATAGCTTCCAGCATCACAGCAACACGCAAGCCCCCACAATATGACAAACTGACAGACACGTGGCTTTCATATACTGTTTTGACCAGAACCCACAGTAAAAATGCATTCTATGCTGAAATCCAATACACACATATAGATGCACACACCCATACACACACACAACTGAAACTTGAGATGAACAGGACTTAGCCTTACTATGTGCAGCACTTTAGTTTCCATTACACTTCACTCCACATCCCTCTAACTTATTTCACTTGATTCTACTTCATGCTAGCTTTATTCACTAAATTAATTTTTCTACCTACAAAGGAGTGGCCTGAAGTTCAAAATATACTGTGTTTAGGAGATGGAGCATGGACTCACAGAGGGAAATGGGATGGGAGTTAATAGGTGATAGCAGTAGTTCATTTACAAAGAAATTCATTCATTCATTCACTCACTTTTATGAAATATCTACTATGTACCAGGCATGGAGATTCAAAGATATCTGAAACACAGTCGTGGCCTTGAAGTGGTCATGGCCAGTGGTAGAAATAAGTAGCCATTCAGTGTGGCAAGTGTTTTAATAGAGAGTTGAGAAAATATCCTAGAATGGTCTAACTACCTGAGGAAAATAGGGGATGTTTTACACAGAAAATAGTGTCTTCATTGGCCCCTGAAGGGTGGTTTTGTCCAAGAGAGGGCACTCTAAGTGAAAGGAAAAGGGTGACAAGGTCAAGGGAGTGTTGACAGCACAGAGTGTGGTCTGGGTAGGGTTGGCAAACTCATCAAATAAAAATAAGAGGCAGTCAGTTAAATTTGAATTTCAGATAAACAATACTTTTTCATACAAGTCTGTCCTATAAATCTGGAAGGGGCAAGCCATTCTATGTAGCGGCAACATTGGTGGGCATGGGGAAGAGGCAGAGATGAGTCTGTGTGTTTGTTCATATCAGGCTGTGAGATCTGAAGAGAGAATAAGAACTTGCCATGTAGACACCTGCTCACAGGAATGTTAATTTGAGAATAGTTATGGAATAACCGATAAAGGTGGAATCCTAGTGGGTGCGTGGAATGATCATTATTTATTAAGGATTGTTAATTCCATTTCAGTACTTCTTTCTCACCTTCTATGCTGCTGTTAATTATTCCTAAGATATCTTTTTCAGTGTTTAGTTGAGAAAAAGGAAAAAGCACATTTTGTAGTCTCTACCGATTCTGGTCCAGCCTGAAGCCACATTTAGGTTGTTAATGTAATGGAATCAACAGCCTGTGTGTGATTAACCAAGGGTTGTCTTTGCTTTGTTTGAGCAATTTGCCAGATGTAGTAGACACAGGTTGTCTATTTTCCCTTTCCCTCTTTGTGGTAATGGCTTCCCTGCCCTGTCCTCTGTTCATGTTCATCACCTTTCAGGGATGGTTCCTGACGGTCTGGGGTAGGGAGGAGCAGGGAACTGACAGAAGGTGGATCAATCAGAGTTCAGTGTCTTGTCAGGGTTGAACTTGTAACCTGAAACTCAGGAGCTGCTATAGCCATGTTTTTCGGCCATATTGACTGAGAATCAGAAGAAGACAGTGAAGGGGTGGGGGAATCATTGATGAAGGGGGAGAGAGTGAGATAGGCACAGCGGTCCAGTCCCTGGATTTACTGCATTCCGTAAGTTTGAGTTGCATTCCAATCCTTGGGTTTGGTGAGGTGCCTCTTTATCTTCTGATGAATTTTAATTTATGCTTAAGATCACTAGAATAGGTTATTATACTTGAAAGAAGGATGCTAGTTAATAAACCAAATCAGTAAAGTTGTATTAAAACCACCGTGGTTATCATTGGTAAAAGATATTTTCTTCCAGTTGTGATTCAGAGTTGGGTATTTAACATCTAGGTAGAAGTTTACCATAGAACTCCCACATGCAAATGGGAAGAAGCAGTATTTTTATTAACTGAGTGTGCTCATTACTACACATGAAATACACTTCCAGGCACATGGTTTTTCTTTTGTGCCTAGCGTTCATTCTGGGTTTGTTTGAGAAAAAGCTTATCAGCTTAATTTGTGGCAGGTTTATTTTGATTGGTTGGGGAGTTGTTCTGTGGAACTTTACACAATATTCAGCTTTATGTAAAGTATGTCTATAAACATACTAGTTAGGCCATGAAAAATAGGGGAGTTGTGGATGTCCCCGGAATATTTGGTTTCAGTAAACCATTCTGCAATTCCTCTCAGAGCCTTTAAGATGCTCATATGTATTGTAAATTTCCCAAAGGTAGACAGCTCCTGAAAACTTTAAAGTGCTCGAAAAATAAAGGACATTAAAAAATATATGCATATACATATGTGCATACTTAGATATATGTATAAGTATGTATATTCATGTGCACACAAGTATATGTATATGTGTGAAAATATACGTGTGTGTATTTTTTTTAAACTGTGCAATATTTCAACATTCAGCCGAAACGCTGATCTCTAAATTTGGATGTTGAGCGTGACTCTAAGGAAGTGACGTTTAAGGAAGGCCTCCCTACCTGGTCATGTGTTCAATGTGCTGAACGCTGTCTTCTAAAATACCTTCCACCGCACCGGTCTTTCCTGCTCCCGTAGACCACTCAGGAGTGTCCAGGCAGCGGCCGCCGTTCTCACACTGCACTGGGCTTACTGAGTTGCATGTTTTCATTTCCTCCTTTACACTGGGGAAAGTATTCAGTCTTTCGTCATTAAGTATGAAGGCAGATGTAGAATTTGTGGATATGCAAACCAATCTTGGGGAAAAAAATTGTTTGAAAAGTTGCTATAATGCTGCAGTAATGAAGAAATTGTAACGGTGTAAGGATAATCAAGTAGATCAACAAATGAAAGAGAGTCGAGAAATTGACCACATTAACGTTGTTGTTGTTGTCAGGTGCCATGGATTAGGTTCCAACTCACAGCGACTGTATGTACAACAGAACAAACTACCCGGTCCTGCAGCATCCTCACAATGCTTGCTGTGTTTGAGTCCATTGTTGCAGCCACTGTGTCAGTCCGTCTCATCGAGGGTCTAAGTATTTTTGTTGTTCCTCTACATAACCAAGCATGATGTCCTTCTACAGGGACTGGTCCCTCCTAATAACATGTCCAAAGTACGAGACATGAAGTCTTACCATTCTCAATTCCAAGGACCATCTGGCTGTACTTCTTCCGAGACAGGTTTGTTCGTTATCCTGGTAGTCTGTGGTATACTTCAGTAAGCTTTGCCAATACCATAACTCAGAGGTATCAGTTCTTCTTCGATCTTCCTTATTCGTTGTCCAGCTTTAGCATGCATATGAGGTGACTGAAAATATCATGGCTTGGCTCAAGTGCACCTTAGTCCTCAAAGTGACATCTTTGCTTTTCAACACTTTCAAGAGGTCTTTTGCAGCAGATTTGCCCAATGCAATAGGTCATTTTATTACTTGACTGCTGTTTCCATGGGTGTTGATTGTAGATCCAAGTCAGTAAAGTCCTTGACAACTTCAGTCTTTTCTCCGTTCATCTTGATGTTGCTTATTGGTCCAGTTCTGAGGAATTTTTGTCCTCTTTAGTTTGAGGTGCAATCCATACTGAAGCCCGTAGTCTTTGATGTTTGTCAGTAAGTGCTGCAAGTCCTCTTCACTTTCAGCAAGCAAGGTTGTGTTATCTGCATAACGCAGGTTGTTAATGAATCTTCCTCTAATCCTGACGCCCTGTTCTTCTTAATATAGTCCAGCTCCTCGAATTATTTCCTCAGCATACAGATTTAGTATGGTAAAAGGATACAACCCCAGTGCACACCCTTCCTGATTTTGAACCACGCAGTATCCCCTTGTTCCGTTGAACAGCTGCCTCTTAGTCTATGTACAGGTTCTGCATAAGCACAATTAAATGTTCCGGAATTTCCATTCTTTGCAATGAGAGCCCACTATCAACTGACTCATTAGCTCGGATGTGCACATCTACTCCTGGACTCCACACCTGTAGAGAGTATGGTTGGGGTCTCAGGAATTGTGGTGATGAGGAACAACAACCACGACCTGTGGCTGGGACCTGAGGAAAATTGTTATTTTCCTACCCCAAAATACAAAGGCGGGGCCTGGGCTCAGACCAGGCTGGCAGTGGTAGTGGTGGCTTAGCCAGGAGACCCATACATATCTAATGGTCTAATCGAGGTTGCTTCAGACCATCCCCTCCACTCTGCAAATGCAGAGCTGCCTGTCAGATGAGCCACTCAAACTAAATGTCTTTCCCTGGTGCCAATGCCAAAAAGAACTATACTAGATTCCTTCAGAAAACATCCTCAACTTTAGCAGCTCTACTTTCAAGAGCAAGTTTCAGAGTCTCTTCTGACATCTTAATAATGTATTTATATGTATAGACCAATGAGGCAATATCTTAACAGCCTGTCTCTTCTGACATCTATTTTGGTCTTTTCGGTCATTAGTGTTTAATGCATCAAATCTTTTTTTTTATTGTACTTTAAATGAAGCTTTACAGAACAAACTAACTTGTTATTAAACAGTACACATATTGATTTGACACTTTTTAACAACCCCACGACATGTCAACACACTCTCCTTCTCGACTTTGGATTCCCTATGACCAGTTTTCCTGTTTCCCTATCTTCTAGTTCTTGCCACTGGGCTGGTGTTCCCCTTTAGTCTTATTTTGTTTTATGGGTCTGTCTAGTCTTTGGCTGAAGGGCGAACCTCAGGAGTGATTTCAGTACTGAGCTAATAGGTGTCCAGGGGCCGTACTCTCGGGGTTTCTCCAGTCTCTGTCAGGCCAGTAAGTCTGGTCTTTTTTTGTGAGTTAGAATTTTGTTCTACATTTTTCTCCAGCTCTGTCCAGGACCCTCTATTATGATACCTGTCAGGGCAGTCAGTGGTGGTAGCCAGGCACCATCTAGTTGAACTGGATTCAGTCCAGTGGAGGCCGTGATAGTTGTGGTCCATTAGTCCTTTGGACTAATCTTCCCCTTGTGTCTTCAGTTCTCTTCATTCTCCTTGCTCCTGAAAGGGTGACACCACTGGAATATCTTAGATGACTGCACACAGGCTTTTAAGACCCTACACCCCACTCACCAAAGGAGAATGTAGAACATTTTCTTTCTAAACTATGATGTCCCAACTGAACTAGATGTTCCCCTAGACCATGGTCTCCACTGATCTCAGCCTAGCAATTCCATCCCTCAGGGAGTTTGGATGTGTCTGTGGAGCTTCCACGACCTTGCTTTGTGGAAATTGTGCTGGCTACCCCAGTATTGTGTACTGTCTTACCCTTCACCAAAGTTACCACTTATCTATTGTCTATTAAGTGTTTTTCCATCCCCAATCCTCCTCTCCCTGGTAACCATCAAAGATTGCTTCTTTTTGTGTGTAAACCTTTTCATGAATTTTTACAGTAGTGGCCTCACACAATATTTGTCCTTTTGTGATTGACTTATTTCACTCAGCATAATGGCCTCCAGATTAATCCATGTTATGAGATGCTTCACAGATTTATCATTGTTCTTTGTTGTTGCCTTGCACTCCATTGTGTGTATGTACCATAGATTCAGGCTGTGGTCTGATGTTTGTTTTCAAACCAAAGGACTCCCTTTAATAATTCTTCTAAATTGGTTTGGTTTTTACATATTCCCTTAATAACTGTTCATCTGGAAATGTCCTAGTTTCACCACCATATTTGAGAGTTTTGCAGGATATATTATTCTTGGTTGGCAATTTTTTTTGTTTCAAGGTTTTATATATGTTATTCCATTGCCTTCTTGTCTGCACGGTTTCTGCCAAGTAATCAGAGTTTAGTCTTATTGTTTCCCCTCTGTATGTGGCTTTTCATTTTTCTCGAGCTGCTTTCCAGATGCTTTCTTTGTCTTTGGTTTTAGCAAGTGTGATTATGATATGTCTTGGTGATTTTCTTTTGGGGTCTATCCTATACGGGATTCATTGAGCTTCCTGGATGCTCAGCTTTTCATCTTTCATGATATTAGGGAAGTTTTCTGTCAGCAGTTGTTCAATGATCCTCTCTGTGTTTTCTGTTTTCTCCCCCTGTTCTGGAATTCCAATCACTCGCAAATTTTTGCTTTTGATTTTATCCCATATAATTCTCAAGTTTTCTTCATTTTTCTCCATTCTTTTTTCTGATTTTTCCTCAAACAAATTTGTATTCAAGTTTTCGTCATCAATTTTCTGACCCTGTCTTCCATTGTTCCAAACCCACTCCTCAGGCCTTCTATGACACTATCCATTTCTAAAATCTTGTTTTTTATCTTTTGGATTTCAAATTGTTGTTTTTGTATGATTTCTAGCTGTGAACTTATTTTGGCATTTTATTCCTGTATTATTCCATTTTTTTGTCTGTATTTTCCATGAATTTGTCTGTCCTTTCTATGAATTTATCTCTTTTTCCTTCATTTTTGCCTGTTTTTTGCTTCAGCTGTTGGATTGCTCTGAATATTAGAGACTTGAATTCCCTATCAGGTAGTTCTAGTGCCTTTTCTTCTACTGGAGAATCACCTGATGTTTTATCTTGGAACAATCCTGTCTTTTTTTTTTTTTTTTTAATGTTTTGATATTGTCTGCTGCCTTTGGGACATTCAGTAGTTATTTTCTTTGTTTATTAATTGTAGATTTGTTTATTTCATCCTGCTTTCTGTTTTATTTGGTTCTGTCTGAGCAGGCAGGCTGTGTGTTCTTTGTTGTTTGCTCATCTGTTGGCATGATGTTTTTCACCTCCTTGTCCAATAAGCAGGGCCAGTCGCTCAGCTATAGTGCAGCAGGGCAGGTCTAGTTGAAGGGAAGGGGCTGAGATGGTTTGTTTTTGACATGTACTAGGGCCAACAGGTTGGGCAGGAAGTCAGTGCAGGATAGGTTCTGGTAAGCCGTGCCTGTGCTGCTAGGGGGTGTGATGTTCAGTGCACAGTGCCAGTGGGCAGGAAGGAGGAGGGAGGTTGTGATGTGTGGAGTTAAGATGGTATAGGAAAGAAGAGAAAGAGGAGTGAGAAACAAGAGCCAAAAACAAACAAAAAGTGCTGAGGCAACTTGTCATTGAGTGGAGAAATAAGAAATTGAGAAATGGAGAAAAATAAAAACAAAATAAAAGTTAAAAAAATAATAAAATGCCTGTAGGGATCCCAGCAGTGCCTGAAGAAGTGGTTCCTAGGCCTTGGGGCAGAGCCCATCTAGAACGGAAAAAGATGGCACACAGCACCAGATATTCAGGAGACAGAGGGAAGGAAAGCAGAGATGAGAAACTGAGAAAATGAAGAAATACAAAAAGGAAAAGAGAAAAGAAAAATTAAAAAAACAAAAAAGAAAAAAAAAAAGGCACCCAGGCATCCCACTGACTCAGGTGTGCAGACCAGGGAAATGGCTCCCAAGCCTCACAGTACAGCCTGGCTAGAAGGGGCAGATATGGCACACAGCATTAGGTATTCAGGATACAGGAGAAGAAGGTAAGTATAGAGAGATGAGAAACTGAGAAATGAAGAAAAGCAAAGAGAAAAAGAGTAATAATAATACCAAAAAAAAAAGAGAGAAGCCCTCCCAGGGATCCCACCAGTGTGGCTGTGCAGACTGGGAAAGTGGCTCCCAAGCTGCTCAGTACAGCCTGGCCAGAGGGTCAGGGATGACACACAGCACTAGGTATTCAGAGGCAGGAAAAAAGGTAAGTATAGAGAGATGAGAAACTGAGAAATGAAGAAAGACAGAAAAAAAAAAAGAATGCCCCCAGGGATTCTGCCAACATGGCTGCACGACTGTGGGAGTGGCTCCCAAGCCGAGCTGTACAGCCCAGCTAGAAGCGGCTCCCAAGCCTCAAAAAGAAAAGGAAAACAAATCAAAACAAAAAGATCCCAGGGATCCCACTAATGTGGCATCAGTTTCCCAGCAAAGCACCACCTCACAGCTTGCCAAGAAGAAGCAAAGATGGCACATGGAGCCAGGTGTTTGAGAGAAAGGAGGGGGAAGAGGTGAGAGGCAGGGAAGAAACCAAAAGAAGCTGAAAAAGCAACATCACCAGCAAAGAAATGGCACTGAGGGAGCTGGCTAGTGTGGGTGGGACGAATCTAAGTGGCACGGAGCTGGTGCCTCCCTGCCGAGAGACTGAGGCCAGTGGGAAGTGGTGAAGGCAGAGAAGGGAAAAGAAAGGTGCAGAGTAGGAAAGTGTATAACGCTGGTTACCAGGAGCTCTGTCACCTGCTGGGAGCTCCGTGAAGCCGCTTTCCCATACTCCCTGTCCACTGATCTCTGATGTGGGCAGGGCGAATCCAGGCAGCATGGAGCTGGCACTTACAGGCTGGCCAAGCGGCCACAGCTAGATACTAAGTGGCAGAGGCCAAGCAGGGAGGAGAAGGATGGGTGGTCAGAAAGCATCACTGGTTACCTGGTGCTCTGTCTGCTGCTGGGAGCTCTGTGAAGCTGCCTTCCCATACTCCCTGTCAGCTGATCTCCCACAGGAGTCCAAAATGGCAAATCTGGGCTGTGTTAGTTGATAGGGGACCTCCGCTCATATCTCTCCTCAATCTCTATTCTCTATCAGTTTCTTATTCCATTAGGTGTTTGGCTGAGTTCTTTATCCCTTCATTTGACACTTAGGGTTCCAGGATTGTCCTTTGTCTCTGTTTGACTTAGGGTTTTGGGTCTTTGCTGTGGAGGGATGGTGTGGTACTTCTGTCTATACCACCATGTTGGCTCTGTCTCATCCATTTCATTTTTGACAATTTCCAATTGTCTTAGATTCTTACATTCCATGTTATGATTATTAATGGATGTTTGCAACTGTTTATTCTTATTTTGAGTGGCGCAATGTTATCCGATAATTATAGTATGGAATTCTAGTTAAAATAACACTCTGGAAATAAAAACTGTCCCTTGTAGCACATAATCTTGTTGTATAATTTATTTTTACACATCTAGGAATACATTATATGTAAAAGTGAGGACTGTCTTCCTACATTAAGTTTAAACAGCATGAGCCCCAATTTCAGTTTTACAAAAATCTCACAAAAACTCTGTTTATTCCATTGCCCCCACTCTTATCTGCCCTCATGTCACAGCCATTATTTTAGTGCCTTTGTTTATATCGTCTCCTTGCCTGGAAATTCCAAATATTCTTTAGATGTTCAGAATTAAAAAGTGCACAGCTTCTCATAACATGACTGTGAGGACACCCTGTTTTCTGTTGGAGACTCATGTGTGGAAAATCTCTGAGTCTTCAGGCAACTTCAGTAGCAACTTTACAACACTGTACTGGTTATTCTATTAATTATTTCCCAAGGAAAATTTCTTCCCTCTGAGATTGCTACATTACATATTGTCTTTCTGCAAATGCTTGGTGGTCCTGGTGATTCAATTATCTCTATGGAATTATAGACTGTATGAACCACCTGCTTGGGCTGCCACTAAGATGGACAAGATTTCAGATAGATTATACTAGCAGCTGGTTTTCCAGATAGAGACGATGAGCCTCATCAGCCTGGAGAGGACACTGACCTTCTCCTCTGTCTCAAACTCCCACAGGAGAACAGACTCCCCATCATGTCAATGGAGACATTTAAAAACAGAGTTGAAGTTACAGAAGGCTTTTTCTTCAAATCAATTCAACAGAGTATGAAGAGTAGAACTGAACAGAAGAAAAATAGGAAAATATATTATTTTGCACCAAACCATGTGGCTTTTTGAACATACATAGCACAAAACTAGTGGTCTGAAGTTTTGGTCTTCACACTTGGTGAGATACTGTCTGTCTGTCACACAGGTAGACACAGAGGACTAGGTGCATCTGACCCAAATCATGGTATTTTCAATTGCCTCATATGCATGTGAAAGCTGGACAATAAATAAGGTAGACCGAAGTAGAACTCATACATTTGAATCATAGTGTTGATGAAAAATATTGAACATACCAGGGACTGCCAGAAGAACAAACACATTTGTCTTGGAAGAAGTACAACTCGGTAGAAGAAAGGATGGTGAGACTGTCTCATGCACTTTGGACATGTTATCAAGAGGGACCAGTCCCTGGAGAAGGACGTCATGCTTGGTAGAGGGTCAGCTAAAAAGAAGACCTCAAGCGATGGACTGACACAGTGGCTGCAACAATGGGCTCAAACATATCAACAATTGTGAGAGTGGCACAGGACTGGGCAGTGTTTTGTTGTGTTGTACATACAGTGAGTATGAGTCAGAACTGACTGAACAGCACCTAATAACAGCAAGAAGCCTTGAGATGAGGTTATTGTTCAGGGTTTCACCAAAGCCAATGTGTAAGCCAAGCTCTAGATGGTTTCATGACTGGATTTGATCAGGCCTCCTTTGTTCTCATGGGAATGGGAAGAGTTCATCTCCCTTTAGCTATAACATGGTGGGCACACAAACAAAAAATGAGCCTCTACCATAAAGAAAGCCTGAGGGTAGGGAGGTGAGGAAAGGATTGCTAGGTAGGCATAGGCCTTCTAACTCTAATTTAAATGCATTCCCATTTCTCAATTATGCCTCACCTCTAGCTTCACCCATTTCTGAGGAATATCCAATGTACAAAAAGTGTTGGGGACAATACATCCTTGGATGAGAAAAGAAACTCTAAGGCACAGTATGATATCAAGAACCTCGTGAATTTTCCTGCTGGTCTTGAGCTGCTGGTTAAAGTACGGAAGTTTGTTTTCAGTAATCCACATAAGCAAAACTTGGTCATTCATGAAAGGATGATAGAATAGCCTGCTGGACCCAAAGAGGTATGCCATCATTTCCAAATTGGATATATACATTGTAACTTTATCTGAACAGAGTCCTGAGAGGAGACTAAGTTTGCACCCCCTTAACCTAGCAAAAAATTCATTATTTGAGTGCAACATCTTGTCACTACTGTGCAATCTCATTTTTACATATTCTAAGACACTGCCTCTGGGCAAAACAAGTTTATGTATGTGATTTTTTTTTTTTTAATTTCGGTTTGGTTAGCCATGGAGTAGTGGAGTACACTAAGTGGATCTAATGGATTAACTTTTCAAAAATCATATTTGATTATCCTCCACATATCACAAAACAGTCTTAATCATGCATGCTCCAAATCCTTAAGTTTAGATGCAGTGTAAACAGAAGTATAGAGTTCAACCATCTTTTTATAGATACCTATTTTTTTCTTTGTTCATTTGCCTGTCAAGAAGTCATCATTGTTAACTAGTACCTCCCAGTCCTTACAACCAAAATCTTTGGGTGCCCATGGTCCATCCACAGAACCCACCCACCTGTACGCTCTAGGGAACACGAACACGCTTTCCTCAGAGACACTTGGGGATGGTTCTCAGCCCCCTGCCTTGTTCAGAGCATCACCCCCTGCTGCAATGAGATACCAGTATATAAGCCAATCACCCCTGGCCTCTAAGACTGTAGGACTGAGCCTGTACCACACACTTGATGATCAGCTGCCTAGAAACCTGAGCTGAATTCAGACAAGAAAACTGAATGGACTCCTAGACTGATATACCTGTTAACAGCTCTAGCCAGCTGGGGACAGGACGTCAGAGCTCCAAAGGCAAAAATAATCAAGCTAGCTTACTCAAGTAACCCATTTGGGTATATCAAAACAAAACAAAGCAAGAAAATATGACACAGTAAGCAAGCATAAACTGATACAATAACTTATAGATGGCTCGGAGACAACAGTCAATATCAAGTCACATAAAGAAACAGACCATGATCACCTCAACAAACTCTCAAAACAGAGAATCCAGGGATCTTCTAGATGGAAGTGCATTCCTGGAATTACCAGAGCCAGAATACGAAAATTTAATATACAGAACCCTTCAAGACATCAGGAAGGAAATGAGGCAATACACAGAACGAGCCAAGGAACACACAGATAAAGCAACTGAAAAAATTAAAAAGATTATTCAGGAACATAATGAAAAGTTTAATAAGCTGGAAACATCCATACACAGACAGCAATCAGAAATTCAGAAGATTATCAATAAAATTACAGAAGTAGACAATTCAATAGAAAGACAGAGGAGCAGAATTGAGCAAGTAGAAGCTAGAATTTCTGAACTCAAAGATAAATCACTTGGCACTAATATATTTGAAGAAAAATCAAATAAAAGAATTTTAAAATGTGAAGAAACCTCAAGAATCATGTGGGACTTTATCAATAAAAATAATCTATGAGTGATTGGAGTATGAGAACAGGAAGGGCTAACAGAAAATACAGAGAGAATTGTTGAAGATTTGTTGGCAGAAAACTTCTTGGATATCGTGAAAGATGAGAAGATACCTATCCAAGATGCTCATTGAACTCCACATAAGGTAGATCTTAAAAGAAAGTCACCAAGACATATTATAATCCAACATGCCAAAACCAAAGATAAAGAGAGAATTTTAACAGCAGCTGCGGGTAAACGAAAAGTCACCTACAAGGAAGAGCCAATAAGAAGAAGCTCGGACTACTCGGCAGAAACCATGCAGACAAGAAGGCAATGAGAAGATATATTTAAAAAACTGAAGGAAAAAAATTGCCTGCCAAGAATCGCATATCCAGCAAAACTGTCTCTTAAATATGAAGGTGAAATAAAGACATTTCCAGATAAACACAAGTTTAGGGAATTCATAAAAACCAGACCAAAACTACAAGAAATACTAAAGGGAGTTCTTTGGTTAGAGAATCAATAATATCAGGTATCGACCCAAGACTAGAACCCTGGGCAGAGCGACCAGAAGTCAACCGAGACAAATCAAAAATAACAAAGCAAGAGTATTAAAAAAAAAAAAAAAGGCTTAAAACAGGGTAACAGCGATGTTATTATATAAAAGAGGACAACATTAAAATAATAAAGAGAGACTAGGAAATGTAATCATAGATCTTCCACATGGAGAGGAAGATACAGTGATACAAAGAAATAAAAGTTAGGTTTAAATTTAGAAAAATAGGGGTAAAAAATAAGGTAACCACAAAGGAGTCAACCTATCCTACAAATCAAAATAAAGTACAAGGAAAAAATAGCAACTCAGCAGAAACAAAATCAACAACAATGAATATGAGGAAAGGACAATATAGAAAGATAATCTACTCAGCACATAAAATTTAGTGGGAAAAAGAAACTGTCAACAACACACAAAAAAAGACATCAAAATGATAGCACTAAATTCATACCCAGTGCCATGGAATTCATACCTATCCACAATTACGCTGAATGTAAGTGGACTAGATGTACCAATAAAGAGACAGAGAGTGGCAGAATGGATTAAAAAACACAATCCATCTATATGCTGCCTACAAGAGACACACCTTAGACTTAGATACACAAACAAACAAAAACTCAAAGGATGGAAAAAATTATAAGCAAACAACAATCAAAAAAGAGCAGGAGTGACAATGTTAATGTCTGGCAAGATAGACTTTAAAGTTAAATCCGTCATAAAGGATAAGGAAGGACACTATATAATGATTAAAGGGACAACACACCACAAAGATATAACTGTATTAAATATTTATGCACCCAATGACAGGGCTGCAGGATACATAAAACAAACTCTGTCAGCATTGAAAAGTGAGATAGACAGCTCCACAATAATAGTAGGAGACTTCAACACACCACTTTCGGTGAAGGACAGGACATCCAGAAGAAGCTCAATAAAGACACAGAAGATCTAAATAACACAATCAACCACCATGACCTCGTAGACATATACAGAACACTCTACCCAACAGCAGCCGAGTATACTTTCTTTTCTAGTGCACATGGAGCATTCTCTACAATAGACCACATATTAGGTCATAAAGCAAGCCTTAGCAGAATCCAAATCATTGAAATATTACAAAGCATGTTCTCTGACCATAAGGCCATAAAAGTGGAAATCAATAACAGGAAAGGCAGGGAAAAGAAATCAAACACTTGGAAACGGAACAATACCCTGCTCAAAAAAGACTGGATTATAGAAGACATTAAGGATAGAATAAAGAAATTCAGAGAATCCAATGAGAATGAAAACACTTCCTATCAGAACCTTTCGGACACAGCAAAAGCGGTGCTCAGAGGCCAATTTATATCAATAAACGCACACATCCAAGAAGAAGAAAGGGCCAAAATCAAAGAGTTATCCCTACAACTTGAATAAATAGAAAGAGAGCAACAAAAGAAACCCATAGGCACCAGAAGAAAAAAATAATAAAAATTAGAGCAGAACTAAATGAAATAGAAAACAGAAAAACAATTGAAAGAATTAGCAAGACTAAAAGCTGGTTCTTTGAAAAAATCAACAAAATTGACAAACCATTGGCCAAATTGACAAAAGAAAAACAGGAGAGGAAGCAAATAACTGGAATAAGAAATGAGATAGGCGATATGACAACAGACCCAACTGAAATTAAAAGAATCATATCAGATTACTATGAAAAACTGTACTCTACCAAATTTGAAAACCTAGAAGAAATGAATGAATTCCTGGAAACACACTACCAACCTAAACTAACACAAACAGAGGTAGAACAACTAAATAGACCCATAACAAAAGAAGAGATTGAAAAGGTAATCAAAAAACTCCCAACAACAACAACAAAAAAAGCCCTGGGCCAGAGGGCTTCACTGCAGAGTTCTACCAAACTTTCAGAGAAGAGTTAACACCACTACTACTAAAGGTATTTCAGAGCATAGAAAAGGACGGAATACTACCAAACTCATTTCTGTGAAGCCACCATATCCCTGATACCAAAACCAGGGAAAGACACCACACACACAAAAAAATTATAGACCTATATCCCTCATGAATGTAGATGCAAAAATCCTCAACAAAATTCTAGTCAATAGAATTCAACAACATCTCACTCCAGCAAGGCTGGCATTAGTCCAAAAAACACAAAATAATAAATGTTGGAGAGGCTGTGGAAAGATTGGAACACTTATACACTGCTGGTGGGAATGTAAAATGGTACAACCACTTTGGAAATCGATTTGGCGTTTCCTTAAAAAACTAGAAACAGAACTCCCATACGACCCAGCAATCCCAGTCCTTGGAATATATCCTAGAGAAATAAGATTCTTTACATGAACAGATGTATGCACACCCATGCTTATTGCAGCACTGTTTGCAATAACAAAAAGATGGGACAAACCAAGTTGCCCATCAACAGATGAATGGATAAATAAATTATGGTATATTCACACAATGGCATACTATGCATCTAGAAAGAACAGTGATGAATCTGTGAAACATTTCATAACATGGAGGAACCTGGAAGGCATTATGCTGAGTGAAATTAGTCAGTTGCAAAAGGACAAATAGTGCATAAGACCACTATTATAAGAACTTGAGAAATAGTTTAAACTGAGAAAACACTCTTTTGTGGTTACGGGACAGGGAGGGAGGGAGGGTGGGAGAGGGGTATTCACTAATTAGATAGTAGATAAGAACTACTTTAGGTGAAGGGAAAGACAGCACATAATACAGAGGAGGTCAGCACAATGGCACTAAACCAAAAGCAAAGAAGTTCCCTGAATAAACTGAATGATTCAAAGGGCAGTGTAGCAGGGGCAGGGGTCTGGGGACCATGGTTTCAGGGGACATCTAAGTCAATTGGCATAATAAAATCTATTAACAAAACATTCTGCATCCCACGTTGAAGAGTGGCGTCTCGGGTCTTAAACACTAGCAAGCAGCCATCTAAGATGCATGAATGAGTCTCAACCCACCTGGATCAAAGGAGAATGAACACCAAGGACACAATGTATTTACGAGCCCAAGAGACAGAAAGGGCCACATGAACCAGAGACTACATCATCCTGAGATGAGAAGAACTAGATGGTGTCCGGCTAGAACCGATGACTGCTCTGACAGGGAACATAACAGAGAACCCCTCAGGGAGCAGAAAAGCAGTGGGATGCAGACCCCAAATTCTCGTAAGTCCAGACTTAATTGTCTGACTGAGACTGGAAGGACCCCGGTGGTCATGGCCCACAGACCTTCTGTTGCCCCAGGACAGGAACCATTCCCGAAGCCAACTCTTCAGACATGAATTGGACTGGACAATGGTTTGGAGAGGGATGCTGGTGAGGAGTGAGCTTCTTGGATCAGGTGGACACTTGAGACTATGTTGGCATCTCCTGCCAGGAGATGAGAGGGTGGAGGGGGTTATAAGCTGGCGAAAAGAACACAAAAAGAGAGAGTGGAGGGAGAGAGCGGGCTGTCTCATTAGAGGGGGAGTAATTGGGAGTGTGTAGCAAGGTGTATATGGGTTTTTGTGTGAGAGACTGACTTGATTTGTAAACTTTCACTTAAAGCACAATAAAAAGTATTTAACAAAAAAATCAAATCACTCATTGCATTGGGTAAATCTGCTGCAAAGGACCTCTTAAAAGTGTTGAAAAGCAGGGATGTCACCTTGAAGACTAAGGTGTGCCTGACTCAAGCCATGGTATTTTCAATCGCATCGTATGCCTGTGAAATCTGGACAATGAACAAGGAAGACCAGAGAAGAATTGACGCCTTTGAATTGTGGTGTTGGCAAAGAATATTGAATATACTATGGACTGCCAAAAGAACAAACAAATCTGTGTTGGAAGAAGTACAACCAGAATACTCCTTAGAAGGAAGGATGGCGAGAGTGTGTCTTACATACTTTGGAAATGTTATCAGAAGGGGTCAGTCCCTGGAGAAGGCCACCATGCTTGGCAAAGGACAGGATCGGTGGAAACGAGGAAGACCCTCAACGAGGTGGATTGACACAGTAGCTGCAACAATGAGCTCAAGCATAACAAAGATCATAAGGATGGTGTAGGACTGGGCGGAGTTTCATTCTGTTGTGCACAGGGTCGCTATGAGTGGGAACCAACTCAACGGCACCTAACGACGACAAAGGCATTGGACTATGTGGATCATAACATATCTGTTAATAGAGACAGTTGCTTCTTTATTTTCAATCTGGATGCTTTTCATTTATTTTTCCTGTCTTGTATTTGCTAACTCATAACCCATTGCTGTCAAACCAATTCGATTCATAATGACCTTGTAGGACAGAGTAGAACTGCTGCACGGGGTTTTCAAGGCTGTTATCTTTACAGAAGAAGATTGCCACATCTTTCTCCTGTGGAGCAGCTAGCGGGTTTCAACTGCCAACTTATAGCTTAGCAGCTGAGCACTTAGTCGCTACACCACCAGGGCTCCTTTTGCACTTGCTAGAGCCTACGGTAAATGTGGAATATGTGGAATAGAATGGGTAAAATGGACATCCTTGTCTTGTTCCTGAGGTTAGGGAGGCAGTATTCAATCTTTCGCTTTAAGTATAATGTAAATTACAGTTTTTTTTTTGTACATACCCTATATCAAGTTGAGGAATTTCCCTAATTTCCTTTTCATTTTTATGTTGCTGAGTTTTTAGTCAATAAATGATGTTGGATTTTGTCACATGGTTTTCTACATCTAATGAGATGATTGTGTGACTTTTCCTTCTTAGTACGCTAATAAGGTGACTTGCATTGATTGATAGTAGAATGTTACATGGAACTTGAATATCTGGGAAAAACCCCAGTGAATCATACTACCCTTTTTATATATCATTGAATTCAATTAGCAAAATGTTAAGAGTTTTTGCATCTACCTTATTGAGAGACATTGGTCTGTAGCATTCTTTTCTTGTAATATGTTTGTCTCGTTGTGGTATCAGGGCAATCCCAGTTGCACGGAATGAGTTTGGAAGTGTTACATCTTCAATTTTCTGGTATAGCTTTGTAGACTTTGTATATCTCTAACAAATATTTTGGAAAATTCGCCCACGAAACAATCATAGATTTTCTTTTCTTCTAGGCTTTGGATTTTGGAAAAATGTTACCTTATTGTAAAATGTTTTTCTTTTCTTTTTTTCATACTGTGTTGAATTCCATTAGTTATTGTTATGCAGAATAATCACGTCTAGATGGGTAAGTGGGATGGGAAAAATTATTTCCTCACTATCCAAATTAGTGTCATGGTTACTGTAGCCTCAAAAAATTGGTTGGAGAGTTCTCCATTTTATTTTCTGGTGCAAATCTTATAATTTACCTTTTGTGTATAACCTAAAGTTTATTAAAGACTAGTTATAAATCAGTTTATATCTGGGACTTTGGTGTGTAGACAATTAACTTACAAATCTAATTTTCTTGATATTTATTATCTCTTCAGGCTTTCTTTCAGCTACGTGCAGGGTCAAAGTTAACATCAGACAGGTCCAAATTTGGGAGAGAAAGAATGAAACAAATGAAGTTGAAGCTGACATCGTGTGTTATAAATACCCCAGTGGTGAATTTTAAAGTCCCTTTCATTAAGGAAAATCCATGAGAAATAAGGCAAAACTTTAAATGTAAAGAAAATTTTAATTCACCTCTCCCTTTCCACACACAACTCCCCTGTTAAGAGTCTCTACACAAGTGATCCAGTCTAAGACAAGTATGGTTCCCTGGGTGGCACAAACGGTTAAGCACTCCACTACTAGCCAAATGGTTGGTGGTTTGAACTCGCCCAGAAGCACCTCAGAAGACCAGCCTGGTAATCTGCTTCCAAAAGGTCACAGCCTTGAAAACTCCATGGAGAAGCTCTACTCTGCACACATGAATTGATGAGTCAGAATCGACTTGACAGCAATCAACAACAAACAACAAAAATCAGGAGACATTACTACCAAACAAGGCAGTGTTAATTTAGGAGAATTCTGTTCTAGAAGAATTGTCTTTAGAAAATCCAAGAGGGTAGATGATTATATCCTTCAGGACAACCTAGGTTATACTATGGGAATAAACTAAGCCCAATCTATCAAGAGATTAATACGGCAAAGATCCATTCCTTTGTTCACATCTGACTGGTTACTGGTTGCTGAACAGGGGAGCCTCTGCTCCACAAATCACACCAGCCCAGGCTAATGGAGAAACCACCACCTTGCTGGTGCTCCATCTGAAGCCCGTGCCGCTTTCAGTTTCCGCTGCAGGAGACAAAGAATATATGGAGATCTTACATATATCCTCTTTTATACTTTGGCCTGGATGTGATACCATTGGTCAGAACTAGTCACGTGTCCCTTCCTAAAGTCAAGGGAACTAGGGAAGGTGGTCTTCTGGGTACCTAGGATTAAAAAAAAAAAAAAAAAAACTGGATAATCTATACTGCGGTTTTTCTTCTCACCAAATATTCCATTCACTCTCCCTCTTACATAGAGTGTTCCTTTATACCCTCCCCAAAGAAAACAACTCTGAGACCCACTAAACTCAGAATCATGATATTTTCCTCTTCTTATCCAGATCACATATGGTCCTTTTGATCCTTTCCCGCATGATAAAGACCAGTTCCCATTTGCTCTATATCAGATGGTAACCAAGGAGAGCTCACTGGCCAGTGGAATGATCTGGTTATTGCTGCATTTTGGCTGGACCTAGGTGGCACACTTTGTGTCTAATGATAAGAAAGGAGAGCAGTTCCTCTGGGATCTGAACACAGAGACAGTAAATAAAGGTATCTGTGTGGACTTTACACAGACGCTTCCTGCTTCTGAGAGACTGTATGAAGTAAAAGGTGGGACTTCCCGGCCAGAATCAGTTTCCCCTGCAAAAGAGCACACAATTTGTGGTGATGCAGAGAGCCTTATGTCCCTGAGCATAACAGAATTCTATTTAACTTTTGGGAAGGTGTGGATCATGGCAGAAAAGTAGTGTATTGTTTTTTGTGAGATGGAGTACTTGCTGCACTCTTTCCTTTCACAGAAGCCTTCTTTTCACACCCAAAGAGAGAAATCCTTGGTTTCAAACACTTTCTCAAAGCAGTTAACCCTTCCAAACAAAAACCCATTGCCATCAAGTCAATTCTGACTCAAGCAACCCTATAAAACAGAGTAGAACTGCCCCATAGGGTTTCCAAGGAGTGGCTGGTGAATTCAAACTGCCGGCCTTTTGGTTAGCAGCCTGAGCTCTTAACCACTGCACCACCAGGGCTCCATTAACTCTTCCAGATACCCAGCAGATTTTTACTTCAGTAAATTCTGGCTTGCCTTTTTTTTTTTTTTTATTGCTGTCTTACTGGGTTACTTTGTGGAAAAATCAGACACTGCCTACCAAATTCTCCCTTAGAGCTGATGCCAGGAACTATAGACACAATGAACATGTCTAGCTGTGACCCTAATACTCCACAACATGGTTTCTCCTTTTCAAAATGGGCAGTTGAGAGCTTGACATAACTAACTCCATGGTGAACCTATAAGTTTTTTCTGCCCACCCTCTCCTTTCTGCATACTTTTGTTAATGACTTTGTTTTGTTCTGTCCAGCCACCTGTGGCTTACCACCCCCCCACATGAAAATTAGAGCCCACATGTCTCACATGTGTATCTTCATCCTGATAAGGAGAAGTCTGGCATGTATCTCTTTAGTCTGATAAAGAGTTTCTTGTAATTATCTTGTAATGAATAGCTCATCCGGCTATGCCATCTGTGGTCTACATGCCAAAAAGGTATTTCTAATGCTTGTAACAGCCATATATAAGCTCTAATGTATAATGTCTTTCAGGGCTCCATAAAGACAGCCTGCATTGCTGTCGAACTTTCTGTTGGTGTCACCTCCTAAATAAACTTTCTCTCTTTCTGACTTGGAGTACGTTTCATTGGCTCAACTGTTCCAGGGAACGGACTCTAATCGGCAGCAAATTTTGGCATGCAACATGGGGCTGGAATTACTCTGGCCCTGGTTCCATCTCCCTAATGATCGAGCCCCCGGGAAGGACCTGGGAAGAGGGAAGGTGCACCCCTCCTCAAGTTGTGGAGGTCTCTCAACCTGTGGGGACCCAGAGGTCTAGCAACAGGAGAGGACTCCATGGCAGCAAGCTCCAGATGGAAGGAGAAAGTTCAGCAGTGTTAGGGTAGGTGTTTGGGCTTCAAGTGGTGAATCCTCTGTAAAAGCCACAGGGGGTGTCCGTTCTCATAGACTCCCTCCAAGAATGGGTGACTAGGTCCTGTGAGGTTGGACAAGAGACCAGTGAGGTTTCCCATTGCAAATGGGTACCCAGGGAAGTAAGGTTTCCCATTGCAAATGGGTACCCAGGGAAGTAAGGTTTCCCATTGCAAATGGGTACCCAGGGAAGTAAGTCCATTAGGTCTTATTCTTTCTAACTGGACTTACTTTGGGGGGAATCTGCTAACTAAGAGACATCTTAAGAGTTTATATAATCAGGTTTGGCCTCAATACCAGCTCCTTGATGGGGTCAAGTGGCCTTTAAATGGTTCTACATACTTTGATACTATCCAAGTTTGACTTGTTTTGTACTCAAACTAACAAATGGGATGAAAAATTACATTTAGAGTGTTTTATGACATTATGGCATGAGAGAAAAGATAAAGCCTCTGTTTTAGCTCCTCTTGTGCAGGCAAATGATGATGACAAGGTAAGAGATGAAGTACTGGAGGATGTTCTTCTCATTGCCACACCTCAAAAGCCCCCCCCCCCCCCAGAACTCATTTGTGACACTCCCTGGTGGTATCAGAAGATGAGGATGGGAAGGTGTTAAAGGAGGGCAGAGAAGGTGAGACAGATATGGTCTCCCCACCCCATACTAGGAGTGGGGTATGATTCGGCCAAGTTCCCCTGGGAGGGCTTTACCCACTCTGGGAGGTGCCAGTCCTCACTGCGGGAGGGCCACTTCAGACGACGTGGGTCCATAATCTGTTCCCAGCTTCTGATTTGTACAATTGGAAGCAAAACCTTCCAGAGTATCGGTCATACTAACATGCCACGACTGAACATTTTTCTCACATTTTCATTACCCACCATCCTACATGGGCAGATTGTCAGACTTTATTAGGTGCACTCCTCACAGCAGAAGAAAGATGCATAGTCTTAGCAAAAGCAAAGGAAAAGGCAGAAGAAAAATAACAGTGAGGAAGGGGCCGTAGCTGGAGTACCAGCAGATGAAGTGGTGCTGGGTAAGGAGCCACGGTGGGACCCAAGTAGAGTGGAAGGCAGACAGAGTCTCGTAGCTTACTGAGGGTTCCTCCTGTATGGGCTAAAGCATGGGGCACCTAGACAGATAAACTTTAGTAAGATCAAGGAGATCATTCAAGGGTTGGAAGTAAACCCATCAGCCTTTCTGGAACGGCTCATGACAGGATTCCATAAGTATACGTACATCAATCCTGCACTGCCCCAGGACAGTCCTCTGGCCAGTAGGACTTTTATTGGGCAGAGTGCTCCTCATATTCAAAGAAAAATGCAGAAGGTAGAAAGAGGACTAGGGATCCTGTCTTCAACTCCATTGGTTGAAATTGCATTTAAGGGCTTTACCAACATACATTAGGTACAAAAGGCCAAAAAAAAAAAAAGAAAGAAAAAGACCAGGACAGGAAGAAACAGGCCAATCTGCTGGCTCTAGGATCATCTGAATGAAGAGGACAAGAGTGAGGCAAGGATGGGCCCCAACTAAAGAAAAGCCAGTGTGCATTTTGCAAAGAGAAGGGACATCGGTAGAATGGGTGCCCCAAAAGAAAACTGAAAAGGGCCAGGCAAGATTGAAAAGGAGGAGAAGCTTTTTCAAGGAGTTATGAAAAGAGCAGAAAGAGGACCGTGAATGACGGATTCCAGGAGAGACAACTTTTAATTTCCCTCCTACCGACCCCCTGGTAAAAGTTATGGTAGGACAGCCAGTAGACTTTTTGGTTGATGCTGGAAAAGCCTTCTCAGTACTCAACCAGAAGTCTAAAGGGACTGCCTTGACCAGCAGTACTCAAGTTGTCAGAGTGACTGGAAAAGAGGTGACTAGATCTTTTTTGTAGCCAATGGACTGTGAAATAGGAGAAACTAACCTATCCCACAAGTTTCTATAAGTCCCAGAATCCCAAGTCCCCCTTTTGGGGTGGGATTTCCTAAGTGCATGCTGAAATCTCTTTTGATGAAAAAGTCTTATCTCTGCCAGTGCCACCAGCTAATGAAGCACAGGTGCAAGCACCTCTGTTAGCCCTCACCCAAGCAGTGCTACCCCCGGCATCTGTCTCACCCACGGTTCAGAACTGTTGATGCTGCAGCCCCTTGGGTTTGGGCCAGTGGCCAGCCAGGACGATCTCAGACTGTCCTCGCTGTGGCCATGGAGCTGTTACCCAATATCATGCCTCCTCAGATTAAACAATATCCACTGAGTTGAAGCTTGTCTGGGCCTGCAGGGACTAATCACTCGATACCTAGAGTGGGGACTGTTGCAAGAGTGCCGATCCCCTTTCAACACCCCTGTTCTGCTGGTGAAGAAGGCTGCAAACGGTGAGTATCGTTTTGGTCAAGATCTGTGGGCTGTGAACAAAGTTGCAAAGACCCTACATCCAGTAGACCCAAACCCATATATCCTACTATCAGCCCTCCCACCTTCCTATATTCATTTTACTGTTTTGGATTTAAAAGTCACTTTCTTTTGTACTCCGCTGGCCACTGAGAGCCAGATGATCTTTGCTTTCAAATGGGAAAGGGACGAAGGAAGGAAACAACTCCATTGGACTGTGCTACCCCAAGGGTTTAAGAACGCCTCCACTATTTGTGGAACAATGGTGGCCCAAGATCTAAAGTGGTTACCTCCCCTGAACTGAGGAGTGGTCCTACAATACATGGATGACCTCTTGCGAGTCTGAAGAAGGCTCTGTTACAAATACTGTAACTGTCTTAAATATCTTGGCCAAAGTTGGATACTGAGTGTCCCTAGGAAAGTTATAAGCTAACCTCACAGAGGTAAAATACCTAGGTTTCTTCATCTGCCAAGGGCAAAGGCACTTACTACCTGAAAGGATAGAAACCATCTGCTGCCTAACCCCTCCTAAGACAGGTAAGCAACTCAGAGGATTCCTAGGAATGGAGAATTTCTGCTGCATCTGAATTCCTAATTTGGGGGTCTTGGTGCAATCTCTCTATCAGGCTACTCAGGGGGCAGAGAGATATCCTTTCAACTGGACTCCTGAGTGTCAACGAGCCTTTAGGGATTTAAAGTCCCAGTTGATGAAAGTCCCAGCCCTAGGGCTGCCAGATTATCAGAGTTGATTCTGACTCATAGCGACCCTAGGTTCAACAGAATGAAATACTACCCAGTCCTGCACCATCCTCACAATCATTGCCATGTTTGAGCACATTGTAGCCACTGTATCAGTCTATCTTGTCAAGTGTCTTCCTCTTTTTTCACTGACCCTCTACTTTACCAAGTGTCTTAGTTATCTAGTGCTTCTATAACAGAATTACCACAAGTGGATGGCTTTACCAAACAAATTTATTCTCTCACAGTCTAGGAGACTATAAGTCTGAATTCAGGGTGTCATCTCTTAGGGGATGCTTTCTCCCTCTGTCAGTTCTGGGGGAATGTCCTTGTCGTGAATCTTTCCCTGTTCTAGAAGCTTCTCAGTGCAGTGACCCCAGGTACAAAGGATGCGCTCTGCTCTTGGCACTTCTTTCTTGGTGGCATGAGGTCCTTGTATCTCTTTAATTGCTTCTTTCTCCTTTTATCTTTTGGAAGATGAAAAGTGATGCAGGCCATACCCCAGGGAAATACCCCTTACATCTAGTCAGGATTGTGATCTGACTAAGGGGGTTGAATCCCACTCTAATCCACTTCAACAAAACCTAATCTTGTCTCATTAACCACAGGCAGAGATTAGGATTTACAAGTAGGAAAATTACACCGAATCACAAAAATGGAGGACAACCATACAATACTGGGAATCATGGTCTAGCCAAGTTGACACCCATTTTTGTGGGACAATATTCAATCCATTACATTCCATCCTGTGGGCCCCCCAAAATAAATGTCCTTGCTATATGTAAAACACTTTTACTCTATCATACCACCCTAAAAGTCTTAAATCAACTCCAAATCCAAATTCTATCCTGGGCCAAATTTTCTCTTTATCTGTGAAATCTATAATGCAATTTATCTGCTTCCAAAGTACAATGGTAGAATGGGCACAAGGTAGACATTTCCATTACAAGTGGGAGAAAATGGAGTGAAAGAAAGGATAAAGGATATCAAGCAAGTGCAAAACCCAGCAGAACAATTTCAATGCTTGAAAATAATCTTCTGTTCTCTGAGACAATCTGGGCAATGGCCCTGCCCTCCAGACTCTGGGTGTTGGCCAGACTCTCTGGATTCTGGGTGGAGGCCCATCAGCCCTGGCCTTCAACACCTTTCTTTTCTCCTTGGTTTTGGGTGACCCCATTCTTCTAGTCAATCTGAGTGGTGATTCCACCCCCTTGGCCCTGGCAGGCCCTGTTCTTCTGCACTTTGGAATTGGTAGCTCTGCCCCCTCAGCTTTGGGCAGCAGATCTGGCCTCAGCCCACTGGCACTTGTGAAAGGCAGTCCCACACTCCGGAATTGAGGTGGTGATGATCTGACTGTATGAAACCTGGAGGCCATGGCCCCACCCTTTGAGACTGGAGAGATTGTGGCCCTACCCTTTGAGACCTAGGCAGCTCTGCTCCCTGTGCTCCTTGTGTCCTCAGCTTCTACTTCCTAGTCCCTTGGTCTCTTGAAAATACCATGGCATGGGTCAGGTGCACCTTAGCCCTCAAAGTGACATCTTTCCTTTTTAACACTTTTGCAGCATATTTGCCCAATGAAATATGTTGTTTGATTTCTTGACTGCTGCTTCCAAGGTCATTGATTGTGGATCCAAGTATGAAATAGGTGTCTTGGTTTGCCAGTTCAGCCTCAGATGTTTCTAAGTCACTTCAAGTGGCAAGAAAGAAAAGGAGGAGATTTTGGGAATGACCGGGAAATCGATATGGGGGTCCATTCATTCAGTAGGACAATCAGGAGAATGATTATGGACAACCTTAAGTGATTAGAACTCAATATCTGGAATGCCCCTGCACCACTTTGGCAAGACCTTGCTCTATGTTGATCTGTACTCTATATTTTACAAAATGTAAGCCCTGCCAAGAATGTATGCCGTTACATATATTGGCCTATTTTTCTACCAATTATAATGATCTTTCTCCCCTGACAGTAGATGCCCCTTTTATTAAGGCAGAGATAAATCCCACTAACCAAGTGACAGTGGTCACTAATCAATACATGCAAGGAAGGCAATGTATACAGAATAATATTAGGCGGGCCAAAGTATGTCTAAAAAAATGAATAACTACAACTAGCTTGGAAGTTCTTCCCAATCCTAACCTTCTCACACTATCAAAACACAAGCTTTTTTATAGCACTCAATGTTTGCAGGTTCTATAAAAAAAAAAAAAAGGTTCTATAGCAAATGTAATTCTGGCTGTGCCCACAGTAATCGATCATAGCTCTGGGAGTTACAGCAAAGAAACTTCTTATGAAAAATGTGTTTAATCCCATGGAGCTATCCATCCATTCTTTCTATGGTAGATTCTAACCCAAACTGACAACTGCTTGCTTACAATATTTGCTGGGCCTACCAAAACCATTAATACATAATGGAAATATTTGCTTGGACTTCTTCCTTCAGTACCATTGGCACTAGATTGTATGCTACCTCGTGAAATGTTTGAACACTGACCAATTCTTTTTGGTACAGTGATTCTGTGTATTCCTTCAATCTTCTTGTGATGTTTGTTACATCATTCAACATTTTGCCTGTTATATTACATATTACAACTCAAGTTTTAAATTCTTTCTTCAGTTCTTTCAGCTTGAGAAATGCTGAGCGTGTTCTTCCCTTTTGGTTTTCCAGCTCCAAGTCTTTGCACAGTTCATTATGGTACTTCATTTTCTCAAGCTGTCCTTTGAAATATTCTGTTCAGCTCTTTTACTTCATCATTTCTTCCATTCATTTTAGCTACTGTACCTTCAAGAGCAAGTTTCAGAGTCTCTCCTCACATCTATTTTCATCTTTCCTGTCTTTTTAAGGACCTTTTGTTTTCTTCCTGTATGATGTTCTTGATGTCATTACACAACTCGTCTGGTCTTCTGTCAGTAGTATTCAACGAGTCAAATCTATTCTTGAGATAGTGTCTAAATTTAGGTGGGATATACTTAAGGTCAGAAACCCTGGTGGCATAGTGCTTAAGAGCTATGGCTGCTAACCAAAAGGTCAGAAGTTCGAATCCACTAGGTGCTCCTTGGAAACCCCATGTGGGCAATTCTACTCTGTCCTGTAGGGTCAATATGAGTTGGAATCTACTTGATGGCAACGAGTTTGGTTTTGTTTTTATACTTAAGGTCATATTTTTGTTCTCATAGACAATCTAGAAATGCTTTAGCTTACTCAGCCAAGCTTATCCACAACTTTGTTTTTCAAGGAGACAGGTGCAGAGCATGCATACAAAAGACTGCCATGACCACCAGATGACCTCTCCCCAGAAGGCACTGCATCATCCAAACCACTGGCAGGTTTCGAACCAGTGGAGTTGGGGAACTGTGTAGGTGCCACATCTCATAATAAGTGATGCTAACAGTCCCAGAGCCCTTCGCTGCAGATTCCATCTTGAAAGAAATACATGCGCATACTTCATTATAATAAACTACACCCCTTCCTAAGAGGCCACGCCTATTCCCAGAAAACCTATGAGTAAAGATGACACAGTTATCCTACCCTAAACTGTAAGAGCTGTGACCTCCCTGACTCTATGAGTCAGTCTTTTGGAGAGGCTTAGTCCCCCAGCTGACTCCTTTTGCTTGACTCAAGCAAAATAAAGCTTGCTGAAGATAAAGGTTTTCTTTCACTTGTATTCTAACTCGGGAAAAGGCAAGGACCTTTTGCGTCGGATTGGCAGTTGGTAACAATATGTATTTAAACGTACATAAAATCTCACGTGTTGGGTAGATGTTGTCAGACACCTCAGAGTTCATGCAATATGATTCCAGTTATATGAAGACCAAGATCATGCCAAACCTGTCTCTGGGGATAACTGAACACTGATTATTCCCAGGGACAATATCACTTGGAGAAGCAGCATTATCAGTTGGGGATCTCAGAGGTGGTTTTATGAGTGTATTTTATGCATATGTAAAAATTCATTGCATTGTACACTTAAGATTAGGTCACTTTATGCAATTTACTTTATGCTTGTTATGCCTGATTATAAAAAGCAAAAACTGTTTATAATTCTCATTTTTTAAAACCACTTCACCGTTTACATACTGTTGCTCACAAGGACTGCTATCTGCCTGCCTCTTGCCCTGGAACACTTCTTTCTCCAAGTGCCTCAGCTCTGGGAGAGATCTACTGAGTTTGCACAGTAGGTGCCCTGCTCCTGGGTAAAGATACGCGATATGCAAGAGAAGACAAACTGTGAACAGAAGCCAACACTTCAGACTTTCACGATTCTAAAGATGGGCAAATGTTTATGAGGAGCAAACAAATTATTTCTCTAAAGAACATGGTAATTGTCTTTCAAGTGGTCAGATTTACAAATACCAGCTTTCTCTGCTCCCCAAGGGTATCAGAAATCTTTGCCTACTGAAATCTGCTTTTAAACTTATATACGCATGTCAGAAAACCTAGGCTTTTCTCTACAGAGGAAACAAGAGAGACAAGCGGACAGACCCCAAGTCCAGGGCAAAGCCACCGAATCCCACCGTCACTAGGCGGCGCCCTCTGGGTCCGCGCACGGAACGCCTCTCTTTGGCACCCAGCATCCCAGAACCCGGAAGTGGAAGTGCGCGTCCTCGCGCCGGCAGCCTTGTTGGGTCGCGGTCCTGTCAGGTGGATGTCTTGTCTGTCGGCGTCCTTCCTGGTCCGGTGCCCCTGTCCCGGGGTCTGAGGGCGCTGTCCCCGCTCTCCCGCGCAGTGCTGGACTCTCCGCCCTCCCGGGGCTGGTGCAGAGCCGCGCGACTCCCCGTACCGCGCTGTGCCCGGGCCTCCCGCCGCCGCCGCCGCCGCCTGTCGCCTGTCGGAGAAGCCGGCCCGGGCCGCCCGCGCCTTCCGGAACCGCAGCTGTGTTCTGCGCGGCCTGGGCTGCACCTTGTCCGTCGGTGCACTGACAGGTAGAGTCGTGTCAGTCCTCGCGGAGCAAGTGTGGTTCCCAGACCAGCAGCGTCAGCCTCACTGGGAGGTTGTGAGAAATGCAGAGTCACGGGCCCCATGGAAGCCCCGGGTGGTCAGCCTGAGTCTCAGTGCCCTGCGCCCCCTCCAGCCGCCGCTCACCAGGCTCCCCTCTGATTTCTGTGCTTCATTTAAGCAGGACTTTTGTTAAATATTGCTGCTCAGACAAAAAGTAGGTTTATGGAGAGGAATATATTCACTCCTATTTGAAGGGTTGTAGGTGTTTAAAGTAGATGAAGAATTAAGAACCGTGAGTTGGAACTAGTACGTGCATTTGGGACTGTATTTACCCTGGTGGCGTAGTGGTTAAGAGCTAGAGCTGCTAACCAAAAGCTGGCAGTTCTAATCCACCAGGCGCTCCTTGGAAATCCTGGGGGACAGTTTTACTCTGTCCTGTAGTGTCGCTATGAGCCGGAATCGACTGGACGGCAAAGGGTTTGGTTTTCATTTTTATCCTAGTTTCAGGAGGAGAATATTTAGTAAGAGGCACATTTCCAGTAATTTCTTTGGCTGTAAAACAGACATTTTCATCGTGATTGTGCGAGAAACAGTATGTCCGGCCCTAGTTGATTTGCTGTAAAATGTGATGTGGTTGAATAAGCTTCATATGTAGACAATGACCGTTGTATAGAGGTCACATACCCAGTATTTGTCCAAGATGTTAAAGCTTGGCTGAGACAGGATTTGCGCAGGATTGGATACTGGTGATTCAGCCTCAGTTTTTGCTACCAGAGAACTGGAGGCTTCTTGAGGCAAAAGCTGTGCATATTCCCAGTGTCAGAACAGCGAACATTAGGAATGAGGGCAAAATGGGAGGCATGTGTAATGAAACGAATCAAAATTCTTAAACAGATCGTAGAGGTCGGCCAGACTACAGGGTTGCAAAAAGTACCTCATCCTTTGTGATCATTCTTTTACAAAGTACTCTTGCTTAAATACATGTGAAATGGGCAATTATTAGAAAGTCATGATTTATAGTAAGTAATTTTGAACTTGAAGCTTAAATTGATGAGTAGGTAATGTGTGTGACACATGTAATATGACTAGAGAATGTTTCTTTTCAAACCAAATGTAATAATGTAGAATGAAGATACTGTGTGTATCAAACATGTTGCATGTAAGAGCAACAAAAGGGTATCATTTTACAGAGAACAAAAGAGGAAAAAATGTATAGCCACTAAGGAGTCAAGCAGCTGCTGCATGTATCGTTTCAAAACTTTAAAGTGTCTCAGTGGCTGCAACAATGGGCTCAAACATAAAAAGATAGTGAGGATGGTGTAAGACAAGGCAGTGTTTCATTCTGTTGTACATAGGGTTTGGTCGCTATGAGTCGGAACTGACTTGACAGCACCTAAGAACAACAACAACCCCAATACCGTCCTTAGGAAAAGCCAGATACTTCTAAGAGCCTCTCAGATTCTAGGTTTTATAATTCCATTGTATTATGCATATTCAGATACACATGGATAGTAATTTTTCTGAGAAAAATGGTTTGAAACTAGAGGCATTCCCTGGGTCACTAACTTAACAACTTTTACTTAGTCTTGAAAGTTATGTGAATTTGCCCTCTCTTTGAAATAAATGAACCAACCCCTTCTCACCAAAAAAAAAAAAAAAAAAAGCTTTGACGTGTCTACATTTAAGAGTCCTCTTTGAGAAATCATTGCTAGCTTCAATGTCATTAGCGGATCTCTTTATTTTCACCCTTTAAAATTACAATTCACTGGAGTTTTTGTTACACAGGTAGTCCAGGTTTTTTTTTGTTTGTTTGTTTTTTCCATATTAGTAACATGGTGATCCAGATCTAATTACCTTGAAAAGTCCATTCTTTGTACACTGCAGTTGCTCAAATGTGATTTTATTTGTCTAGATGAACACGTCCTGAGGTTCACTATGAGTCGGAATTGACTCCTGGCACACAACAATGACAACAAGGTTGGCATTAAATCTTCGAAATGCCTGCTTAACTCCCTATATCCCCATGATATCTACATTTTTCTCCTTTTACCTATACACTCAGACCAAGAAACTAAGTTTCTTTTTTTGTTTTCATGGTATTTCATTGCATCTTTTGTGTGTGTGTGGTAAAAAAATATATAACGAAACACTTGCTATTTCAACCATTTTTACATGTAAGATTCAGTAACATGAATTACTTTCACCTTGTGTGCTACCATCACCCCTATCAGTTTCTAACCTTTTCCATCACCCGTAGCAGAAACTCGGTGCCTCTTAAGCATTAACTACCCTCCTCCCTCCCATCCTCCCCGATAACCATTTAGTTTCTATACATTTGCCTATTTGTCCTTTTGTATATGACTTAGGTTTTAATTTTTTATATGACTTAATTCACTTAGCATAGTGCCTTCAAGGTTCATCCATGTCAGCGTTTATGAGAACTTCCATTTCTTTTTATTACTGAATAATATTCCATTGTATGGATATACTACATTTTCTTTATCCATGCATCTGTCGATGAACATTTGGGTACTGTCTACTTTTTTGGCTATTATAAATAGTGCCGCAGTGAACATTGTAAAGGTACCTGTTTGCATCCTTGCTTTCAAACTTTTTTGGTATATACCTAGGAATGGAAATTTATGGGTCGTATGGTAATTGTATGGTAATTGTGTGTTTAATTTTTGAAGAAATGCCAAACTGTTTTCCACAGAGGTGGCACCATTTTCCAATCCCACCAACAATTTCTCCACATTCTCCCCAACTCTTGTTTTTTTCTGTTTTTCTGACAGTAGCCATAGGAAACCCTTGTGGTGTAGTAGTTAAGTGCTATGGCTGCTAACCAAAAGGCCAGCAGTTTGAATCCACCAGGTGTTCCTTGGAAACTCTATTGGGCAGCTCTACTACTCTGTCCTATAGAGTCACTATGAGTCAGAATTGACTCGATGGCAATGGGTAATGACTAATGGTTAAGAGTTTATCTGCTAACCAATAGGTTGGTGGTTTGAATCCACCAGCCACTCCTTGGAAACCTTATGGGGTGCTTCTCCTCTGTCCTATAGGGTCGCTGTGAGTCAGAATTGACTCGGCAGCAGTGGCTAATGACTAATGGCATAGAGCATCTTTCCATGTGTTTATCGGCCATTTGTATATGCTCTTTGGTGAAATGTCTATTTAAATTTTTTGCCCATTTTTAGGATAACCTATCTTTTTGTTGTTGAATGGTAGGGGTTCTTTATATTTCCTGGTTACTAAACCCTTATCAGATACAGGATTCCCAGATATTTTCTACCATTCTGTAGGTTGTCTCTTTGTTGATAAAATCTTTTGATGCCTAAAATTTTTAATTTGATGAAGTCTAATTTATATCTCTTGACTTTTTTTTTGCATGTGCTTTTGGCATCATATCTGAGTCCATTGTTAAAAACTAGTATGTGGAGAAAATAAATGTTCACATTTTTTAAAATTGTGAAAAGATTACATGTTTCGAAAATTTTAAAAATGCCTAGAGGAAAAATCATTAAACACCACTGAAATCTCAAATCTGTAGAAAAACATGGTGCATTTATTTTTCTCTTTCTGTCCTTAGAGATTGATATTCTCTAAGTACTCCCTTTTTGAACAGGAGTTCCCTTGGAGCCATGACTGGTAGTGTAATCACTTCATGTCAAATTCAAGCCCGCGTTCAAAGCTACTGAATTTTCCTAGTTTCACAATCTAAGAGTTGCCCCTCAGATAACACCCCAATATTGACTAGCATTTCCTGAAGGCCTAATACGTGACAGAACTATGCTCTTCCTTCCCTCTAGCTTGAAGCTTCAGAAGTGGGAATGGAGCCTGTTTCAGAGGCCACAGTTTGATTCTTTGTTTCCAGGAGGAGGCAGCCCACAGGTTGAGATATGGGCTCTTGGGTACCAGTGGACTCAGACCAAACCCTTCCCAGAGTTCACCTGGGGCACTGTGGGCTGTATGGCTCTGAAACCTAACACGTCCGAAACAGAGCTCTCTAATCTTACCCCAGCAAGGCTACTCCTCACCTGGCTTTCCCATGTCAGTAAATGGCACCAGCATCCATTCACTAGATTGGGAGATGTACTCAGTCCATCTCTATCCTCTTTTTCTCTCATCTTCCACCCTCAGGAAAGCACCAAGTCCTGTTGGTTTAGAACCAAAACATAACTGCTATCATCAGGGCTACAATTTTAGTCCAAGCTACTCTGAGAGAGATCCCTTAGGAGAACAGCCTCTGAGCTTTCTCCTCCTTTCTCTCTTCTCATAAAAAGGTATCATCTCCACCCAGCAGCAAGAGGCATATTTCACAAATGTATACCAAGCAAGCTATCAGTCACGTACAGAATAAAATCCACATATTTTAGGTTGCCCATCAAGATCCTACCTGTTCAGGCTTTTGTATGGCTCTCTGACTTAAATTTATAACACCCTCATGTTAAGTAAGCTCTTGACACATTTTTAAAAAGCTTTGACAAAAATGTCAGGATTTTCTCTTCTTTTTGTCCTCTACATCAGGTATTTCCTCTGATTAGAGGAAAACTTTTTACTATAGGAATCCCATTACTCTCCTAAGTCAGGTCTAACTGCAAATGTCACCTCCTCAGAGAGTCTCTCCCCCGCCCCCTCAGTTATTCTAACTCATTTCTATGTTTAAATATCGTTACAATTTGCAGAATGTGGTAACTCCAATTTAGGTTGACATTAACCGTAATCAGGTAAATATAACCAAATTGTATTGAATGTTACCTTTACTTTTATCTATTCTATTTCCCTATGTGACAGGGTTCCAGAAAACAAAAAGCTGTGAAGCTTTGCAATGTGGTAATGGCAGCTTTCTCACCCTCTTTGTTGCGTTGGTCAGTTTTGGTTCTAGTGAGTCCCCTAGAGTTGTGATGTCCACTAACCAGCTGTGGCTATTCACAGTTAAAATTAATTAAATCAAAAAGAAAAACTTCACTTCCGTAGTTGCATTAGTCAACATTTTAAGTGCTAAATATCCACATGTGGCTAGAGGCTTCCATATTGGTCTATGCAGAGACAGAACAAGCCTGTGTTCAAAGAAAGTTCCACTGAGTAGTGCTGCTCCACAGTATATACAATAGATGGCAATCTGTGTGTGATTATTCTGTGTGTGACCCCAATTACCTATGTCATAGGCTGGAAAGAACAAGAAAACAAAATATAAATTGTCCATAGATTTACAGTCTAGCATGGGAGATAGTTTTAAATAAATAATGACAAACCAGGGACATCTTGATAGCAGATGTAAAAGGACCTAACCCAAGAGTCAGGTTAGACTACTTGAAAGGGAAAATCATTTAAGTGAAAATTCATAAAATTAGTTGGCTTCAGCTATATACATGGTTAGCTGTGTACATGAGCAGGGTTGATAGCATGTGTGATGGGTGGGCGTGGAAAGAATATTTCAGTTGGGAAAAGTGAGTGTGTAAATCTCTGAGGCAGCAGAGAATGCATTATTATCTGTTGCTGGATAAAAGTTAGAGATGATTGGAGCAAAGAAAACAAAGTGTGGGTTGGAGGTTGGGGGGTGTTGTGTGAGCCAGACTGGAAGAAGCAATGGTAGCAAGTTGTTAAGAGCCATTCTGACCACTCTGGGCTTTTTGAAGGCCAGTGGGCAGCCACTGATGGGCATGAAGCAGGGATGGATGTGAGTATATTTGCGATTTAAAACGGAACACTCCAGTTCTTGTACTGCAAATAGATTTTGGAAAGATAACCATGAATGAATGATGTCAAGCAGAAGCTTGTTATGAACAAGTTAAGGAAGACTGTGAGGTGGCCTAGACGCGGAGATTGTGGATCAGGAAGATAGTGGGTGACATTATGTAGATGTAGATGGTTCAAAGGGCACCTCAGTTGATCGAATGCTTATTCCTTGAGTTACAGGCTATAGAGCCGTGAATGCTTCTCAAAGTTGCATGTGGATGTGGATAACCAGGGCACATTAAAATGCAGATTTTTATTTAGCAGGTCTGGGGTGTAGCTTGAGAGTCTACATATCTAACAAACTCCCAGTTTATGCTGAAAGTAAGCATAGAAATAAAGTTGTGAATTAAAATTAGTGCTGTGAGAGAAAATACTAAAAGGCAAGATAATACTTAAAGGGGAGACACTGGATATAATGGTCATGCAAGAGAGAGAACATTTACACTGAGATCAAGAAATAAGAGTGGGAGTCAGCTGGATGGGGGAGCTGTGGGGGGGCAAGGGAGATGGGAACAGAGGTGGGAGAGGGCTCCTTAGAGAAAACTTAATGATTTTCTGATTTGTGTGTTGACAGATTTGTTATAATGCTGAAAGAGGAAGTGTTAGGAATCCTCCCAGATTTCTTGAAAGCTTAGGGACTGGTGGTGTTAAAGGCCTGAGAGCCAAAAAACAAAAAACTCAGGGGTAATGGTGAAAGTACAAAATCAACAGGATAAATACTGATCACATATTACAATGGTATGTATGAAATGAAAATAAACAAAAGCAAAGCTCAGTAGAAGAGATTTAACTGCACAAAGTGAAAAACTGATGAAGCATGATGATTGCATTGGCTAAAGTTGAAAAATACGTTCTCCCTGAAAATTCACCCACGTTGATATCAGATAACAGGGTATATGTTGATCTACAAGGGGCAGTGTTATGCAGGTGAACAAACAAACTCATCCTTGAACCCCTCAGTCCCTGGAGAAAATCAGATTCAAGTTTTCCAGCCTTGCCCTAAATGCTTCTCATGCTCTGGGATGAGTAAATTCCTCCATCTGTGATCTTGTTACCAAAAGGAAGAGGCTGAGTAGCTGTGTGAAGAATGCAGGTGTATGCTCTGGAAGGCTAGAGCCTGTTCTGCCTTAAGCAGCAAATGCCCTCAGGGTGGAGCACTGCCTTGAGACTGGGAGGAAGTCCTGCCCAGGGAAAAAGCTGAAGGCTAAGAACCAGTTGCTTCCTCTTTACTCAACACCTGTCTCCCCCTCCTCCCTATCATCTTCAATTTCAGGTCCCAGGTGTGACACAGAGAAAACTAGTCGAGTCTCAGCAGCTGGGTACCTAGGGCAACTGTCTTGCACATCCTTGCCCTCACAAGTAAGGTTTCAACTGCTCTGACTGGCTGTGTGGACCAAACATTATTCATCTGCCTCCAAACTGCTTAGTGGCTCTGCTTCCCCTCCTATTCCTGTCACTGAAGTGGCTTCTTGAGCTCCGAGAGGACAGTCACTTAACTTTGAGGAGCTGTAGCGAGGAAATGGTGAGTATCACAGAGAATTGGGTAATTCTTAGTATAAGGGGGTGAGGCTAAGTATGATTTGGTGCGGGACCAGCTGTGTGCTTCGTGCTCTGTGTTTCTACAAGGTAAAAGGTAGCAGAAGAGGCCAAGGGATTAAGTCCTAAGTGGCATCCTAAGCCCCTGTTCCACCATCACTGGACCCTTCCTCTATGCATATGTGGTCGTTGAAGCCTTGGATGCCTGGTGTTGCCTTTCATATGTGACAGAGCTGTCACCATGGAGCCTTACAACCCCATCCTGGGCCTCGGTGCTCTGTGCTGAATGTCAAAATGTCCTGGGCAGAGCATGAAGATGGAGCAGCTCTAGCTGGGGAGGCTAAGCCACAGGCTCTCCAGAGCCATCCTCTCCCCTCGCTGCAAAAATGTTCCTCCCCCAGGCACTGGAGCCTTTTTTGTGCAGTTCTGAAACTATCGTTCCACTTCTCACGTGGGGAGATGGGGTAAAGAAAGGGAGAGAGTTATTCGGGGAAGAACCCTGACTCTTCATGAGTCCTACGTGGGGCCTGGCACTCCCATGACCTCAGTACAGGAATGAGGCAGGAGAGTGAGTCCAGCTGGATCATGTCTGGGGTCTCCAAAACCATCTTTTTTTTTTTCCAGCAGGGAATAGTTTTGCTTGCATCTTTCAGGTGTGCATGAAGCACAATAACCCAGTCCAGGTCCCTGTCCTCCCAGGCTCTCTGTGCCTAGAGCTGGTATTACATTTCCAAAAATTTTTGACTGCTCCCCATAGTCTTGGACTAAAGTCTAAGAAATTTTTTTTTTTTTTTTTTTTTTTGCTAAAGCAGCTAAGGTATGAGGTGGAGATTCATCCTGCCTGACTGGCAGCCAGGGCAGCACTACAGATGTAATCCAGAGTCATGGGGGAGTCACGGGGGTAAAGCAGTCCCTAAAACCCTTGGAAAGGCTTGGTTCAGATTAAGAAAAAATAGGTGTGAAAAGCCAGGATGAGTGGACTAAAGGCTTTTTATTAGGGGAAACTTAGGTACAGAAGGGCAGCACAGATTCACATGGGAGAAACTGCAAAGCGCTGGTCATTAACTTAGGTTATGGTATTGGTGTGCAACAGGGGCCTTTGCTGTACCACTTATTACTCAAAGAGTGGATGATTACAAAGGGAGAAAGGAATGTGATACCAGGACCCCAGGAGGAGTGCCACAGGAGGAAGGGAGGGGAAAGTGAAG
Source organism: Elephas maximus indicus (assembly GCF_024166365.1). Lineage (NCBI taxonomy): Eukaryota > Metazoa > Chordata > Mammalia > Proboscidea > Elephantidae > Elephas > Elephas maximus. The sequence continues at coordinate 14,257,263 of NC_064821.1, forward strand.
TCTGAAAACCTGGGGGGTGGGAGTTGGGGAATGGCCCTGAGAGGGTAGGCTGGTTAATGTCCTTGTCTAACTACTGACAGAGTGACTGTGATGCTTAAGATTGTGTGTTAACTTTGCTGGGCCATGATTCTCAGTGTTTTGGCAGTTGCATAATGTTGTGATCACTTCTCCATTGAAATTTGATATGTGATCACCGCCATGATGGAATCTGCTGAGTGGTACCTGCGGGCCTGGGGCCTGTGGCGGCTCGCCGCCCCCTCAGCCTAAGACATTTGGTACCAAGAGTGGTTCTAGAGAAACAAAATTTTAAGGATGAATTTTCTAGATTGGTCCTCAAGTCTGGTTAGTCTTGAAGATGGTGATGCCTCTGCTTCCAACAGTAAAGAGGGCACTGCTAATCCATGGTGTGAAGTGGTGGTACAGACATACAAAATATCACCACCAGTAGATTAGGCATTGGTGAAAGCCGATGCTCTGGGTGAACACTTGTGTGATATCTTTCCAGAGCTTTGTCAGAATGAGAAATGCAAGGAAGCTGCTTGGTGGGTCCTACTTTCACTCGACAGAGTGGTGAAAGAAAGATGCGCTCAGGGCTTCAGAGTCAAAGCTCAAGTGCTGCCTAAATGACCTCAAAGCCTCCACTTATGGTTTGAAAGAAGGCCTTATTTCTGTAATAACAGAGCAGATATTGCTAAAAGCCAAACCCAGACTCTGATTGTGAGAGTGGCTGAATTACAACGTCAGCTCAATTTCCAGCCTAGAGAGGTGTCTGAAGTTAAAGTGAGGGCATTGACTGGGAAGAAATGGGATCCTCAAACTTGGAGTGGGGACATATGGGCAGATAATCAGGAAGCTGGGGACATGGAGCCCCTAAATTCCATTCATTCACTCCTGCCAACAGAGCCACTCCCATCTGAAGAGATTACTTCATTTTCGTCTGCTGTGCCACCCTGCCCAGAAAAACCCCTCCACTGCCATCTGATGAGATTAGCCCTAGCCCAGCTGCCTGTAAGGAGCACTTGCCAGCAGTCACTTCCTGTGGCAGCGCCTGAGGAAGACAGTGTTGAATGTTTTCAAAACATACTCCACTCTACCCATTCTGGCTTCTAGACCTATAACTAGGCTCAAGTCCCAGGGAACCCCGGAAGGTGAAGTACAAAGTGTGACCCAGGAGGAGGTATGCTACACTCCAAAAGAACTACTTAACTTTCCTAATATGTACAAACAGAAACCTGGGGAATATGTGTGGGAATGGCTATTAAGGGTGTGGGATAATTGTGCAAGGAACATAAAATGGATCAGTCTGAGTTTATTGATATGGGTCCACTAAGCACAGATTCTTCATTCAGTGTTTCAGCTCAAGAAGTTAGGAAAGCCTCTAATAGTTTGTTTGGCTGGGTTTCCAAAGCATGGATTACATGGTAGCCTACACTAAACTAGGTTAAAGTACCAGACCTGCCTTGGTGTATTGTAGGAAAACGTATCCAAAGGCTTAAGGAAATTGGCATGCTGGAGTGGATTTATCAGGTTAGACTCACAGGCCCACACATGGCATGCCCAGAGGACACACCTTTTACCACAACTGTGAGGAACAAATTTGTGACAGGAGCTCCAGCATCCTTGAAGACTGCTGTGATTGTTTTATGTAAATCAGATTTGACACTGGAAACTGCCCTAAGTGAATTAAGACACCTAGCTACTCTATCCTGAAGGGTCGCCATGAGTCGGAATCGACTCGAAGGCACTGGGTTTGGGTAGCTACAATGGGGCTGATTGGACCCCCTGGTAGTAGGGGCCAAGTGGCTGCTCTCAATCGACAAAGACAAGGTGGGTGTGGTTACAGTAATGGACAGCGGAGTCAAAGCTGTAATCAGAATGGTCTGACTGGTATGGACTTACGGCATTGGCTACTTAGTCATGGTGTCCCTAGGAGTGAAATAGATGGGAAACCTACTAAACTGTACAAAGAGATGAATTCTAGGTCAGGTGAACAGCAGTCTAACTCAAATTGCCAGAACAGAGAATCACAGTCTCTCAATCAATTCCCAGACATGAGCAAGTTTAAAGACCCGCAACCCCTTGAATGAAGGGGAGACTGGGTCCCCCTTGAGGGAGGACTTCAGTACACTGCCAGAAATTTATACTGTTAATCTCTCTCCCAGCCTTCCCCAAAGGGATCTAAGGCCTTTTACGAGAGTGACTGTTCATTGGGAAAAAGGAAATAATCAGACTTTTCAGGGATTACTGGATACTGCCTCAACTGACGCTAATTCCAGGAGACCCAAAACGGTACTGTGGCCCAGCAGTCAAAGTGGGGGAATATGGAGGTTAGGTTATTGATGGAGTCTTGGCTTCTGTCCGTCTGATGGTAGGTCCAGTGGGTCCCCAAACCCATCCTGTAGTGATTTCCCCAATTCCAGAATGCATAATTGGAATAGATATACTCAGCAACTGGCAGAACCTCTATATTGGATCCCTGACAAATGGAGTTAGGGCTATTATGGTAGGAAAAGCCAAGTGGAAGCCGTTGGAACTGCCCCTACCTAGAAAAATAGTAAACCAAAAACAATACCGCATTCTTGGAGGGATTGTAGAGATTACTGCCACCATCAAGGGCTTGAAGGATGCAGGGGTGGTGATTCCCACCACATCCCCAATCAACTCTCCTATTTGGCCTGTGCAAAAAACAGATGGATCTTGGAACATGACAGTAGATTATTGAAAACTTAACCAGGTGGCGACTCCAGTTGCAGCTGCTGTTCCAGATGTAGTCTCATTGCTTGAGCAAATTTAATACATCTCCTGGTACCTGATATGCAGCTATTGATCTGGCGAATGCCTTTTTCTCCATACCTATTTCAAAGGACCGCCAGAAGCAGTTCAAACACCTTCACTTGCCAACTCCCCAGCCCTGTGGCATAATTTAGTCTGCAGGGAACTTGAGTGTCTTTCCCTTCCACAAGATGGCACACTGGTCCATTACACTGATGACATTATGCTGATTGGACCTAGTAAGCAAGGACTGTCAATGACTCTGGACTTACTGGTAAAACATTTGTGTGCTCGAGTGTGAGAAATTAATCCCACAAAAATTCAGATGCCTTCCACCTCAGTGAAATTTCTAGGGGTCCAGTGGTATGGGGCATGTCGAGGTATTCCTTCTAAAGTGAAGGATAATTATTGCATCTGGTTGCTCCCACAACTGAAAGGGAGGCACAACACCTAGTAGGACTCTTTGGATTTTGGAGGCAACATATTCCTCATTTGAGTGTGTTATTTCAGCCTGTTTATCAAGTGACTCAAAAAGCTGTGAGTTTTGAGTGGGGCCTGGTAGAAGAGAAGGCTCTGCAACAGGTTCAGGCTGCTGTGCAAACTGCTCTGCCCCTTGGGCCCTATGATCCAGCTGATCCGATCGTGCTTGAAGTGTCAGTGGCATATAGAGTGCTGATTGGAGTCTTTGGCAGCCCCTATTGGTGAATCACAGTGCACACCCTTAGGATTTCGGAGCAAAGCCCTGCCATCCTCTGCAGATAACTACTCTCCTTTTGAGAAACAGCTTTTGGCTTGTTACTGGGCTTTAATAGAGACTGAATGCTTAACAATGGAACACCTAGTCACCATGTGGCCTGACCTGCCCATCATGAATGGTGTGTCATCTGACCCACAGAGTCATAAAGCTGGACGTGCATGGCAGCATTCCATCATTAAATGGAAGTGGTATATATGAGATTGGGCCCAAGCAGGACCTGAAGGAACAGGTAAGTTGCATGAGGAAGTGGCCCAGATGCCCGTGGTCTTCATTCCTGTCACATTAGCTTCCATCTCCCAGTCTGCACCTAGGGCCTCATGGGGAATTCCTTACGATCACTTGACTGAAGAAGAGAAAACTCGTGCCTGGTTTACAGATGGTTCTGCGTGATATGCAGGCACCACTCGAAAGTAGACAGTGGCAGCGCTACAGCCCCTTTCTGGGGCCTCCCTGGAGGACAGTGGTGAAGGGAAATCCTCCCAATGGGCAGAACTTCGAGCAGCGCACCTGGTTGTTCATTTTGCTTGGAAGGAGAAATGGCCAGATGTGCGATTATACTGATTCATGGGCGGTGGCCAGTGGTTTGGCTGTATGGCCAGGGACTTGGGAAGAACCTGACTGGAAAATTGGAGACAAGGATTTATGGGGAAGAGGTATGTGGATAGACCTCTCTGAATGGGCCAAAGAAGTGAAGATAATTTGTGCCTCATGTGAATCCTCACCAAAAGGTGACCTCAGCAGAGGATGATTTTAATAATCAAGTGGATAGGATGACACATTCTGTGGAAACCACTAATCTTCTTTCCTCAGCTACTCCCATCATTGCCCAATGGGCTCATGAATAAAGTAGCCATGGTGGCAGGGACGGAGGTTATGCATGGGCCCAGCAACTTGGACTTCCACTCACCAAGGCTGACTTGGCTACAGCCACTGCTGAGTGCCCAATCTGCCAGCAGAGACCAACACTGAGTCCCCAATATGTCACCGTCCCTCGAGGTGACCAGCCAGCAACTTGTTGGCAACTTGATTATGTTGGACCACTTCCATCATGAAAAGGGCAGCATTTTGTCCTTACTGGAATAGACACTTACTCTGGATATGGATTTGCCTTCCTTGCATGCTACCCTTCTGCCAAAACTACCATCCGTGGACTTACACAGAATGCCTTATCCACTGTCATGGTATCCCACACAGCATTGCATCTGATCAAGGGACTTATTTTACATCAAACGAAGTGCAGCACTGGGCCCATGCTCATGGAATTCTCTGGTCTTACCATGTTTCCCATCATCCTGACGCAGCTGGTTTGATTGAACGATGGAATGGCTTCCTAAAGACACAATTACGGCACCAGCTAGGTCGTAGTACCTTGCAGGGTTGGGGCAGTGTTCTCCAGGAGGCTGTATATGCTCTAAACCAGCATCCAATATATTGTGCCGTTTCTCTGATAGCAAGGAGTCCTGGGTCCAGGAATCCAGGGGTGGAAATGGGAGTGGCACCACTCACTATTACCCCTAATTACCCACTTGCAAGATTTTTGCTTTCTGTCCCCACAACCTTATGCTCTGCAGGCCTAGAGGTCTTTGTTCCAAGGGGAGGAATGCTCCCACCTGGAGACACATTACTGATTCCATTGAATTAGAAGCTAAGAATGCCACCTGGTCGCTTTGGGCTCCTTATGCCTCTGGATGAACAGGCAAAGAGGGAAGTTACCATACTGGCTGGTGTGATTGATCCAGATTACCAAGAGGAAATTGGATTGATACTACATAATGGAAGTAAAGAAGAATATGTCTGGAATGGAGGATATCCCTTAGGGCGTCTCAGTACTACCATGTCCTGTGATTAATGTCAATGGAAATCTACAGGAACCCAATTCTGACATGGCTACTAATGGCCCAGACCCTTCAGAAATGAAGGTTTGGGTCACCCCACCAAGCAAAGAACCATGACCAGCTGAGGTGCTTGCTGAGGGCAAGGGGAATACAGAATGGGTGGTGGAAGAAGGTAGTTCTAAATACCAGTTAAGGCCATGTGAGCAGTTGCAGAAAGGAGGACTGTAATTGTTATGAGTATTTCTGTTTTGTATGTGTGCATCAGATATTTTTTTCTTCACTTATAAAATATACGTAAATGGGGTAGTGTGCTTTTTGTTTACGTGTGTTAGTTGTTTCCTGGTATGGACAAGTATAACTTTGTAATTGTGTTTATTCAGAGATTATGTATGGTTTAGGGAGATGTGTACATATGCCAAGTTGATAAGAGGTGGACTGTGATGGTTAAGATTGTGTCTCAGCTTGGCTGGGCCATGATTCTCAGTGTTTTGACAGTTGTGTAATGTTGTGATCACTTCCTTGTTGAAATTTGATATGCGATCACCTCCGTGGTGGGATTCTCAGTGTTTTGGCAGTTGTGTAATGTTGTGATCACTTCCTTGTTGAAATTTGATATGCGATCACCTCCGTGGTGGAATCTGCTGAGTGGTACTGGCAGGTCTGGGGTCTGTGGCAGCTCACTGCCCCCTCAGCCTTCATCTCTCTGCCTTCCACCACCTCCTTCCTCCCTGCTTACCTTGAAAAGGTTGTTGGCTTGTTCTGGATCCAACAGCTGTCCCTTGTCTGACCTCTGGTTCTTGGGACTTGGACTAGCAGCTTGCCTGTCCATCTTGGGATTTGTTGATCTTCATGGCCTGCAAGCAAGAGTTCTGCTCCCTGACCTGCCTATCTTGAGTTCACCAGCCCCTGAAGCTATGTGACTCAGGAGAAACCTTGAGGTCTTGCCTGCTGACCTTGGGGATTCCTCGACCATCACGGTCTGTGAGCGGGAGTTCTGTTCTCTGACCTGCTCGTCTTGGGTTCACCATCTTCTGCTGCTCTGTGAATTGGGAAAGGCCTCTATCCTGATCCAAGGACTTAGGATGTTCCAACCCCTACAGCTGTGTGAGCTGTTTCTTTGATATAAATCTCTCTCTATATATTTATATGCATTACTGGTTTTGCTTCTCTTGAGAACCCAGCCTAAGACAGTGACTCTCTGGCCAGCCACTCTTGCTCAATCCCAGAGACCTTCATGGGCAGAATCCATATTGGATATGTCTAACACCCTACAATCCACTCCTTCCTGCCTGGCTCTTACAGCCTCACACGCCCACCTCTTCTGTGAGTTTCTCTGAGCCTGCAGGGTAGGGGAAAGATGATCTCAGGGATTCCTTCCCTAGTTTATGAATGCATTGCAAACATACAAACATATACCACACAAGCAAGTTCAAAAAATGATTTCACCTATTATGACGCCAAGAAGTCCAAATAGTAATTTTTTCCACCCTGTTCCCCACCCAGAGAACCACCCCTTGATCTCTGTCCACCAAGTGTCATCCCCCATATGTTCTGTGCAATCTAATTGGGTAAGTGAACAAACGAGTGGCTTACAAGGGCTGCGTTGTCGGGAACATGTACACAACATTCAGTTTTTCATAAAGCATAGGCGCCTCCTTGGGCCCCTGTTGTCACGTCCAAAGCTGTTCTGTTCTGGAGCACCACACTTCTCAAGGCAGCAGTTTCTTCGCTGAGAGCAGCAGGCCCAAGTTCAGTGTCATTTAGGGGACTGGTGATGAACTTTTGTAGTGTCTCAGTTTTGGTGATAATATTGTCGACACTGAGAGTAAAAATAGCAGGTAAGTAATCCCACCAAGAAAATACAGTCCTTTTACTCAATCACCCCCTCCAATGGGTTCCTTGTAAATGCAGTATAACCTTTGAAATGCGAGAATGGATTCAAGGAAAGCATAGAGTGCATGTATCCAGCCAGTGGTGCCTTGGGGTCAACCACAGCCAGAAATTAGTGCCACGTAGCTACTGCATTCCGACCATTAGGGGCTACCCAGTATCTTCCTGAAGGGAAAAAAAGAGGGGAGTCTGGTCAGTGTCCTTGTCTAATTATGGATGGGGTTACTGTCCAGTCAATCACTCTTGCTCAGTCCCAGAGTCCTTCATGGGCAGGATCTGCATCGGCTACATCTAAAACAAGAATGGGTGTATTTAAGGTCTCAGGGGCACAGTTTCTACTGGAAGCAAATTTTGGAATCCGTTTGTTAGGTTTCCACTGATAATTTTTTAGTTTAATAGATATAAAACTTCTGAAACACAGAGGAATACCTGTTTTTACTGGTGTAAAAGTTACTTTAAATCTCACTTGGATCTTCAGAGGGATCTGAAGGACTTCTGTTACACTTACCATATTATTCCAGAACCCCTAATATTTTAATTCTTCCAGCCATTTTGGAAACCTTCTGGTGGAGAAAATGAACATACAGACTGATATCCCTGGTTACTGGGTTTCAGCACGGAGCCCTGACTTACATTTTTGATTTGTGCAAGTGTATTAGACTATTCCGTAACATTTAGGCCCTAAGGGATTAAATCTTCAATGCTTCTGTATTTACGAATGAAATTCCTAGGAAACACATTAAGTACCACATTCGATTTATATTGTTTAAAAGTAAAATTACCATGTCTTTCCAATAGAAAATACCCTTAAAGCTCAAATGGCAGTATGAACTTATCAAGCAATCTTTATGAAGACTTGCTCTAACATTGCCCTCATCCAGATCATTCTTCTTCCACCAGCCACCTTTAGATATCCAGCTTTCTTGTCAACTTTCTTAAGCATCTTGCCAGTATCTCTTTATATAAATGCAAGCAAATGGAATTAGAAATTTTTATCTACCCTACTTTGTTATAAAAAAGATAGCTTGGATTTTATACTTGCTTTTTGCAGTTAACAAATTATCCTGGAGCTCTGTTAACAATAGGTAGACAGTTTCAATCTAAAGTTGTAAAAACTCCATAGTACTGCATTTGGTGGATCTGTCTTAAGTTTTTTTTCTGGCTTTTGTTTAATTTTTTTGTAACCTCAATGCTATGAAGGGACACTTGGAGTTTCCAACATTTTCCTTTTACAAAGCTCACTCTAGTGCATATTGTTGTAAATTTCTAAGATTCATGTATATATAAATTGAGGTATAAAAGCTCTCCTGACCTAAGACAAATTAAATGAAAATGAAGGGGCTGTCAGATTACTTGGTAGAATTAAGGGGCTGTCAGATTACCTGGTAGAATTAATATATTAAAATTATTTATTTTTCTGTTTTAAACTTTCTGTTGTAAAGTATATAAGCAAGGAATACATGAAACTTTTCATGTAAAGTTTTAATAACACTAATCTGGACACCTGATTACAAATAGGACATGGGAAGTTCTTAGAGCCCTCCCAGTGTGTCCTGCCCTGATCTCATTAACCTGGAAGTAACCACTGTAAATGTACTATTATTGTTATTGTTGTTATTACAGCTTTACCACCCAAGTCTTAATCTGTGAACTTTATATCATTGACCTTCGCATCTTTTGACCATTGTATAAATGCATTTCCTCTGTGTGGGTTCTTTAGTTGACTTGTTTTCCTCATGATGTTTTTGAGTTTCATACATGTTGGTATCTGTAGCTCTAGTTTACCTATGTTCCTATGTAGGTATGTGTTCCATTTTATGAGTGGACCACAATTTACCTATCCATTGTATTGCTAACAAAATTTAGGTTGTTTCTAGTTTAGTTTTTCCTTTTGTGAATAGTACTGCTCTGTTCACTTTCTTTCCAGGGTCCAAGTGCTCTTGCCCAATAACTACCAAAAAAAAAAAAAACCCAAATCCATTGCAGTTGAGTCGATTCCGACTCCTAACAACCCAATAGCACAGAGCAGAAAGGCCCCGTAGTGTTTTCAAGGAGCAGCTGGTAGATTCGAACCGCCAACCTTTCTGTTAGCAGCCCGAGTTCTTAACCATTGGGCAACGAGGGCTCCGCCCAATAGCTCTAGTGAGGAGAAAGGTCTAAGTTGCAGATCATAACCAAGTTTAAATGTAGTAGGAAACGCTGATGTAGTTTACCAGTTTTACCTTCCACGTAGTAGTGTATTTGTATTTTGTTTCATTTGCTTGGTAACATGGGTATTACGGAATTAATTTTTGCTGTTGTGGCTATGAAATGGTGTCATACTTTAATTTCATTCTGCAGTTATCTTAAACTACTCCAGTACTGACAAGGCTTTGCATATTTCCTCACCATTAGTTCATCTTTTTCTGACTTTTTGGGCTTCTTTATAGCTCTTAGAAATACATTTTTCATTTATGTAGAAAATTTTTTTCCTAGCATGTAGGTTATGCACTCATTCACTTTTTTCTGCCCATTGATGACTAGTTCTGAATTTTATTATAGTTGAGTTTGCCAGTCTATCCCCTTATGTCTTATTTCAGAATTTTTTCTCTATTCTGATGTCATAAAATCATTTGTTTATAACTTCTGAAAGTGTTATAATTTTACATTTTCACATTTAAGACTAATCTATTTGGAATTTATTTTTGCATATGGAATAGATAGGAATGCATTAATTATCCCAATGACATAATTAATTGACCCTACATATTAAAGTGTCTGTAGTTTTTGGCAGTGCCTTGCAGTGCTTCCCCTGTCATGGCTCAACTTCCTATAGGTGGGCCTGTTCCTGGAGTACAGTTATGCGTTGCTTGGTGCCCACAATAGTGCCCACAATAGGTTTTGTGAAATAGAACATTATGTGATTTGGATGTTGTAGAAACACCATATTATGTACAGGCAGTCCCCAGGTTATGGCCACCCCTGTAAAGCCTTATTAAAACCTTTTGGGCGCCCCCTTCCAGTCAAGTCATCCGTATCGCCACTGCTGCTGCTGGTGTTGTTGGAGCTGCTGGTGGAGGCTGGAGAAGTGGGCAGCAGGCTGAGAGGGGCAGCTGGAGTACAGCAAGAGGAAGTAAAGAAGGAGGAAGTGGAGAGCTCCCAGCCCCACCCCTGCTCTTCTGCCTGCCTGAAGAGCAGGAACTGACCGGCCTGCAGCTGCCACCTGCCTGCCTATAGGCCAAAGCCCGAGAACCTGCTCCCAAACCCGTGTCCTCCTGTGCTAGCAGTAGCCCAGCCAGAGCTGCGCCATCCCCACCCACAGCTTGCCCATCAGTGCCACAAGAGTAGGGTTTTGGGTCTTTAAAACTATTAGGGGGAAATAGTAAAAGGAGAGCAGCTTTCCCTTAAAAAAAAAAAAAAAAAAAACCCTCATGCAACAGATATGCGATAGACTGCCCCCTGAATGGGTCTTATGCGGTACATGACTGTACTTACTTTTTTTCCATTAATCTATTTGTATGCTCTTATATTGATTTTTTTTTTTATATTGATACTGTGCTGCCTAATTTGTCATAGCTACACACACACAGCTATTTGTAAGTGTGTATATATATACTTATATGTGTATATACATATATATATATATACACGTGTGCATGTGTGTGTGTTTCAACAATCCCTGTGTAGTGTTCCTTAGAATATTTTGGCTATTTGTGGACATTTGTGCTTCCATATCAATTTTTGAAGTAGTTTTTGTCAAGTTCTAAGAAAAATAAAATTGGAGTTTTTTGGAAGTTCTTTGGAAATAAGATCTATTTGGGTAGAACAGTCGTCTAAAAGGGTGCTCTCTTCATTTGTTGTAGTTGATTGGATGTCGTTGAATAATTTTTTATTAGGATCTTCCATTTGCTTAATTCCACGCCTTGGCCCTTTTTATTTTCACTAAAATACACTATGCTTTTTATTTTCCAACTGCTTGGTACTAGTGTATATGTTATTAAGTTGATTCCAACTCATAGTGATCTTGTGTGACAGAGTAGAGCTACCTCATAGGGTCTCCTAGGCTGTAATCTTTATGGGAGCAGATCACCAGGTCTTTTCTCCTGTAGAGCCACTGGTGCGTTCAAACCACTGCCCTTTCAGTTGGCAGCCGAGCACTTAACCATTGTGCCACCAGGGCTAAAATTTCTGTCCTATAATAATCTGTATATTCTTTTGGAGTTGTGAATACATAATTACTTAATCTATAAAACAGAATGGAAACCCTGGTGGCGTAGTGGTTAAGTGCAATGGCTGCTAACCAAAGGGTTGGCAGTTCGAATCTACCAGGCGCTTCTTGGAAACTCTATGGGGCAGTTCTACTCTGTCCTGTAGGGTCGCTATGAGTCGGAATTGACTTGACGGCACTGGGTTTGGTTTGATTTTTGGTATAAAATAGAATGGGCTGTGGTTTTTTCCCTTTAAAATGTTTAACCCTTTCCTTTTTTCTTGAGGGGAATATACTGGTTAAAACCGCTAGGATATGGTTGGCTAGGAGTGAAGTAACGGATGTCCTTGTTTTTCATCTGCTTTTCTGGGAAAGTGAACTTTTCACTCTGTGTTCTTTGATGTAAATTTTTTGTATATGCCCATTTTAAGATTGTGGATGTTTCTTTCCATTTCTAAATTTTATTAGAATTTTTTACATACATGCAGAAAAATTTATACTAAATGTACAGCTCAGTGAAATATAAAATGGACATCCATGTAATGGCTAGGTATTTGTTCTTGGCTGTCCCCCATGAGTTGATTTTTAGTCACAATCCCCTTCTGGCCTCTTACTGTTTTTGAGGATCAGTTGTTTGCTTTTGTTTGTATTTTTTCACTTATGTGTATATCCCCAAATATATACATTTGAAAGGAGCCCTAGTGGCTTAGTGGATAAGCGCTCTGCTGCTAATCAAAATGTCCATGGTTCTAACTCAGCAGCTACTCCTCAGGAGAAAGGTGTGGCAGTCTGCATCTGTAAGGATCACATCCTTGGAAGCCCTTTTGGGGCAGTTCTACTCTGTCCTATGGGGTTGAAGGAGTTGGAATCGATTCAACAGCAATGAGTTTGTTTTTTTCCTTTTTTAATACACATTTGAATTTTGATGGTTTTTATGTTAGAAACCGAAAAGCACTATATGAACTTTAAATGCCAATTCCTTAAGTTCAGATTTACATTGGGAGGACTCCATGGGTTGTTTATTCCCTTTAATTACTGTATATTGTTCTCTGGATGGAATATACTGTAATAATTTAACGATTCAATTTTTTGAGGACATTGAGAAGTTTGGTTTTGGTACTATTAACTAAACATTGCTTTTATGGTTTTAGTTCTTATATCTAGGTTGTTGATACCTTTTAAATTAATTTTTGAACATGATATGAAGTATAGGGATCAACTTCATTCTTTTTCGCTTGTTGATTAATGGTACACAGAAAAACAACTGAGTTTTACGTGTTAATATTGTACCCTGCAAATTTGTTGAAATCCTTTTTAGGTCTGGATGCTTTCTTGTGGATGTTTTAAGATTTTTTTATCTATATGACTACGTCATCGGTAAATGTTGTTAGGTGCGTCGAGTAGGTTCTGACTCATAGTGACCGTGCGTGCAACAGAATGAAACACTGCAAGGCCCTGCATCATCCTCACAGTCATTGTTACGCTTGAGCCCATCGTTGCAGCAATCCATCTCACTGAGGGTCCTCTTTTTCGCTGACCCTCTACTTAACCAAGCATCATGTCTTTCTCCAGGGACTGGTCCCTCCTGGTAACAGGTCCAAAGCAAGCAAGGTGCTTCTAAGGAGCATTCGGGCATCATCTGTAAATGGAGATAGTTTTATTTCCTATCAGAATTGAATGCCTTCAGTTTATTTTTTCTGCTTAATTTCTCTGGCTGTGACATCCAGTACAGTGTTGAAAGTTGTTCAGATCTGTTCTGACTCAGAGCGACCTCATGTACAACAGAACAAAATGCTGCCCAGTCCTGTGCCATCCTCACAATTGTTGCTATGCTTGAGCCCATTGTCACAACCACTCTGTCATTGTTGCAGCCATTGTGTCACTTCATCTTGTTGAGGGTCTTCCTCTCTTTCACTGACCCTCTAATTCACCAAGCATGATGTCCTTCTCCAGGGATTGGTCCCTGCTGATAACCTGTCCAAAGCAAGCAAGGTGAAGTCTTGCCATCCTCGTCTCTAAGGAGCGTTCTTGCTTCTCAGAATCATAGTGAATCATATCGTTCCATACCATAGCGACCCTTTAGGATACAACAGAACTACCTTATAGGATTTTTAAGGCTGTAAATCTTCATGGAAGCAGACTGCCACATCTTTTTCCTGTGGAGCGGCTGGTGGGTTTGAACTGCTCACCTTTTGGTTAACAGATGGGCACTTAAGCACTACACCACCAGGGCTCCTTAATATGATGCTAGTTGTGGGTTTTTCATGAATGCTTATTATCATGTTAAGAAACTTCCCTTTGATTTCCCTTGTTGAGTGTTTTTTATTATCAAAAGATACTGAATTTTGTGAAATACTTTGTCATCATCAATTGAAATTATCATGTGTATTTTTTTTTTTTCGTTTGTATTATTGATGTGTATTACGTTGTTTTTCTACTGTTTCATTATCCTTGCCTTTTGGGGTAAATTTTACTTGGTCATGATGCATAATTCTTCTAATATGCTGTTGGATTTGGTTTTACAGTATTTTGTTGAGTATTTTTGCAACTGTATTCATGGGGGATATTGGTTTGTCATCCCCTACCTTGCCCCCATCATGTCTGTGTCTGGCTTTGGCATCAGAATAATGCTTACCTCAGCGAATGAGTTAAGAAGAGTTCTCACTTTTATTTTTGGAGGAGTTTTAGTAAGATTGATATAAATTCTTCTTTGAATGTTTAGTAGAAGCCATCAGGTCCTCATCTTTTCATTGTTGGGATGATGTCGATTACTGATTAAATCTCTTTACTTGTTACAGTTCTGTTGAAATTTTCTATTTCTTCTTGAGTCAATTTAGGTAACTTGTGCATTTCTAGGAATTTCCCCTTTTACATAGATTATCTAATTCGTTGGCGTACAGTTGTTCATTGTGTTCTCTTGTAATCTTTATGTCTGTATGATCGATAGTAATGAGTCCACATTCATTTCTGGTTTTAGCTTTTGCTTCTCTGTTTGGTCAGTCTAGCTAAAGATTTGTCAATTGTATTGATCTTTTCAGAAAACCAAATTCTTGTTTTGTTGATTCTGTCAGTTTTTTCTATATTCCTTATTTCATTTATCTATACTGGTGGCACGGTGGTTAAGAGCTCAGTTGCTAGCCTAAAGGTTGGCAGTTATGGGGCAGTTCTACTCTGACCTATAGGGTCACTATGAGTCAGAATTGACTCAACGGCAAGGGGTTTTTTGGTTTATAGTCTATTATTTCTGTCCTTATGGTATTTTTGGACTTTTTTACTCTTTTTCTGTTTAATCAAGGTGTAATGTAAGGTTATTGAATTGAGAGATCTCTTTTGGGCATTTAATACTGTATATTTTCCTCTGAGCACTGTCTTCACCCTTAGTTTTGGCTTTGTTTTTATTTATCTCTAAGTATTTTCTAATTTCCCTCGGGATTTTCTTTTTAAATCACTTATTGGTTATTTAATAGTGTGTTGTTTAATTCCACATATTTGTGAAATTTCTTCTTTCTGTTACTTCTTTTTAGTTTCATTGCATATGGTCAGAGAAGATAATAGTTTGTAATTTCAATCTTTTTGAATGTATTGAGACTTTTTTTTTTTTGACCTAACAAATGGTCTGTCTTTGAGAACAATCCATGTGCATTAGAGACGGATGTATATGCTGCTGTTGCTGGGTGGAGTGTTCTATATGTCTGTGAAGTCTCGTTTTATGTTGTTACGCAAATCCACTTATTTTCTTATTGATCTTCTGTCTAGATATTGTGTCTATTATTGAAAGTGGCATATTGACATCTCCAACTCTGAATGTAGAATTGTCTATTTCTGCATTCAAATTCTGTCATTGTTTGTTTTGCTTCCCTTCTCATTTCCTTTTGGGTATATGTTTTTAGATTTGTTCTTTGTGGTTACCATGGGGATTACATTTTTTTTTTAATTTTTATTGTGCTTTAAGTGAAAGTTTACAAATCAAGTCAGTCTCTCACACAAAAACTTATATACGCCTTGCTACATACTCCCAATTGCTCTCCTCCTAATGAGACAGCCCATTCTCTCCCTCCACTCTCTCTTTTCATGTCCATTTCACCAACTTCTAACCCTTCTACCCTCTCATCTCCCCTCCATGCAGGAGATGCCACCTGTCTACCTAATCCAAGAAGCACAATCCTCACCAGCATCCCTCTCCATCCCATTGTCCAGTCCAATCCCTGTCTGAAGAGTTGCTTTGGGAATGGTTCCTGTCCTGGGCTAACAGAATGTCTGGGGGCCATGGCCACCAGGGTCCTTCTAGTCTCAGTCAGACCATTAAGTCTGGTCTTTTTAGGAGAACTTGGGGTCTGCATCCCACTGCTCTCCTGCTCCCTCAGGGGTTCTCTGTTGTGTTCCCTGTCAGGGCAGTCATCGGTTATAGCCAGGCACCATCTAGTTCTTCTGGTCTCAGGCTGATGTAGTCTCTGGTTTATGTGGCCCTTTCTGTCTCTCGGGCTCGTAATTACCTTGTGTCTTTGGTGTTCTTCAATCTCCTTTGGTCCAGGAGGGCTGAGACCCATTCATGCATCTTAGATGGCCACTTGCTAGCGTTTAAGACCCCAGACACCACTCTCCAAAGTGGGATGCAAAATGTTTTCTTAATAGATTTTATTATGCCAGTTGACCTAGATGTCCCTGGAAGCCATGGACCCCCAACCCCCACCCCTGCTACACTGGCCTTCGAAGCATTCAGTTTATTCAGGAAACTTCTTTACTTTTGTTTTGGTCCAGTTGTACTGACCTCGCCTGTATTGTGTGCTGTCTTTCCTGTCACCTTAAGTAGTTCTTATCTGCTATCTAATTAGTGAATACCCCTCTCCCGCCCTCCCTCCCTCCCCCCCTCGTAACCATCAAAGAATATTTTCTTCTCTGTTTAAACTGTTTCTCGAGTTCTTATAATAGTGGTCTTATACACTATTTGTCCCTTTGCAACTGACTAATTTCACTCAGTATAATGCCTTCCAGATTCTTCCATGTTATGAAATGTTTCATGGATTCATCATTGTTCTTCATCGATGCATAGTATTCCATTGTGTGAATAAACCATAATTAATTTATCTATTCATCCGTTGATGGGCACCTTGGTTGCTTCCATCTTTTTGCAATTGTAAACAGTGCTGCAGTGAATATGGGTGTACGTATATCTGTTCGTGTAAAGGCTCTTATTTCTCTAGGATATATTCCAAGGAGTAGGATTGCTGGCTCCTATAGTAGTTCTATTTCTAGCTTTTTAAGGAAGCGCCAAATCGATTTCCAAAGTGGTTGTACCATTTTACATTCCCACCAGCAGTGTGTAAGTGTTCCAGTCTCTCGACAACCTCTCCAGCATTTATTATTTTGTGTTTTTTGAATTAATGTCAGCCTTGCTGGAGTGAGATGGAATCTCATTGTAGTTTTGACTTGCATTTCTTTAATGGCTAATGATCATAAGCATTTCCTCTTGTATCTGTTAGCTACCTGAATGTCTTCTTCAGTGAATTGGCTGTTCATATCTTTAGCCCATTTTTTAATTGGGTTAGTTGTATTTTTGTAGTTGATTTTTTGCAGTATCATGTACATCTTAGAGATCAGGCACTGACTGGAAATGTCATAGCTAAAAACTTTTTCCCAGTCTGTAGGTAATCTTTTTACTCTTTTGGTGAAGTCTTTGGATGAGCATAGGTGTTTGGTTTTTAGGAGCTCCCTCCCAGTTATCTAGTTTTTCTTCTGCATCGTTAATAATGTTTTGTATACTGTTTATGCCATGTATTAGGGCTCCTAACTTTGTCCCTATTTTTTCTTCCATGATCTTTATTGTTTTAGATTTTATATTTAGGTCTTTGATCCATTTTGAGTTAGTTTTTGTGCGTGGTGTGAGGTATGGGTCTTGTTTCATTTTTTTGCAGATGGATATCCAGTTATGCCAGCACCATTTGTTAAAAAGACTGTCTTTTCCCCATTAAATAGCTTTGGGGCCTTTGTCAAATATCAACTGCTCTTATGTGGATAGATTTATGCCTGGATTCTCAATTCTTTTCCATTCGTCTATGTATCTGTTGTTGTACCAGTACCAGGCTGTTATGACTACTGTGGCAGTATAATAGGTTTTAAAGTCAGGTAGAGTGAGGCCTCCCACTTTGTTCTTCTTTTTCAGTAATGCATTACTTATCCGGGGCCTCTTGCCTTTCCATATGAAGTTGTTGATTTGTTTCTCCATCTCATTAAAAAAAGGTCGTTGGAATTTGGATCGGAATTGTATTAAATCTATAGATTGGTTTTGGTAGAATAGACATTTTTATAATGTTAAGTCTTTCTGTCCATGAGCAAGGTATGTTTTTCCACTTATGTAGGTCTCTTTTGTTTTTTTGCAGAAGTGTTTTGTACTTTTCTTTGTATAAGTCTTTTACATCTCTGGTAAGATTTATTCCTACGTATTTTATGTTCTTGGGGGCTACTGTAAATGGCATTGACTTGGTGATTTCCTCTTCGATGTTCTTTTTGTTGGTGTAGAGGAATCCAACTGAGTTTTGTATGTTTATCTTGTATCCCGATACTTTGCTGAACTCTTCTGTTAGTTTCAGTAGTTTTCTGGAGGATTCCTTAGGGTTTTCTGTGTATAAGATCATGTCATCTGAAAATAGAGATACTTTTACTTCTTCCTTGTCAATCTGGATGCCCTTTATTTCTTTATCTAGCCTAAGTGCTCTGGCTAGGACCTCCAGCACAATGTTGACTAAGAATGGTGATAAAGGGCATCCTTTTCTGGTTCCCGATCTCAAGGGGAATGCTTTCAGGCTCTCTCCATTTAGGGTGATGCTGGCTATTGGCTTTGTATAAATGCCCTTTATTATGTTGAGGAATGTTCCTTCTATTCCTATTTTGCTGACAGTTTTTATCATGACTGGGTGTTGAACTTGTCAAATTCCTTTTCTGCATCAATTGATAAAATCATGTGATTCTCGTCTTTTATTTATCTGATGGATTACATTAATTGTTTTTCTAATGTTGAACCATCCCTGCATACCTGGTATGAATCCCACTTGGTCATGGTGAATTATTTTTTTGATATGTAGTTGAATTCTTTTGGCTAGAATTTTGTTGAGGATTTTTGCATCCATGTTCATGAGGGATATAGGTGTGTAATTTTCTTTTTTTGTGCTGTCTTTAGCTGGTTTTTGTATCAGGGATATGCAGGCTTCATAGAATGAGTTTGGGAGTATTCTTTCTTTTTCTGTGCTCTGAAATACCTTTAGTAGTAGTGGTGTTATCTCTTCTCTGAAAGTGGTAGAACTGTGCTGTGAAGCTGTCTGGGCCAGGTCAGCCATTCGTTTTAAAAATATTCTTTTTACCCCTTTCTCTGTTCTCTTTTGGGTGTACCCATAATGCATGTGTTGGTCTACTTAATGGTGTTGTATAAATCCATCTGGCTTTGTTCACCTTTCTTTGTTCTTTTTTCTTTTGTTCATCAGACAATAATCTCAGTTGTCCTATATTCCAGGTTCACTGACTCTTTCTTGTATCCACTGAGAAATGCTATTCAAATCCTCTGGTGAATTTTTCATTTTGGTTATTGTACTTTCTACTTCCAAAATTTGTTTGCTTCCTTTTTATAATTCATACCTCTTTATTGATGTTCTCATTTTCTTGTTATTGTTAGTCGCTGACCCCATGTATGTGGTGGAACTACTCCATAGGGTTTTCGAGGTAGTGACCTTTTGAAAGCAGATTGCCAGGATTGTCTCTGAGGTGCCTCTGGGTGGGCTCAAATAGCCAACTTTTCACCTACTAATTGAGTGCTTAACCTTTTGTGCCACTTAAGGACTCCACTCATTTTATTAAAACATTGTTTTCCTTTAGTTCGTTGGCTATGTTTTCCTTTAGCTTTTTTTCTCTAGCCCACTGTGAGACTATGGGCTGCCACCCCTGAAAGACTGCCCCCTAACCAGGGAGCAGTTGAGGCATGGGCAAGTAGAAAATCTGACAAAGCTTTCCTATCATTTTAAAGTTACCTTTTTCCTGGCTTTGTGTTTGTATCATTGCTGTAAACCCTTGAATGGTTCTGAAGTTCTTACAGAGTTGAACATTATTGGCTTGTTTTTTTACTTTTTTAAAACAATTTATTATGCTTTAGGTGAAAATTTACACCTCAAGTTAATTTCTCCTTCAAAATTTATACACATAGTGTCCTATGACATTGGTTGCAATCCCCACAATGTGACAGCACACTTCCCCTTTCCACCCCAGGTTTGCTGGGTCCGTTCATCCAGTTTCTGTCCCTTTCTGCCTTGTCTTGCCTCACTTGTGTTATTTTTTGTTTTATAGGCCTGTCTAATCTTTGTTTGAAAAGGGGCTTCAGGAGTGGTTTCAGTTCTGAGTTAGTGGTGTCTGGAGGCCATAGTCTTAGGCATGCCTCCAGTCTTTGTAAGACCAGCAAGTCTGGTCTTTTTTTTGTGAATTTGAATTCTGTTCTACATATTTCTATTATTCTACCTGGAGCTCTCTGTCATGACCCCTGTCATAGCATTCGGTGGCAGTAGCCAGGCACAATTTATTTCTTCTAGGTTCAGGTTGGTGGAGTCTCTGGTTCATGTGGGCCAACTATTTTCCTTGTGTCTTTGGTTTTCTTCATTCTCCTTTTCTCTAAATGGTGTGGGACCAATAGATGTATCTTAGATGGCTGCTTGCAAGCTTTTAAGACCTTGGACACTACACACCAAAGTGGGATGTGTGGTCCCCAGCCTCAGCTGCTCAGTCCCTCAAAGTGTTTGGATGTGTCTAGGAAACTTCTATGCTTTTGCCTTTGTCCACTTGTGCTTACTTCCCCTGTATTGTGTGTTGTCTTTCCCTTCGCCAAAGTTGACACTTCTCTACTGCCTAGTTTGTGATTTTCCCTTCCCGTCCCTCCCCACCTTTGTAACCATCAGAATTTTTTTTTTTTTCTGTGTAAACCTTGAGTTCTTATAATCGTGGTCTCATACAATATTTGTCCTTTTGTGACTGACTTATTTCACTCAACATAGTGCCCTCCAAATTCATCCATGTTGTGAAACATTTCATGGATTCATCATGGTTCTTTATTGTTGCATAGTATTCCCTTGTGTATATGTACCATAATTTATTTATCCATTCATGTCTTCATGGGCATTTAGGTTGTTTCCATCTTTTTGCTATTGTGAATAGTGCTGCAGTGAACATGGGAAGGCATATGTCTATTGGTGTGACGACACTCATTTCTCTCAGGTATATTCCTAGGAGTGGGATTGCTGGGTCATATGGTATTTCTATTCCTAGCTTTTTAAGGAAGCATCATATCATTTTCCAAAGTGGTATTACCGTTTTACATTCCCGCCAGCAATGCGTAAGAGTTCCAGCCTCTTTGCCACCTCCCAACATTTGTTATTTTGTGTTTTTTGGATTAGTGCCAGTATTGTCAGGGTGAGATGGTATCTCATTGTAGTTTTGATTTGCATTTCTCTAACGGCTAATGACCTTGAGCATTTCCTCATGTGTTTATTGGCCACCTGAATGCCTTCTTTGAAGTGTCTGCTCATATCCTTTGTCCATTTTTTTAATTGGCTTGTCTTTTTGTTATTGAGATGTTGAAGTATTTTGTAGATTTTAGAGATGAGACCCTTGTGTTCCTTGTCTTTTCAGCTTCTGCTGCCTGATTCCTTGGCCTCTTGGGCCTTTTTGGCTTGGCCTGCTGTCTACCCTGTTCGGGCAAGTGTTCCAAAGCTCTTTAGCTCTACTGATAATGCCTGAAGGCAGCCACTCCACCAGTAAACATCGGTCTGAAGGCACTCAGCTCTCTTGCTCCCAGAGTCAGCAAGCCTTGCTCCACTGATAAGTATTCCAAGGCACCCAAATCTGCAAGGAAGCCTCCTGTCCAAAGGCCCTCAGCTCTCTCACTTCCTGGGATGGCTCCCCCACAATCTTGCGCCAGTCTCCTGGTTCTGCTGCTGCCATTTCTCTGCCTCTGCTTCTCACCCTATGCACTATCTCCTTTGTTATAGCTCTCCTCACCTCTTTGTAATCCTTCGCCAGAATTGTCTTTGATGTCCATAATTCCATGAACAGTCTCTTCAAGGCAATCTTGGATTTTGCTATTAGACACCTGAAAACTTTTCCAGCCTCTACCCATTCAGTTTCAAAACTGCTTCCACATTTTAGATATTTGTTAGGGCAGCACCCCACTCTCAGCACCAAATTGTCTGTTTTCTAGTGCTGCTATAAGATAAATTTATTCTCTCACATTCTTTTACCACAACAATGAGGAATAAATTTGTGAAGGGAGCCCCCAGCATCCTTGAAGACTGCTGTGATTGCTATTCTGTGTAACTCAGATTTGACAGTGGGAACTGCCTTATCTGAATTAAGACACCTAACTACAATGGGGCTGATTGGACCCCATGGTGGTAGAGGCCAAGTGGCAGCACTCAAATGACAAAGACAAGGTATGTGTGGTTACTGTAATGGACAACAGAGTGAAAGCAGTAATCAGAGTCGTCTGACTTGTATGGACTTATGGTATTGGCTACTTAGTCATGGTGTGCGTAGGATTGAAATAGGTTATCTACTAAATATTTACTTGATTTGTACAAGTGGATGAATTCTAGAGCAGGTGAACAGCATTCTAACTTGAATCGCCAGAATAGTGTCATGGCTCCTCAATCAGTTCCCAGACTTTAGTGAGTTTTCAGGCTCAAAATCCCTTGAGTTAAGGGGAGGCCAGGTCGCCTTGAGGAAGGACCCCATCACACTGCCAAAAATTTGTACTGTTAATCTTTCTCCCAGCCTTTCCCAAAAGGATCCACAGTGTTTTACTAGAGTGACTGTTCATCAGACTTTTTGGGGATTACTAGATACTGGCTCTGAACTGACACTAATTCCAGGAGACCCAAAATGTCACTGTAGCCCACAAGTCAGAGTGGCAGCATATGGAGGTCAGGTTGTTAATGGAGTCTTAGCTCATGTACGTCTCACAGTAGGTCCAGTGGGCCTCCGAAACCCGTCCTATTGTGAATTCCCTACTTCCAGAATACATAATTGGAATAGATATACTCAGCAACTGGGAGAACCCCCACACTGGATCCCTGACAAATGTAGTTAAGGCTATTATGGTAGGAAAAGCCAAGTGGAAGCCATTAGAACTGCCCCTACCTAGGAAAATAGCAAACCAAAAGCAGTACTGCATTCCTGGAAGGATTGCAGAGATTATGCCACCATCACGGACTTAAAGGATGCAGGGGTGGTGATTCTAACCACATCCCCATTCAATTTGCCTGTTTGGCCTGTGCAAAAAACAGATGGATCTTGGAGAATGATAGTGGCTTGTCGAAAACTTAACCAGATGGTGACTGCAATTGCAGCTGCTGTTCCAGATGTGGTTTCATTGCTTGAGCAAGTTAATACATCTTTTGGTACCTAGTATGCACCTACTGATTTGGCCAATTTCTTTTTTTCCATACCTCTTTCAAAGGACCACCAAAAGCAGTTTGCCTTCAGCTGGCAAGGCCAACAGTACACCTTCAGTGTCCTACCTCTAGCCGTATGTCATAACTTAGTTTGTGAAGGGACAGTGCCGATGGCCAAAGTCTAAGTAGAACATAGAACCTTGTGTGACCTCCCTATGAATTTTCAGTTCCCCAAGACTTTCAGCCTCATTCATACTTTTGCACACATTGGGAAAAACAGTACCTTGCTAATCCTGAATGTGTGTGATGTTTTAGGACTCAGTGGACTTTGAGGATGTAGCTGTGGAATTTACCCAGGAAGAGTGGGCTTTGCTGGATTTTTCTCAGAGGAAACTCTACACAGATGTGATGATGGAAACCTTTAGGAACCTGGACTTAGGTAAGGATGGCTTCATTTTTCTTGTTTACTTATTTAGTGAATAAATATATTGTACTCATCGACCTCCTAGGATTTGGATTGAGGAACTGGAATACATTGGTAAGCATGACAGGCGTTTTCACTGCCCTCATGGGGCTTAGGGAAACCCTGTTGGCATAGTGGTTAAGTGCTATGGCTGCTAATCAAAAGGCTGGCAGTTCAGATCCACCAGGCGCTCCTTGGAAACTCTATGGGGCAGTTCTACTCTGTCCTGTACAGTCGTTGTGTGTCAAAATTGACTTGACGGCAATGGGCTTGGTTTTTAATGAGTATGGGACTTAGTAGCTTCCTTATGATAGTAAAATCTATGTATTAAACTAACTGTTATTGTTAAAAGCCTTGAGGCCTCTTTAAGTGTTTTAAGTGTGAGCATTGGCTTCAGGGTTCACTTTGTGGCAAAGAGAAATTTGTGGTTTGGGACCTTGTTAGTGTTTTACCATGTTTATTACACATTTAATGTGATTATTTTGTGAAAAATACATTCACACCTGTCTGTCTATAGAGACAGTGGAGACCAGAGTGTTGGTTCAACATCAGAGAAGTGTGCTTGTCTGTCTTCCCTCATGATCTGTCTTTCCCTGTGAGAACCATGTCAACCACACTAATTTTCCTCCCTGAGAAGCAAAGGGAAGATCTTAGAAGAATGGAGATAGGACTTATCCAGAACTGTACTATCAGGGAGCACCAGGAAGGCAAGAATCCTTTGAAGGACCAGTCCTGCTGGGATGAAATTACATTTAAAGAAATCAATTTGAAAAAATCTCTTGCTTTGAGGAAGTGGACTTACACATGAACCTGAGCTGACTTTTTTGAGTTTTCATCAACCATCTCATGCCTTGTTTGTTTGTGGGAACAGACCTCCTCCATTTCCTGTTTTAATACTATCTTTATGCACTTGTATTATTTGCGATACTTTTTAATTTTGCATTCCTAATTACACTGTACTTATTTGGCACTAGTTTTTTTTTTTTTTTTTAATCTCACCACTGGGAACCCTGGTGGTGTAGTAGTTAAGAGCTATAGCTGCTAACCAAAAGGTTGGCAGTTTGAATCCCCCAGGTGCACCTTGGAAACTCTATGGGGCACTTCTACTCTCTCCTCTAGGGTCACTATGAGTTGGAATCAACTCAACGGCAATGGTTTGGTTTGGTTTTTTGGTATGTCACAATCACTGTGAATTGTCATGGAATTATTTCTTAGTAAATTTCTTAACTGTCTTGACCATTGCCAAAGTCCTGTAACAGTCAGACGCCTCACTTTTTTCTCATGTGTCTGTTCCTCATAAAATTTCCTGTTCATTTTTTTTCATCTGTGAAACTCCACTTAAAATTGTTTCAGTTTTGAAACAGGATAACAGTGGACAAATGTTGTCCATGAAGAATGATTCCTGGTCCTCCATGTTAGGAGATATCTGTGAATTCCATGGCATTGAACTTCAACACAACAACCAGGGAAGGCACATGAGGTGAGTTATTATTCACATGACAGTGAACAGTGCCTCAGTGCCTCAGGAGAGTCTTAGGCTGTTGTGATATTTCTGTGTGTGTGTGTGTGTGTGTGTGTGTGTGTAAGAGTAGCTCTAAAGTGGTGTGTTCACAAAATTTTCACAACACAGTATTTCCACAAATGTGAATCAGTTATTGAGTATTTGAAACATATTTCACTTGTACCTAATTACTAGAAAGTTCCATTATTTAGAAACACTGTGAGTATAATGGTAGTACCCTCTGTGAGATGATTCAACCTATGCAACACGAGACAACTTGGCAAAAAACACATTGTGTATAGTAATTGTGAAATGGTAAAACTTTAATTCTAACAACATGCTTCCCATTTTTAACAGAATATATTCAGTAGAGAGCCTCTGTGAAAGTAACGATGGTAAAGTAAATAAAGTTGAAGAAGATAATCAGTGTGGAAAAACTTTCAGCTGGATTGGGAATTTTACTAGCCTCAGAAGAATTGCTGGAGTAAATCCTATTGGATCCCTTGAGTGTGGAAAAGTCTTTATGGATCATTTGTCATTTAAAAATCATATCAGATCTCACACTGGATACACACCGTATCATTGTAAGGAATGTGGAGAAGGCTGCACTTGTCCTTACCTAAAACTTCATGTGAAACTTTGTAAATGTAAGGATTATGGGAAACCTTGTAGTAGTTCCTTACTCCTCACTAAACATATGAGAACTCACAGTGGAGAGAGGCCTTATGAATGTAAGGAGTGTGGGAAGGCCTTTAGTTATCTCTCAAGTCTCACTAGACATACACGAACTCACAGTAAAGAGAGGCCTTATGAATGTAAGGAATGTGGGAAAGCCTTTCACTGTTCTTCATCTCTCACTGCACATGTAAGATCTCACAGTGGAGAGAGGCCTTATGAATGTAAGGAATGTGGGAAAGCCTTTAGTCGGCCCTCAGACCTCATTAGACATACAAGAACTCACAGTGGAGAGAGGCCTTATGAATGCAAGGAATGTGGGAAAGCCTTTACTTGTTCCTCATCTCTTACTATACATATAAGATCTCACAGTGGAGAGAAGCCTTATGAATGTAAGGAATGTGGGAAAACCTTTAGTCGGTCCTCACACCTCACTACCCATATAATAACGCACAGTGAAGAGAAGCCTTATGAATGTAAAGAATGTAGGAAAGCCTTTAAGCAATTTACACAACTCACTAGACACATGAGAGTTCACAGTGGAGAGAAGCCTTATGAATGTAAGGAATGTGGAAAAGCCTTTAGTCAGTTTTCACAACTCACTAGACATGTAAGAATTCACAGTGGAGAGAAGCCTTATGAATGTGAAGAATGTGGGAAAGCCTTTAGACGATCCTCACACCTCACTGCCCATATAATAACACACAATGAAGTGAGGCCTTATGAATGTAAAGAATGTGGGAAAACTTTTAAGCAGTTTTCACAACTCACCAGACATTTAAGAGTTCACAGTGGAGAGAAGCCTTATGAATGTAAGGAATGTGGGAAAGCCTTTAGTCAGTGTTCACAACTCACTAGACATGTAAGAATTCACAGTGGAGAAAAGCCTTATGAGTGTAAGGAATGTGGAAAATCTTTTAGACGGTTTTCATACCTCACTGGCCACATAAGAATTCACAATGGGTACAGGCCTTATAAATGTAAAGAATGTGGGAAAGCCTTTAGTAGATCCTCAAACCTCACTACCCATCTGAGATCGCACAGTGGAGAGAGGCCTTATGAATGTAAGGAATGTGGGAAAGCCTTTTTTCAGTCCTCACACCTCAATGACCATGTTAGAACTCACAGTGGTGAGAAGCCTTATGAATGTAAGGAATGTGAGAAAGCCTTTAGTTGTTTCTCATCCTTCCGTAAACATGTTAGAACTTACCATGAAGGTAGGCCTTCTGATGGTAAGGAATGTGGGAAAGCCCTTAGTTCTCACACTTCACTGGTCATATAAGATCTCAGTGGACAGAACCTGTGGCACACTAAATTGCTATCATATGGCCCTTCTAGCCATGGTTTTGTAACTCGCACAAAATGATTGGGTGGCACTATGCAAATAAGGTGAATGGAGCCCTTGTAGGGGATTGGTCAGTTTTGCCATATCAATAGGTTTAAAAAGGAGCTGATCCTATAGAAGGGTAGAGGAACCTCACTACCATCAAGAAGAAAGGCCAGGAATGGAGTGCATCTTGTGAACCTGTGGTCCTTGCACTGGGAACCTTCTAGACCCAGGAGACAGAGGAGTTTAACATTGTAGGAGGAGTGGCGTGAGGCAGTGAGGAGCAGTGGCAAGCACAACAGGGGAACATACAGCACCAGAACCACAAGACCGGCCCAAGATTGCATGATTGGCTTTCTGGCCCTCCAAGTGAGGCAGCCACAGTGGGCTTGCCAGCCCACGGAGTGAGAGAGCTGAGTGCTTTCGGGCAGGAAGCTTTGTGGTAGAGAGGGGTGCCTCCTGGCACTAGTTGGTGGAGCTAGGCTTACTGTTCCAAGGAACAAGAAATGAGCACCTGTGGTCAGGAGGCTTGCTGGTGGAGCAGGGTGCTGCTGGGTACTTATCAGCCTGACTAAAGAGGTCTAACACTTGACTGAGCAGGGCAGAGGCTGTCAGCAGGTCGCAGACCCAAGCAGGTAGCAGCAGCAGCAAGGCCCTGACCAGGGTGCAGTGACAGAGGCCAAGAAGCAGTCCTTATCGAAGAACTGTATCCTGAGGTGTTACTTCTGTGTTTATCCTGATCCTGAATTGTAACCTGTTATTTCCCTAATAAACTCCATTAATTGTGAGTATTGTCTTTGAGTTCGTTGTGGCCATTGCAATGAATTATCAAACCAGTAGAGAGGTACAGAGTGCTGTGGATGGGATGGCTGGTGTCAGAATTGATAGTTTGGAGAGTGGAGGTTTTGTTTGATTTCCACCTTATAGGAATCAGCTTTGGGCTTTGGGCTGATGATAATGGTGATTCTTTCTCCTCCTCGTGAAGCTAGACGATGGCTTCTAATGCCATGCCATTTTTACAGAAGCTTTATGAATAGTAAGGAATGTGGGAAAGCCTTTAGTTGGTCTTCATCCCTCACTAACCATACAATAGAGTTTACAGTGCAGGGATGCCTTATGATGTTGGAAAGCCTTAGTCTTCATACCTCAGTAAACATAAAAGACTTCACAGTGGAGAGAAACCTTAGGAATGTAAGGAATATAGGAAAGCCTTTAGTTATTCCTCATTCCTCAGTCAATATTTAAGAACTCATAATGGAGAAAGGCCTTATGTATGTAAGGAATGAGGGAAAGTCTTCAGTTCTCTCAGCCTTTTGAAGTCATGTGAGAAGATACGCTGGAAATAAACATGTGTTAGTAATGTTGGAAGGCTTTTGGTAATCCCTCATCTTTACCAAAAAAAAAAAAAAAAAAAACCCTGAAAGAAAACACCTGGGAGAGAAACCATAGTAGTGTGAGGAACGTGATATAGGGAAAGTTTTTGCTTTTCCTGCTGTACTTTCTAAGGTGTGAAGTTTCATGCATATAGGAACATCAAGTCAGTTCCAACTCAAGCAATGCTATGGGACAGAGAGAACTGCCCATAGGGTTTCCAAGGAGCACCTGGTGGATCTGACCTTTTGTTTAGCAGCCGTAGCAAATAGGGCTCCACTAATTACCTATATTAAATATGTAAGAAGTCATATTTCTGAAAAATCACGTCCATGTAAGGAACATAGAAACATCTTGGAATTCTTAGAAAATATGTGAAATATCACACTGTGGATTGATCCTATAAGATGTGAGGGACTCCTTCAGTGTCCCTTCTCACTTAGGACCCCTAAAATGAGACCTCATTCAGTGAGACTGCATATGTAGAGACTGTGACTGTAAGCCAACTTACTTTTCAGTTGTAGCACGACTTTACACACCAAAAACAACCAAACCCAGTGCCGTCGAGTCGATTCCAACTCATAGTGACGCTACAGGACAGAGTAGAACTGCCCCATAGTTTCCAAGGAGCGCCTGGTGGATTTGAACTGCTGACCCTTTGGTTAGCAGCTGTAGCATTTAACCACTACGTCACCAGGGTTTCCAACTTTAGATAAGCATCTTATTTTGGTTCTTTTACATACAAATTGTCCTTATTACACATTTGTATCCTGAAGTGTTTTTTAATCAACTATATTTTGAAAGTTTGTATACTTTTTCACATAATCGTTCTCATTGTAGAAAATCTGATTTTAACGGGAAATTATATGGAAAAGCAAAAAATCACTCAGTATCCCACCAGTCTTGTTTTGGGTATTTCCTTTTAGCCGCCTTTGTAATGGAAAGCAATGTCTTTTGTTCTGTGTTGATCAAATCTCATATTGTATGTGTAGTGCTGTACGGAACATTTTTCCATTGCTTCTCTCATTTATCCTCCACGACTGTTTTAGTCATCTAGTGCTGCTATAATAAATACCACAAGTGGATGGCTTTAACAAAGAGAAGTTTATTTTCTCACAGTAAAGTAGGCTAAAAGTCCAAATTCAGGGTGTCATCTCCAGAGGAAGGCTTTCTCTCTTTGTTGGCCTTCTCATCAATCTTCTGCCAGACTAGGAGCTTCTCTGCGCAGGTACCCCAGGTCCAAAGGATGCGCTCTGCTCCCAGCACTGCTTTCTTGGTGGTATGAGGTCCCCCATTTCTCTGCTCTCTTATATTTCAAGAGATTGCTTCAAGACACAATCCAATCTTGTAGATTGAGTCCTCCCTGACTAACACAACTGCTGCCCATCCTCCCTCATTAACATCACAGAGGCAGGATTTACAGCATATAGGAAAATCACACAATACTGGGAATCATGGCCCAGCCAAACTGATACACACATTTTTGGGGGGACATAACTCAATCCATAGTGAAGACTTTTAAACGATCCTTGGTTTACTGATGAGGAAGCCAAAACTCTCACAAAAATGCACCTTGCAAGTAGTACTGTGTGAAGCAGGGGTTCCCTGGAAGGAGGGTTCCTCTTCTGGGTTCATATGGACCCACAGCATAACCTAGCAGCAATGGAACTTCTGTCCAGCACAGGCCCAGAACCTGTATTTTGAGAGAGTCCTGCTTTTGGTAATTCTGTGGTACTTGGAGTGTCTACCAGTCCAGGAGCTGAGGCTGCAATTACTGGGCTGGACTGGACTGACAACTACTGCTCCACCTGGGGTGCATACCTGCTGTGGGGCCTGGTCATTTACTCAAAGCCACTGCCCGATGCTGAACTGGGAGCTTCCTCCATTACACCTTACGTAAGGAGCCTGTGAGATGGTGGTCCCAGGTAACAAAAGAATTCATATTAGGCCTCCCTTTGGCCCAGTAATTCTTTCAAAATCATGGAAATCCCTGGGCACAATAATGTCTGCTGATCCTGCCCATTGCCACTGAGTTGATTCCAACTTAGAGCGACACTACAGGACAGAGTAGAACTGCCTCATAGGGAGACAGACGGCCACAGCTTTCTCCCACAGAGCGGCTGGTAGGTTTGAACTGCCGACCTTTCGGTTAGCAGACAGGTGCTTATCCACTGCGCCACCAGGGCTTCTTCCACTGATCCTAGTGATTGTGGAAATACTGAAGTCTGGAAACAGTGTCAGTGTATAACACGAAGGGAGTTTTCAATAAATGCCTGGCTGCACATCACAAAATATTACTGTCAGGAAATAAATTTCTTGAGAAAAAGTTTACCCACTGTAGGAGAGGCAGCCATAGCTTACTGTTGTTTGAAAGAAAGGCAGGGTATGAAACAGTAAGGGTAACAGTTATATTAAACACATATATGCAGAAAAACCAGCTTGTAGAGGAGCCTAGAACATTAACAGGGATTCTCTTGGAAAGGCAAGACTGATTTCTGAAGTCACTTTGCATCGCTCTAATTTGCAGTTTTCTTCATTGTTCATTCTTTAATTTTTTTAGTAAATTACTTTTGCAATGCACAGTAGTAAGAGTTTCGAAAATGAAGTCATATAACCAGTACCACGATGACTACAGAAGAGTTCTCTTCCCTCTAAAAATATTCTTTTTTAATCAAACCTTCCTGGCAACTGTCCCTATACATGTCATTCACTATGTTGCTTTTAAATTCTGGCTCCTGTTATTTAGTAATGAATTTGAGATTCAGCTACATTGATAAGTATATCAAGTTTGTTTCTTTTGTTGCTTGGTAGTACTCCATTGTATACACATAT
The DNA here is from genome assembly GCF_024166365.1 of Elephas maximus indicus. Classification (NCBI taxonomy): domain Eukaryota; kingdom Metazoa; phylum Chordata; class Mammalia; order Proboscidea; family Elephantidae; genus Elephas; species Elephas maximus. Next base: position 14,288,292 of record NC_064821.1, read on the forward strand.
CTGTTGGTGTATTCAACAGTGGAAGAACATTTGAGTTTTTTCCTGTTTTATGAATAAAACAGCTATAAAACATTCAAGCGTGGATTTTTGTATGTGTCTGAACATAATGTTTTAGTTTTCTCACGTATATTCTTATGAGTGGGATTGCTGTGCCATACGGAAAGTTTATGTCTACCTTTATTAGAAACTACCAATCTTATCTTTCCCACGTTCCCTCTTTTTTTAGAATATTTTATTTTTGGTGAAAATGTACACAGCACTCCGTTTCAACATTTTCTACATGTATAATTCAGTGATATTAGTTACTTTCTGCATGTTGTATCACCATTCTATCACTACCCAAACTGTTTCACCACCAGTAACATTGGGTTATTGCCCTCTGAACAGCTCATCTGTGCTCCGAGTTACTGTTTTCAATCTGATCTCATATAGATAACTGTTTAAGAGTGCAGTGTGGAGGCAGGGCCAAGATGGTGGAGTAGTCTGACGCTTCCTGTGGTCCCTCTTACAACAAAGACCCGAAAAAACAAGTGAGTCAATTACATTTGACAATCTAGGAGCCCTGAAGATCAAAGACAAAGTTGAGGAGTCAGACTGAGCATCGAGGGAGGCAGAGACAACAAGGATTTGCAGGATCTGACCTGGATGGCACCCTGCCAGCTGGATCGGCCAGCATGCGTGGGCTGAGGCAAGCAGCAGCACTCAGGATGTGTTTTCCACTGGGAGAAACCAAGCAGTGGAGAGTCTCCTCAAGCCTCTGGAACCATGGAGAAGCAGCTCTGAATTGGCGAAATGTAAGTACAGACATCTACCCTACCACGCGGAACAAAAAAACCTTCAGCCCTTCGGGAAGTACCTCTCTCTCATTTTCCTGCCCCCTCCCTGCTCTGCTCCAGGTCCTGGTCTGGCTTCAGTGATTGCTGCACCCCCTAGGCCGGAAGTAGGACCCATCACATGCCCCGAGACGTTCTCCTGGCTTTGGAGAAGGGAACAAATTAACAGGAGAAAATAATGTGCCAGCTCCCCTAAGCTGGGAACTCAGGGCAGGCACAGCCCCGTTGCCTAAGCGCAGGAACAGGGTATCCACAGATTTTGAATGCCTTTCACCCCTGCGTATACCTGTGTGTGCCCATTTCAACAGTGTAGGCGCTCATTAGCACAGTACGACAGGGTATATACCTGAAGCCTATTTTCAGCTGCAACAGCTGTAAGGGGAAGTGGCAGATTCGTGATATTTGATTCCGCTCTGCCCACTAAGCAGGGTCCTCACCCACATCAGGGGCTTGAGGACTGGTGGCTCCACTCACTCCACCTAACCACCCATGACGGGTCCAAGAATAAGTGGTATCTCCCGGTCCTTACAGCCAACAGCATTGAGTGCCCAAAGTGTGGCTGCAAAACCCACCCACCTACGCGCTCTAGGGACAAGGACATGCCTTCCACTCAGGGACTCAGGCAGCCATCAGCCCCCTGCTTTGCTCAGCACATAACTCCCTACTGCAGCCAGATACCTGCCTTCTCCAATCACCCCTGCCCATCTAGGACTGTAAATGACAGCCTGCACCACACACTCAGTGACTGACTACCTGGATACCACAGCTGAATCTACACAAGAAAAGTTAATGGACTCTTGGGCTCACATACCTAGTAACAGCTCAAACCACCTGGTGACAGGATGTGACAGTTTCAAAGATGCCAATAATCAAAGTAGCTCACACGACCAGACTATTTGGTCATATCAAAACAAGAAACTAGGACACAGTAAGCAAACATAAAATAAATAAATATAATAACTTACTGATGGCTCAGTGACAACAGTCAATATCAAATCACATAAGGAGGCACACCATGATGGCTTCAGCAAGCGACCAAAACAAAGAACCAAGAAACCTCTCAGAGGAAGAAAACTGCTTGGAATTACCAGAAGTGGAATTCAAAAGATTAATATGCAGAGCTCTTCAAGAGATCGGGAAGGAGATAGACAAAACACAGACCATACAAAGGGACACACAAAGCAACAGAGGAACTTAAGAAGGCTACACAAGAGCATAATGACAAACTTAACAGGCTGCAAGAATCCCCAGACAGCAAACAAATCCAAAAGATTAACAATAAAATTTCAGAATTAGACAACAGAATACCATAGCAGAACTGAGGCAATGGAAGTCAGCATTACTGAGATTGAAGAGGAGGCACTTGACATGGCCTTAACTGAGGAAAAATCAGATAAAAGAATCTTAAAAAATGAAAAAAAAATCCTAAAAATTATGTCAGACTCTTATCAAGAGGAATAACCTACAAGTGACCTGGGGTACTGGAACGGGGCGGGGGGGGGGGCGGGGGGTGGATAACAGAAAATAGAATTGTTGAGGATTTGTTGGCAGAAAACTTCTTTGATACCATGGAAGTTGAGAAGATATCTATCCAAGAAGCTCATCGAACTCTACACAGGGTAGATCCCAAAAGAAAGGCACCAAGACATAATCAAACTTGCCAAAACCAAAGACAAAGAACAATATTAAGAGTGGCTAGGAATACACTAAAAGTCATATACAAAGGAGATTCAAGAGGCCTAAGCTTTGACTACTCAGCAGAAACCATGCAGGCAAGAAGACAATGGGATGACATATATAAAGGCTTGAAGGAAAAAAACTGCCAGCCAAGAATTATATATCCAGCAAAACTGTCTCTCAAATATAATGGTGAAATTAGGACATTTCCAGATAAAAGAGTGCAATTTTTAAGACAAACATTCTTTACAAATTGAGCAAAACTGTTACTTGGTTTAAAGATGACCTCAGGAGATTGCTTCAGTTCAAAGTTTAAAGATTATCTCAAGGCGATACATTTGGGGGTTCCTCTAGTCTCCATTAGCTGGTCTTGCAAAATTCTATCATGTGATCTCAAGCATCATTTCTGTCACCGAGGCCATATTTTCCAACTACCGATCCTTTTTTCTTTCCAACTTTCACATTCCAATCACCAGTAATTATCAATACATCCTGGCTGAATGATCAATTTCAGATTGCAGAAGTTGGCAAAAATCTTCAATTTCTTCATCTTTAGCATTAGTGCTTGTGCATAAATTTGAATAACTGTTGTATTAACTGGTCTTCTTTGTAGGAAGCTGTCCCCTAATGTTGTGGCTTAGAGTGACTCAGAGCTCTCTGAAAGCAGAATTACTTTGGTAGCTGTTGAGGCTTTGAGGGGTAAATTAACCTCTGTCTAGACAAAATTGAGCACCAATCCTAGGACAAATTAAAGATAAAACAAATCCAGACAAAATGAAAGAGAAAGTAATCCTCAATAAAGCTTGGAGAACTCTACACACAGAGAGCGGAGTTTGGGTCCAAGAGGGGGCTTACCTGAGGAGGCTCCCAAGGAGATCTAGGGAAGTGAAGAGCCAAGAGGCTCCTACTGCTACTGGCACCCAAGTTATTGAGCCTTCCAGGGTCACTTCAACAGCTCTCCTTCAGATCTCGCTTCTGACACCAAGAAATGTGCAACAAAAATGGCAGAGTCCAGTTGAAATTAAAAGGAAAGAGCTTTTATTGAAAGACAAAGCAATTTGCAAATTGGTAATCACAAGGTCCAGAGGATTCTGAAGTGATCAAAGGAGGAGACAGTTCAGAGAGATTTTATCATACGAGTAACTTCAATGAAAATTTAATGATTAGTTGACATTTAGGTAATAGTTACAAAATTGGTGAGGGTGCATCTGACTGGCAGGATAGATTACATATGTTTCTAAAATTGCTTTTTAAAGTTATGAAATAATCATTAAATTGGGTACATCTGGCCTTGAAGCAATTGTGAGATCCTCCGTGACCACAGGGAGGACACCTGTAATTCTAAAGTTCATCTTGAGTAAGCATCTGTTCTGAGCGTTGTTTTGGTCCCAGTGTCCTGAACAAGGTGTATTCTTAAGCAAGCTAAGCCTTTAAGCAAACAAAATCTCATTCTTAAAACTGTCTACTAAGTAATTTTCTTAGGGTACGGTGAAGCGCTGCAGAAATGAGAAGCTGCATTCTTAAAACAGAATACTTTTGATCCAAAATGGAATTTTAGACTCAGACTTTAGTATGGCGACCATCTCATGTTGGGAGCCCTAAATTAATCTGGGGTGCTCTTACTCAATGTTCATTGATAGAAGCAGGGATTTCTGGATAAATGGTTACTTTCAGGTTTGGAACCAGGTGATATGGGAAGACCCAGTAAGCAACTTAAAATGGCCACCCATGGCCAAATCTAGGAGAATTTAAACATCAAAACAAACGGCAACAATTAATTATACCAAAAACCAAATCTGTTGCCTTCCAGTTGATTCCAACTCACAGTGACCCTACAGTACATAGTAGAATTGTCCCTTAGGATTTCCAAGGAGCGGCTGGTGGATTCAAACTGCTGACCTTTTGGCTAGCAGCTGAGCTCTTAACAACTGCACCACCAGGGCTCCAATTATAGTGAATGAAAAAAAAATCCAAGAATACACTGTGATACTCCAAAGATTAAAAAAAAAAAAAAAAAGCACAGAATGCATGGGGAAGCAATGTTCTTGTTTTTAGAGGGCTACCAATTAAAGAATGGAGAAGAAATTAGAGAAAAGGCCACCATTTTGTAACTTCTCCCATGTAAAATGATTTAGGCCAAGATCAACAAGTGATGTTAATTGGGTGAAAGGCTGTTGGAAGACAGATTATTCCCCCGTTGAGAAAGTATCATCCATAGATGACTAAAAAGAGATCCACAGATGACTGTACAAAGAGAGATCGGCAGCCACCACCTTGACCAAACACCTAAAAACAAACACCTAGCATCACTAATAGTGGGATAACCCGTGTTATGTGATGCACACACCAGCATATGTGAAATTTCAATCCTCTAGACCTGCACAATCTAACACAGTAACTAACAGCGTAGTGTGGCTATTGAGAACATGAACTGTGGATAGTGCAAACGAGGAAACTGGATTCTTAATTTTATGTAATTTTAATTTCAGTTTAACAATAAACGACTCAATTTTTGGAAACTTAAGTTTGGCATAACCTGGGTTTGTAACTGTATTTTTTCAACAGGAAATTTTATGAAATGTAAAGAGCCATCAAGATGTCCAATTAAATTTTGGCGTCCACATTGAGCTCTGCTGCTTCTGGATTCTGGAAGATTTAGTACAAAAGGAAAGAAATGCAAAATGTCTCATAAATAATTTTATATACATGACTTTGTTCATTTTGTTTATGTTTTTAACTTCATTAAAAATGTATATATTGATAATAATTGGATACAGTGGATTAAACAAGATACATCATCCCAAATTTAAACATTTCCATTTTTACTTTTCTAATATGGCTACTAAAATGTTTGAAATTATTATCTGTGGCTTGCATTGCAATTACATTAGAACTGTTACACACCCAAGGTCTACTTTACAAGAAGTAACGTATGCAAACTGATTAAACAAAACCATGAGAAAACAACCGTCACAACGCTTAACATTTTACCAGACAACCCATCTCCAATAATTAAGAGTCAGTATTATTAAAAACAAAACTACTATGAAAACAGATTAAAAGAACCCTTGGTCCCCATTCGATGATAGCCTTAGGACTTTTTATCCACCATTCAGCCCCCACCCCCATGTCCTTCCCCATTTTACTGCCCCATTAGCACCCATCTGCTGGTGGTTCCTCATATTGCTTCCTCTTAGTACATGATTGCCAACAATATGATGCCGCTTCTTGATAAAAACACTAGACAAGTTAGAAGGGGAATTCATCAATATAATTAAGGGTATTTATGAAAAACCCACAGCAAACATCATATTCAATGGAGACAATTGAGAGCTTTCACCTTAAGACAGGAAACAAGACAAAAGTGCCTGCTCTCACCACTGTTATTCCATATTATAGTAGAAATCCAGACAGAACAATAAGGCAAGAAAAAAAAGTAAAAAGGATCCAAATCAGGAAGGGAGAAGGTATACATAGGATTTTCCTATATACACGAAATCTATATATACAGGAAATCCTATGTATAGAAAATCCAAAAGAAGGCTTCTAGAGCTAAAAGAGGAATTCAGGAAGTTTTTGTGTACAAGGTCAACACTCAAAAATCAGTTGGGTTTCTATACAACAGCAGTGAACAATGTGAAAAGGAAATTAACAATTCCATTTACAGTACCATCTAAAAGAATAAAATGCCTAGGAATAAATTTAACGAGGGATGTGAAAGACTTAGGGAAATACTGGTGGCATAGTGGTTAAATGCTACAGCTGATAACCAAAAGGTGGCAATTCAGACCCGCCAGGTGCTCCTTGGAAACCCTATGCGGCAGTTCTACTCTGTCCTGTAGGGTTGCTATGACTCGGAATCAACTTGACGGCAACGGGTTTTGCAGGTGAAAGATTTATACAAGGAAAATTACAAAACTCTGCTGAAAGAGATTAAATAAAATATAAATAAATGCAAACACACTCTGTGTGTGGCAGATTTAATGTTGTTAAGATGACAATATTATTTAAAGCAATCTTTGGATTCAATGCAGTCCAATCAAAATTCCATCAGCCTTCCTTGGAGAAACAGAAAAATCAATCCTCAATGTTATATGGGATGGCAAGAAGCCATTAGAGCAATTCTGAAGAACAAAGTAGGAGGACTCACACTTAGTGATCAAAATGTACTTTAGAGCTACAGCAATCAAAACAGGTACTGGTAAAATGATAGACACATAGACCATAAACACAAACTACGCACGTGGACCTCACCAGATCGAACACACAGGAATCAAGGTACCTATATCTATGGAAAGAGATGATAGAGAAGCTCAGTAGCATCGATCATAACAAAGTCCAGGGCTGAATGTGGAACAGACCATCAATTGCTCATATGCAAGTTCAGGTTGAAGCTGAAGAAAATGAGAACAAGTCCATGAGAGCCAAAATACAACCTTGAGGCTGTCTCACCTGAATTTGGAGAGCACCTCAAGAATGGATTTGACGCACTGAGCACTAATGCCTGAAGACAGACGAATTGTGGGATGACATCAAGGACATCATACATGAAAAAACAAAAGGTCATTAAAAAGACAGGAAAGAAAAGACCAAAATGGATGTGAGAAGGGACTCTGAAACTTGCTCTTGAATGCAGAGTAGCTAAAGCAAATGGAAGAAATGATGACGTGAAAGAGCTGAACAGATGATTTCAAAGGGCAGCTCAAAATGACAAAGTATTACAATGAAATGTACAAAGACCTGGAGTTACAAAACCAAAAGGGAAGAACATGCTCAGCATTTCTCAAGCTGAAAAAATTTAAGCCTCAAGTTGCAACACTGAAGGATTCTATGGACAAAATATTGAAAGGCACAAGAAGCATCAAAAGAAGATGGAAGGAATACAAAAAGTCACTGCAGCAAAAAGAATTGGTTGACATTCAGCCATTTCAGGGGGTAGCATATAGTCAAGAACAGACAGTACTGAAGGAAGAAGTCCAAGGTGCACTGAAGGTATTGGCGAAAAACAAGCCTCCAGGAATTGACAGAATACCAACTGAGATGTTTCAACAAATGCATGCAGGCTGGAGGTGCTCACTCGTCCTATGTCATGAAATTTGGAAGACAGCTACCTGGCCAACCGACTGGAGGAGATCCATATTTGTGCCCATTTCAAAGAAAAGTGATCCAATAGAATGCAGAAAATTATCAAACGATATTATTAATATCACACACAAGTAAATTTTTGCTGAAGATAATTCAAAAATGGTTGCAGCAGTACACTGAGAGGGAACTGCCAGAAATTTAAGCTGGATTCAGAAGAGGATGTGGAATGAAGGATCTTACTGCTGTCAGATGGATCTTGGCTGAAAACAGAGAATACCAGAAAGATGTTTATCTGTGTTTTACTGACTATGCAAAGGCATTTGACTGTGTGAATCATAACAAATTATGGATAACATTGGGAAGAATGGGAATTCTAGAGCACTTAATTGTGCTCATAGGGAACCTGTACATAGACCAATAAGCAGTTGTTCAAACAGAACAAGAGGATAGCAGGGTTTAAAATCAGGAAAGATGTGTGTGAGGGTTGTATCCTTTCACCATACTTATTCAATGAGTAGAGTATGCTGAGCAAATAATCCAAGAAGCTGGACTATATGTAGAACGCAGCATTAGGATTGGAGGAAGACTCATTATCAACCAGTAATATGCAGATGACACAATGTTGCTTGCTGAGATGGACTGACACAATGACTGCAATAATGGGGCTCAACCACAGCAATGTTTGTGAGGATGGTGCAGGACAGGGCAGTGTTTCGTTCTGTTGTACATAGGGTTGCTGTAAGTCGGAACTGACTCGATGGCACCTAACAACAACATAACCAATAAGGGTCTAATATCCAAGTTTTAGGTAAAACCTCTACAACTTAACAATAAAAAATATCCCAATAAAAAAATGGGCAAATGACTTTAACAGACATTTCACCAAAGAGGATATTCAAATGACCGACAAGCACATGAAAAGATCCTCAACGTCATTCATCATTAAAGAAAAGCAAATCAAAACCATAATGAGATAACACCTCACTCCCACTAGGATGGCAAAGATTAAAAAAATGAAAAATATTGTCTATGTGGAAAAATTGGAACCCCTATTTATTGTTGGTGGGAATGCAAAATGGTATAGCTGCTGTGAAAACAGTTTGGTAGTTCCTCAAAGAGTTGAACATAGAACTACTATAACCAAACCAGACCCACTGCTGTTGAGTCGATTCCGACCTTGGCTGGTGGATATGAACTGCCGACCTTGTGGTTATCAGCCATATCACTTAACTACTGGACCACCATGACCAAGCAAGTGTATTCCTGAATATATACCCAGGAGACTTGAAAGAAGTGATGCAGACACAAGTACACCAGTGTTCATTTCAGCACTGTTCACAATAACCAAAAGATGGAAACAACCTAAATGTCCATCAACGGATGAATGGTAAAACAAAATGGGACACATAAATACAATGAAATATTACTCAGTCATAAAGAGAAATGAAGTCCTCAAACATGCTACAACATGGATTAACCTTGAAAACATTTGAGTGAAGTAAGTCAAACACAAAAGGACAAATAGCGCGTGATCTCACTTATATGAAATAAGAGGGATAGGGAAATATATAAAAATAGAGACCAAAGTCTATTATTGGTTACCACAGGCAGGAGGGATGAGGTAAGGGGGAGTCATTGTTTAGGAAACAGGGAGTTTCTGATTATGGTGATGGGAAATTTGACAATGATTATGGGTGATGTTTGCACAACATTAATATAACTGCCATCGCTAAACTGCAAACCTAAAAAATGATGAAATGGAAAATGTTATAGATATTTTTAAATAATAATTTCAAAAACAGGAAAAGGAAAAACCTGAAAAAAAAAAAAACAGTGAGATATCACTTTACCCCCACTAGGATGGCTAAGATTATAAAAATGGAAAACAAGAAATGTTAGTGACAGTAAGGAGAAATTGGAACCCTCTTCTACTGCTGGTGGCAATGTAAAATGGCAGAGGTACTGTGAAAACAGTCTGACAGTTCCTCAAATAGTTAAACATAGAACCACCTAGGTATATACTCAAGAGATTTGAAAGCAGCAACACAAACACAGGTACACCAATGTTCCTTGCAGCACTGTTCACAATAACCACAAGGTGGAAACAACCTAAATGTTCCTCAGCGGATGAATGATTAAACAAAATGGGGTACATACGTACCTTGGAATACTACTCAGCCATAAAGAGAAATGAAGACCTGACACACCCTACAACATGGATGAACCTGAAAAACATTGTGCTGAATAAAGTCAATCACAAAAGGACAAATACTGTATGATCTCACTTAGATGAAATAACTAGAACAGGCTAAGTGTAGAGATCAAAGAGGAAGAGGGGAAGGTGTCACTGTTTAGGAAGCACTGAGTTATTTTTCTGGTGATGGAAACTTTGGCAATGGATGGGTATTGGTGATGTTTGTCCAACATGATTGATACAACTGTTATCACTGAATTACACACATGAAAAATGTTCACTTGGCAAACATTGTTTATACGTGGTTTTATAACAACAAAAAGAAAAAAAACTGCAGGTGAATGTAGCATTTAAAGCAGATGAAAGAGATCAAAAAATAGAAAGGCAACGTCCAAATCTTGTTTGGATCCTAGCCTGAAAAAACCTGACAACTATATGGATACTTCTGTAGAACTGGAGAGATTTTCTTTCCTAATGTGGGACAATAGAAAATTCAGGGTTTTTGTTTTTTGGGGCGGGTAGGAGATTGTCCTTCTGAGGAGGTGCACGCTGAAGATTCAAGGGTGAAGAAAACGTCTGCAATTAAGCATTATACAATTCCTTGCAATAACGTATTTTTATATATGGATAGATGAGGCAAGATCTTAACAGTTGGTGAGTCAAGATCAAGGGTTATGGGTGCTCCTTTTACTGGAACTACCAATTTTCTTTAGATAAGAAATTCAAAATAAACTAATGGGAGAAATTCCATCTGTCAAAACTCATCTTGTTTGTAGTAAACTCAAATCCAACTAATGCCCATAAAATAAAAAAGCCTGTATGGTCTTTCTTCTTAAAAACCAAACCCGTTGCCGTCAAGTCGATTCCGACTCATAGTGACCCTACAGGAAACCCTGGTGGCATAGTGGTTAAGTGCTACCTACAGCTGCTAACCAAAAGGTTGGCAGTTCGAATCTACCAGGTGTTCCTTGGAAACTCCATGGGGCAGTTCTACTCTGTCTTTATTCTTAAAGGCTCCCAAATTTTAAAGCTGTGAAGGATTTTCAGGGCTCTGAAATAGGTGAGGTGGAGATGACACGAAAACAGAGGTGAGCAGACCTTTTCTTTGTGGTAAATTTGTATTTCTCTTCATTTCACTCATGGATTTATTTACATTAGAAGGGGTTCCTAATATCCTGAAAAAGTTTACCCTTCCATCTGAATATAATTTATCAAATGTCAATAAACTATGTGTCAGAATCACCAGGAAAAAGAGGACAGGACAAGGCTGGGGCTAGTGTCTCCTTGACACCAAGGTGACAATGGTTTTTCCTTCTGCAGAAAGGGCACAAATGTTGCTTTGAAGGCTTTGGGAAAATGAAGCCCAGCAGATCAAAAGTCACCACCTGCATTAACCAACCCACTTCATCTTCGGGAACCAAGCCCAAGGTAGCATCCCTAATACCAGCAGTTCCTGATGAGCTGCAGGCTGGGCAGGTACAGGCAAAAAGAGCCCCTTAGAGGAGGGGCTGCTGCTCTTTAATGCCCACTGAGGCTGGAACAACCAGGAACTGACAAAGAACTAGTGACCTTTGACCCTGGATTACCACCTCTGGACCCTCCTCCTCTCACAGGTTGACATGTGGACTCTGCCTGCTACATAGAGAAAACTTACTTCAGCCATGGGTGTGGAAGGAGTGAGTGGTAAGAGGACTACCAACTGACCCGTTAGCTCAGATATGTGCATCGACACCAGATTCCAAACCAGAAACAGTAAAGGCTGGCACCTCAGGAATTGTGATGAGAAGCAATGGCCACTTTCTCTGACTGAGACCTGAGAAACACTATTTTCCTTCCACAAAACACTCGGTTAGGCTCAGATGAGGCTGACAGTGAAGGCATAGAAAGGAACCCTATACATGTGGTCTGTGGTCTAATCGAGATTGCTACAGGCCACATCCTTCCCTCAGCAAATGTGGGACTGCCTATTAGATGAGCCACCAACCTCAACATCTTTCCCTGATGCTAGTGGCAAAAAGAACTGTGCTAGGTAAGCAGTCTCTCTAGATCCCACCAGCAAATGGAATTATACATTGCTGGTGGGAACATAAAATGGCACAGCCTCATTAAAGAAAACAGATTGACAGTTTCTTACAAAGTTAAACATACACCTACCATAAGACAGCTATCCTACTCCCAAGGAAATATACAAGACAAACAAAAACTTTATGTTCACATAAAAAACTGTGAAGAAAGTTTATTTCAGCTTCATTTGTAACAGCTGGAAACCCAATGTCCTCCAAAGCATGAATACACAAACCGTGGCATGTCTATACGATGGGATACTACACAACAATAAAAAGGAATAAACTATTGATGCATTCATCAATATGGATGACTCTTAAATGTATTATGCTAAGTGAAAGCAGCCAGAATTTCTTTAAAAAAAAAAAAAAGGCCTACACAGTGAATCATATATATAGGAACAGTTGCCAGGGATTCACAGACGGGAAGGTCTGACAAAAAAGGGGCAATATGAGGAAGGTCTTGGAGGGAAAAGCTCTACTGCTCTGTACTTAAATTGTGCTACTGATTATAAGACAATGCATTTTAACCTCGTATAACTATACATTTCAAACATGAATTAATGTTTTTAAATTTTAAAAATGAGGTTAAGATTTTTATAAGCAATGAATAATGAATGTAAAAAAATTGAAAATTAGGGAGAAGCAAAATGAGAAATCAATCACAATCTTACCTTCAAAGGAGAATCCCTGTAAGTGTTCTAGAGGCTGTTTTGTCAGCATTTATAAAATGTAAAACACATATATGTAAATGTGTGACAAACTATCATGATCAGGGACACACTATTTTATACCCTGCCTTTAAGACTGCGTCTCCTGTGGTTCACACTTTTCTGGAAATAATATTTAGTGGCAGTTCAATGTTCTGATGTATGGTCAAGGATTTATTGAATTCCCTTTCTGGTGGACACCAAATTTCATGGTTTCCACTATTTATCACTACTATCAGCAGGTACCATCATGGTGCCCTTGGGTTTTCCATAGGACGATTCTACAAGGGGAACTGCTGGGTCAAGAGAAGGTCTAATTTGAAGGCTTCTGCTACTGCAATGACCATTTCCCAGGCTGCTTCCCTGAGGAGTTAGTGAGGCAGCTCCCAATTCATTATGGGGCACAGTGATACTGGATAAACCTCCAGCATGAACAGCCCCTTGTCTGTCCACACTAACACAGGAACCCTAGCTGGGCTCCCACCTTCTCCAGGTCCTGCGGTAGCTGCGTACACCAGGTGGCATGGCAGCCACTATTGCTGCTCAGCCCAGCAACTGCAGCTTCAACTGCTGGCCTGGCATGCACTCTGGAACTGCTAACCCAGTGTCTGGTCTATCTTGCCGAATGTTTAATGAGGACTTAGAAATAATGTGTCCTCTGCCTTTGTTGGAGTATCCAATAAATGTTAATTAGGTCAAGATGGCTGATGGTGTTATTCAGATCTTCTATTTGCTTACAGACTTCCATATTCTTGTGAATTTCTATTTCGTTTACCAGTTTTTCCTTCATATATATTGTTGCTAGGTGTATACACATTCCAGATTATTACATCTTCTTGTTGAATTCTTTTATTATAAAATATCCCCCTTTATCCCTTCTGATTTATAGTCTTCCCCACTTGCTAATTATAATGCTCTTTATCTGATAAAAAACCTTGGTTCCCATTACTTGCAATTTATATATTTGTTCAACCCTACTAAACATGTAGTTTCAGAAGTGCTAACCAATACCTCTCTGAGAAACGCATTTATCAACTAAAGCAATATTGCTTTGCAGTTCTTTTTGTATTAAAAAAAAAACCTTTTTGTATTAGCCTTACCAAAAAACCCATTGCCATCCAGTCACTTCTGACTCATAGCAACCCTATAGACTTACAGCTTCTAGAAAAAAAACACAATCCCCAAAGTTTTTTAGGTCAGCTCCTTTTTTCATCAACACTGTCAGGGAGATTATGTCATGCATTTGTAATAGAGTTAGGTTCATTTGTCAGTTTGTTTCCCACTCTGGACACACAACATAGTGAGTTGTTTATTGCTGAGTAGCATTCCATTGTAGTGATGTAAGAAAGTTTGTTAATTCATCCACCTGTTGAAGAACATCTTGGTTGTTTCCAGGTTTGGGCAATGATGAATAAAGCTACTATGAAAACATCATGCAGGGTTTCGTGTAAATGCAAATTTTCACCTGTGTGTTGACCTAGGCGTGGGACCACGCTGTGGTCTGATAAATGCATTTTCACAAGAAATGGCCAACCAGTTTCCAAAGTGGCTGCACCATTTTGCATTCCAATCACTGAATAAAAGTTGCTGTTGCTCAAGGAGAATGAAGAACACCAAGGTCACACGACAACTAAGAGCCCAAGAGACAGAAAGGGCCACATGAACCAGAGACCTACATCATCCTGAGACCAGAAGAACTAGTTGGTGCCCGGCCACAATCGATGACTGCCCTGACAGGGAACACAACAGAGAACCCCAAAGGGAGCAGGAGATCAGTGGGATGCAGACCCCAAATTCTCATAAAAATACCATACTTAATGGTCTGACTGAGACTAGAGGAATCCCGGCGGTCATGGTCCCCAAACCTTCTGTTGGCACAGGACAGGAACCACCCCTGAAGACAACTCATCAGACATGAAAGGGACTGGACAGTGGGTAGGAGAGAGATGCTGATGAAGAGTGAGCTAATTATATCAGGCGGACACTTGAGATTGTGTTGGCAACTCTTGTCTGGAGGGGGGATGGGAGGATAGAGAGAGTTGGAAGCTGGCAAAGTTGTCACGAAAGGAGAGACTGGAAGGGCTGACTCATTAGGGGGAGAGCAAGTGGGAGTACGGAGTAAGATGTATATAAACTTATATGTGACAGTCTGACTTGATTTGTAAACGTTCACTTGAAGCTCAATAAAAGTTAATAAAAAAAAAAAAGTTGCTGTTGCTCTACATCCTCACCAGCACTTGGGAGTCTCCATTCTTTCTTTAGTCATATTAATGGGTGGTAGAAGTATCTCAGAGCCCTGGTGGTACAGTGGTTAAGAGCTCAGCTGTTAACCAAAACCCTGGCAGTTCAAATCTACCAGCCGTTCCTTGGAAACCCTACAGGGCAGTTCTGCTCTGCCCTATGGGATCACTACGAGTTGGAATCAACTTGATGGCAATGTTTTTGTTTTGTTTTGTTTTTTCAGTGGTATCTCGCCATGGTTTGCATTTCCACTTCCCTAATGATTAACAAGGAGCCCTAGTGGCTCGGTGGTTAACCACATGGCTGCTAACTGAAAGGCTGGCGGTTCAAACCCACCAGCTGTTCCACAGGCGAAAGCTACAACAATCTGCTTCCATAAAGACTTACGGCCTTGGAAACCCTATGAGGCAGTTCTGCTCTGTCCTGTAGGGTCACTATGAGTTGGAATCCACTTGACAGAAACGAGTTGGTTAATGATAAACAACATTAAGGATATTTATGTAAGCTCATCTGCCATCCATATATATTCTTTGAGGAAGTATACAACTCTGAAATAAAAAGCTCTTGTCACATTTTCTTCTTAATTCCTCAGAAATGGCAATCACATTCCTCCCACATGGCCTTTGGCACAAATGATTTGCACTAGACTGTTAACATAAAAGGCTGATGGTTCAAACCCATCAGTAGAAGAAAGACCTGGCAATCTGCTTCTGTTTGCAGTCAAGAAGCCCTACGGTGCAGTTCTACTCTAACACACAGGGTCACCATGAGTTGCAATCAACTCAACAGGAACCAACAACAACACAACATGGTCTTTGCAGTACATAGTTCCTCTGACTGATTTTCTTTCCCTAGGAATTCCATGGTTGCCCTCTCATGATTCGGGTCTTATCACAAAGAGCCACTTTGTCAGAGAATGCCCCTTCTCCCATCTCAGTTACTTCCCATCACATTCGTGTTAAATTTTTTTCACTGAAATTATCAGAATCAGTGAAATCCACTTAAAGATAACAGAGCTGATTGCTCTTCTCATCAACTTATAAAAAGTTAAATCATGTAGATGCAACCAAATTGAACACAGTGTTACACTGACTTCTATCCATAGTGTTGCCCGTATGAAAGGCCTCAAAGAGCAAAAGCCTGTGAAGCTCTGGTTTGTGATGATGACCATGTTAATGCCCTTTTTTATGTTCTTCACTTAGGGTTCTCCCCCATGTGTCTGTCAGTTTGTTGTACTGTTGGGGCTTGCGTGTTGCTGTGATGCAAATACCAGCAGGGTCACCCATGGTGGACAGGTTTCAGATGAGCTTCCAGACTAAAAAAGGCGAAGCAGCTGCAGCAGTATACCAACAGGGAACTGCCAGAAATTCAAGCCAAATTCAGAAGAGGACATGGAACCAGGGATATCATTGCTGATATAAAATGGATCCTGGCTCAAAGCAGAGAATAACAGAAAGATGTTCAATTATTGACTATGGAAAGACATTCGACTGTGTGGATCATAACAATTTATGGATAATGTTGTAAAGAACAAGAATTCCAGAACAATTAATTGTGCTCTTGAGGAGCCTGTGCATGATCAAGAGGCAGTTACTCAAACAGAACAAGGGGATACTGTGTGGTTTAAAGTCAGGAAAAGTGTACTAGAGGGTTGTATCTTTTCACCATACTTATTCGATCTGTATGCTGAGCACCTAATCCAAGAAGCTGGACTATATGAAGAACGTGGCATCAGGATTGGAGGAAGACTCATTAACAACCTGCATTATGCAGATGACACAACCTTGCTTGTTCAAAGTGAAAAGGATTTGAAGCACTTACTAATGAAGATCAAAGAACTCAGCCTTCAGTATGGATTGCACCTCAACATAAAGAAAACAAAAGTCCTCACAACTGGACCAATAAGCAACATCATGATAAACTGAGAAAAGTTCAAAGTTGTCGAGGATTTCATTTTACTTGGATCCATAATCAACACCCGTGGAAGCGGTAGTCAAGAAATCAAGTCGCATTGCATTGGGCAAATTTGCTGTAAAAGACCTCTTGGAAGTGTTAAAAAGCAAAAATGTCACCTTGAAGACTAAGGTGTGCCTGACCCAAGCCATGGTGTTTTCAAACACCTCATATGCATACCAAAGCTGGACGATGACTAAGGAAGACTGAAGAAGAACTGACACCTTTGAGTTGTAGTGTTGATGAAGAATACTGAATACACCGTGGACTGCCAAAAGAATGAACAAATCTGTCTTGGTAGAAGTACAACCAGGATGCTCCTTAGAAGCAAGAATGGCGAGATTACATCTCACATATTTTGGACATGTTATCAGGAGGGATCAGTCCTTGGAGGAGGACATCATGCTTGGTAAAGCAGAGGGTCAGCGAAAAAGAGGAAGACCCTGGAAGAGATTGACAGACATAATGGCTGTAACAATGGGCTCAAGCATAACAGCGATTGTGAATATGGCAAAAGACGGGCCAGTGTTTCATTCTGTGAAACACAGTGTCACTATGGGTCAGAACCAACTCAACGGCACCTAACTTCAACAACAAACTTAGGGTTCTGCTGAGTAGAGTTGTGTTGTCTACTACTATAATCAGTACCATATGTGAGTATTAAAATTAATTCCAATTTTAATTTCAGTTCTTTAGTTGCAATAGACACCTTTCAGTGCCCAATTCGCTACATGGGGCTAGTGGTTATTGTGTCTTCAGTGTAGAAATAGAACATGTCCATCATCATAGGAAATACTAGGGATTAGTGCTACTCTAAATTAGACACAATCACTGATTGTCAGTATAAAATGTTCTCTGTGTGCTCTTGTGTCAGCAGTACCCAAGACCACTCTCATGCTCAACAATTTATGAAAACAACTCACAGGACCCAGAAAAGCTACTGTACTCATGGGTAAGGTTTATTATAGCAAAAGGATACAGATTAAAATTAATAAAGGGAAAACGTACATGGAGCAAAATCTGGGGGTAACAAGTGTGTATCCCAGGGTAGCTAGGGGTCCTCTCCCAGTAGAATTGCTCGGATTTAGTTTAGTTCTCCGAACAATGTGTGAGAATACATGAGAAGTGTTGCCAACCAGGAAAGGATACCTAGGCCTTGGTGTTCAGGGTTTTAATCGGGTGGTCAGTCACATAAGCATGCAGTCCTCACGTGACTAATCTACACTACCTGGATCCCCGAAAAGCAAAAACAGGCCTTCACCATAAATCACGTTTTAGCATAAACTATCTTGGTAAACTAATACAGCATGGAAAGAGGTTTCAGGCATACAAAAACACTCATCGGAATATTCCAAGGGCTCAGAGCTCAACTCCCAGGAGCAAACCGAACACCACTCCTGAAGACAAGCCTTTCTTCAGAATTTAGCGCGTTTAGCAACCCAGGCCTGGTGGGTTAACTTTTTCCTGGACAGCCTTTAAGGAGCAAGCAGCATGTCAGGCTAAAAAGGGATGATAAAGAAAGAGGTCCATATTACCTGCCCATAGGTACCACAGTCTAGCATGAAGACAATTTTAAATAATGAAAATCCTGGACATCTGAGAGTCTGTAAATGAAAAGACCTAACCTGAGGGACAGGTTAGATGGCTTGTAAGTGAAAGATATTTAAAATAAGGTTCAAAGATTTGGTAGAATTTAGCTACTAGCATGGTTGGGCCTGGTTGACGGTGTACGGAAAGGTCTGAGAGAGTACTCCAAGTGGGAGAAGTGTGTGTAAATCTGAGTCAGCAGAAAACCCAGTCTAATCCATGACCTGGGAAATGGGTGGCAGAAGCATAGAAAACAAAGGTGAATGGTGGTGCCAGACTGAGGTGGGGGGTGGGATTTTAGGGCCAGTAAATGATACCACAGCCAAAGCGATTCCACTCTGCGTTCACTGGAACAGGCCAGAATCGACAGGTCAGCAGAACAATTCGAAGCTGGGGCCGGAGTGTCGGTGATCCAAACGAAGAGAGGGTTTTTACTCTGGAGAAAGGCCACAAATGCTCTACCGGCTTTTAAAGACAGCGGTAAAGAGCCCTGGTGGCGCAGGAGTTAAAGTGATCTGCTACTAATGGAAAGGTCAGCAGCTGAGCCCACCAGCCGCTCCGCGAGAGAAAGATGTGGAAGTCTTGGAAACGCTTTGGGGCAGCTCTACTCTGTCCTATAGAGTCGCTATGAGTTGGAATCTACTCGATGGCAACTGGTGAAGTGTAAAGCACGGCAAACGAAAAGGACCGGCCAAAGGCGCCCTGACCCCACTTCCCATCCCGCCTTTTCCAGAAGGGACCTACGCTCCCGGCGGCGCCTGCACCGGCGGCCCTGACGGGCGCGGGCCCAGCCCAGAAGCCTCTCTGAGGGGCCGAGCGGCTTCTACGGGAGGAAGGTCCGGCCGACAAAGCGCGCCGCCGGACCTGGGACGGTACCCTCTGACCCGCACCTGCTCCTCCAGATCCTCCCGCTCCCTCAGGGCTCCACGTGGACTGGGCGGAAGCCGGGAGAGGCGAAAACTCAGCTCAAACCGCCGCTAAAACGCATGTGAGAAGGGCGCCGCCTGGCGAACCCGCACTTCCACTTCAGGTTCCTCCTGGGAACGTACTGGGCGGGGACTCGGAGGTTGGGGAAGATGGGTGCCTGTGCGAATTATTCCAGCTGGGAAATGCTAAGAGACGTTTTCTTGCCTTAAAGACTCAGTTGGACCCTAGGTGGCGACCAGGCTGGCGATTGTGGGGACCAAAAGGGAAGGCGGGGCTGTGGGCGGAGCTGGTGACGGGGGCTGGGTGGTAAAGTTCATTTTCTTCCAGTAGATGTTCCACTGTATTAAAAAACCCTAGTTTGTTATATTCACCATGTCTAGTCATGAGGGCAAGATTGGCTTTTTGGCTCTTTTACACCCAGAAATGAGAGTGCCTTGATTCATTTTGAGCCTAGAGCACCTGGCACTTGTAGTGCACCAATAAAGAGAGCATGGTCAACTTTAGGTATTGGCTTGAATCTTGATCCTGTCCTTGTCACATACTAGGTTTGCAACCTCTAGGACTTATACAGTGAGACAACAGAAGTTACAGAGATTGCTGAGGGTTAACTGGGTTAATGGTAACTGCGTTAATCCATGTAAAATACTGTTGGGTATTTTTAGTCGCTGTCAAGTCCACTCTGCCTCGTGGCTAACTTTTGTATAATGGAAACACTGAAGTCCTGCACTGTTTTCGTGATCGTTATGTTTGTGTCCATTGTTGTGGCTACTGGGTCAATACATCTCACTGAGGGTTTCCTCTGTTTTTTGCTGACCCTCTACTTTGCCACACATGATATCCTTTTCTAGCACCTGGTCTTTCCTGATATATAGTGAGCAGTATTTTTCACCTTAAGATAGGGAAAGAGAAAAGCAATCCTGTGAGGTAAAAAATTAGTTTATACAGAGAACTTCCAGAATGATTGCAATGTTCCGGATGTTCATGGATGACTCCAGAGCATGCTGTATAGCATATCCTAAAGAAGTGACTCAGTGAATGGGGCTCAAAAAGCCCACCATGTGTTATGAACACTACCTCTACCCGAACTCCAGGGGAGATGGGACTGGATTATGAGTTCAGTCATATGACCAGTGATTCAATCACTTATGCCTAAGAATGAAACTCCAGTAAAGACACTGGACACTGAAGCTCAAGGAGTTGATCTCATCCTGGTTGATGATAGATGTCTATGCATGGCAGCAGGGAGAGTGCAAAACATCCTTCTAACATAGGATCTCAACATTTGCAACCTCCTCAAACCTCACCCTGCGTGTCTCTTCTTTATGCTGGTCCTGATATATTTGCTATAATCTGTCATTATAAATAATGCACTTCCTGAATTGAGTCATTCTAGCAAATTATTGAACCCAGCAGGTAGGGGAACCTCTAAACTTAAGCATGTTGATTGGAAGTCTGGGTGGCCCTCAGAACCTCCAAACCTATGGTCAGTGTCTGAAGAGTTGGGCAGACCAAGAAAGCTAGAAGACCGTGCCCTTTAACTACACGATCAAACTTTGGACCAGGTGGTTAGTCACAAGAACTGCACTTGCACTTGGTGTCAGAGAAGACATTTAAAATTGGTATCATAAGTAGACAGACACAGAGACAGGAGTGTAAGACCCGGAGGGGAGGGATAGCTGGTTGAGGACCAAGAACTAAGCCTTGGTGTTGCTAGGAGCTGATTTGTCACTCAAAGAAAACCAACTTAATACAAAGCCATGCTTTGACCATTTTCCTGGTTATCCATTTATTGTTTCTGCTGCAGATCCCCCTTTTTTGCTTGCTTTGTGGTTATGGAACTGGGCCATATATTTCTTGTTGACCAGTTACCAGTGTATGGAGGACAGTGGAAGACACTGGATGAAGAAGGGACTGCCATTTCTCATGTAAATCTAACCCTAACCAAATGTTACAAGATGACAAAAAGCTCCATTTCTGCAAAGGCCAAAATCATGGCCTTGTGTTTGCTGATCATGAAGAATAGGTTGAGTCACATTTTGTAAGCAAGTAAATAGAAGAGCAGAGACTTTACCAGTTAATTTGCCCTTGAATGCTAAGAAACTTATACTCCAGTCCTCCGGAGGTTCTACTTCAAAATTTTCTCACATTGGAAGCCCTGGAAGACATGCAAGTGTGACTAATTCAAAATTTGAACTCCGACTGACCACTGAAACCTTCCAGGGTATAGGTCCCACCAAAGATTAGACTCTGAGAAGTATCTTCCACATGCAGTAAGGAGAGAAAAGGCTGCCACACTGCATTTCTGAAGCTAAAATTAGTCTTAACATCAGTGAAGCTGTAGAATAGGAAGGCTCCTGTGGTCAGGGAAGGGGTGAAGTGAGCCATCTAAGTATCTCTAATCATGACACACAACCAAAGTTCAAGTCTCCTGCACTGCAGTGGGCCAGGTTACGTATTTTAAATCCATGAAAAACCCTAACATTCATTATTACAATGTATAAATGACAAAATGTACCACTAATTGAGCAACTACAAAATGTGAAAATGTTTGCATTAAGCTTTCAACACACTAACTCGTTTATTTCTCTATTCCAAAAAAAAAAAAAAAAAAACGAAAACCCACTGCCATCGAGTTGACTCCAACTCATACCAACCCTATAGGACAGAGTAGAGCTGCCCTGTAGAGTTTCCAAGGAGCACCTGGCAGATTTGAACTGCTGATCTTTTGGTTACCAGCTGTAGCACTTAACCACTACGCGACGAGGGTATCCATTTCTCTATTAAGCAGATATTATTTCAAACAGTTCATAGCTGAGGAAAGTTACAATCAGTTAATCACATACTCAATTCTTTGTCCCCCAGGAAATACACACACAACACAAGCAAAAACTGGCAGAACCAACTTTGTCAGAATTTGGGAACCAAAGGCTTACTGCAATCAAGAGAATACAGAGTCAAGAAAACAGTGACTTCAAAAAACAATGGTAGGAAAGGTTCGTGGCATTTTCTACTTGCCCATGCCTCAACTGCTCCCTGCTTAGGTGCCACTCTTAAAGTTAAAAAATAACATGGACAAAAAGCTAAGGAAAAAGAATGTATTAACAAAATGAGAATATTGATAAAGTGATATGAATTATAAAAAGGAACCAAGGATAGATTTTGGAGCTGAAAAGTAAAATAAATAAAATGAAAACTTCACTAGAAAAGTTCAGCAGGTAGAAGGAAGAATCAGTGAGTTTAGATATAGAGCAACTGAAATTACTCAGTCCAAGGATCAGAAAGGAAAAAGAGTGAAGAAAAGTGAAGAAAGTCAGAACTTGGGGGGCACCATCAAGTGGACCAGCAAATGCTTTATGGGTGTACCCAAAAGAGAAGTGAGAGAGAAAGGAGCATAAAGGATATTTATAGAAATAATGCCTGAAACCATCCTAAATTTGATGAAAGACATGAACCTGCATATTCACAAAGGTCAATGAACTCCAAGCAAGAATAATTCAAAGAGATCCACACTGAGAGATATTATAATCAAACTGTTGAAGACCAAAGGAAAGAGAGAACCTTGAAAACAGCAAGGGAAGTGACTCATCACACACAATGGATCCTCAATAAAATTAATTGAAATCATGGAGACCTAAAAGCAGTGGGATGACATATGTAAGGTGCAGAAAGAAAAAAAAAAATGTCAACCAAGAATTCTATAACTTCCAAAACTGTCCTTCACAAGCGAGGGTGAAATTAATACATCCAGGTAAACAAAAGCATAGTGAGTTGGTTACCACTAGACCAGACTTGCCTTATAAGAATTGCTGAAGGCAGTCCTTCAGGCTAACATGAAAGAACACTCGATAGTAATGTGAAGGTGTATAAAGAAATAAAGACCTTCAGTATAGGCAACTATATGTGCAAATACAAAAGCTAACGTTGTAATTTAGGTTTGTACCTCTACTTTTTATGTCATACAAATATTTGTAATTTTTGTTACTGGAGACACAATGGATAAAGATGTAATTTGTGAGAACGAAACTTAAAGCAGAGAGAAAGAGCTACATAAAACCAAAGTTTTTGTATAATACTGAAGTAGGGAATAACTTAATTTCAATTGTTATAAATCCAGGATGTTAAATATAATTCCCATGGTAACTAAAAAGAAAACATCTAAAAAAATACCCAAGAAGAAATGAGAAGGGAAACTAAACAATGACAGAATTGAAGGGAGAAATAGTTCTACAATCACAGCGGAAATTTTAATATTCCATTTTAAATAATGGACAGAGTATCTCGATAAAAGTTCAGTAAGAAAAAGTGAAGATTTAAACAACAGTATAAAACAACGAACCTCACAGACATGTATAGAACACTTCACGCAAAAGCATCATAAACATTCTTCTCTTGTGCATATGGATCATTTGACAAGATAGACCATATAATAATTCACAAAAAAAGCCACAATATATTCAAAAAGACTGAAATTATAAACTACATCTTCTCTGACCATAATACAATGAAACTAAAAAATCCATAACAGAAAGAAAATGAGGAATTCCTTAAATACATAGAAACGAAATGACACATTATTAAATAACTGATAGGCGATAAAAAGAAACACAAGGGAAATTATAAATACTTAAACCAAAAAAAAAAAAAAAAAGTTTCCATCAAGTCAACTCTACTCGTAGCGACCCTATAGGACAGGGTCAAACTGCCCCATAGAGTTTCCAAGGAGCATCTGGTGGATTTGAACTGCCAACCTGTAGGTTAGCAGCTGTAGTACTTAACCACTATACCACCAGGGTTTCCTATAAATACAGATGTATAAATACAGAAGCAAAACTTTCCAAAATTTAGGGGATGGAGTGAAGGCAGGCCTCAGAGGGAAATTTATAGTAGTAAATGCCTAAATTACAAGAGAGAGATTTCAAATCAATGAACTAACATTACACTTAAAGAAATAGAAAAATCATAAACTAAGATCAATGGCATCAATAGGACAGAAATAAAGACTAGAGTGGAGATAAATGGAATAGAGAAATAATTGAGAGAAGCAAACATGCAAGAATTGGTTTTTTTTTTAAAGATCAGTAAAATTGGTAAACCTTTAGCTAGACTGACCAAAGAAGAGGCAAATAACTGAAATCAGAAATGAATATGGAGTCACTACTATCGATCATATAGAAATAAAAACTATAAGAGAACAGTATGAAGAATTGTATGCCAACTAAATAATCTAGATAAAATGGCATATTCTCAAAAATATACAAATTACATAAATTAAATAGAGAGAAACAGAAAATTTCTACAGAACAATAACGAAGAGATTGAATCAACATCATCCCAACCATGAAAACACCAGGACCTGATGGCTTCACTGCCGAATTCTACCAAGGATTTAAAGAAGAATTCACATCAATCCCTCTTAAACTCCTTTAAAAATAGAAAAGGAGGGAACACTTCCTAACTCATCCTATGAAACAAGTTATTACTCTGATACCAAAGCCAGTGCAGATATGACAGGAAAAAAAAGAAAAAACAGACCAATGTGTCCCCCATGAAAAGAGACACAAAAATACCCAACAAAATTCAATAGCATAGTAAAAGAATTATACGCCGTAACCAAGTGGAGTTTATCCCAGAATGCAAAGATGGTAAATATAAACTAACGTCCCACAAAATGTTGTTAGGTGCTGTTGAGTCAGTTTGGACTCACAGCGACCCTATGTACAACAGAACGAAACACTGCTGGGTCGTGCAGCATCCTCACAATCGTTGTTATACTTGAGCCCATTGTTGCAGCCACTGTGTCAATTCATCTTGCTGAGAGTCTTCCTCTTTTTTGTTGACCCTCTACTTTACCAAGCATGATGTCCTCCTCCAGGAATTGGTCCCTCCTGATAAAGTGTCTGAAGTACGTGAGACGTGGTCTTGCCATCCTTGTTTCTAAGGAGCATTTCAAGACAGATTTGTTTGTTCTTTTGGTAGTCCATGGTGTATATTCGATATTCTTCGCCAACACCACAATTTTAAGGCATCACTTCTTCTTCGATCTCCCCTATTCATCGTCCAGCTTTCTCATGTGTATGAGGCAACTGAAAACACCATGGCTTCAGTCAGGCACACCTTAGTCTCCAAGGTGACATCTTTGTTTTTCAACACTTTAAAGAGGTCTTTTGTAGCTGATTTGCACATGCAATGCGTCTTTTGATTTCTTGACTGCTGCTTCCGTGGGTGTTGGGAAATCCTTGACAAATTCAATATTTTCTCCATTTATCACGATGTTGCTTAGTGGTCCAGTTGTGAGGATTTTTGTTTTCTTTCTGTTGAGGTGTAATCCATACTGAAGGCTGTGGTCTTTGATCTTCATTAGTGAGTGCTTCAAGTCCTCTTCACTTTCAGCAAGCAAGGTTGTGTCATCTGCAAAATGCAGACTGTTAATGAGTCTTCCTCCAACACTGATCCCCTGTTCTTCTTCATATAGTCCAGCTTCTCGGATTATTTGCTCAGCATACAGATTGAGTAAGTATGGTGAAAGGATACAACCCTGGCACATACCTTTCCTGACTTTAAACCACATATTATCCCCTTGTTCAGTCTGAAGAACTGCCTTTTGATCTATGTATAGGTTCCTCATGAGCAAAATTAAGTGTTCTGGAATTCTCCTTCAAAATGTTATCCATAAATTGCTATGATCCACACAGTCGAATGCCTTTGCATAGTCAATAAAACACAGATAAACGTCTTTCTGGTATTCTCTGATTTCAGCCAGGATCCATCTGACATGAGCAAGGATATCCCTGGTACTACGTCCTCTTCTGAATCTGGCTTGAAGTTCTGGCAGTTCCCTGTAGAAATACTGTCGCAGCTACTTTTGAATGATCTTCAGCAAAATTTTACTTGCGTGTGATATTAATGAATACAGACACAAAAATACTCAACAGAATACATATTAGAAAACCCAATCCAACAGCATATTAAAAGAATTACACACCATAATCAAGGGGGGTTTATCCCAGAATGCAAGAGTGGATAAATATTAGAAAATCAATGTAATACACCAAACCAATAACAAACAAAAAAAAACATGATCATCTCAACAGATAAAGCAAAAATATTTCACAAAATCCAACACAGTTCTATAATTAGAACACTGAGCGTACTAGAATCAAAGGGAAACTTGTTAACTGAATAAGCATTCGTGAAAATCCCACAGCTCACATCATATTCAACAGTGAAAGAATGAAAGCTTTCTCCATATAATCAAGAACAAGAAAATGACACCTGTTTTCACCACTGCTATTCAAAATTGCCACCGCATGTCTGTTGTACTGTAGAGGCTTGCATATCCCTATAATACCGGAAGATATGCCACCATGGAAGTTATGGCACGGGTGACCAGCAAGGTCACCCATGGTGAACAGGTTTCAGTGGGGCTTTCAGACTAAGACAGGCTAGGAAGAAGGACCTGGTAGTCTACTTCTGAAAAAAAATTTGCCAAGAAAAGCCTTGTGAATAGCAGCTGAACGTTGTCTGATATTGTGCGGGAAGATGAGCTCCTCAGGTTAGAAGGTGCTCAAAATAACACTTGGGAAGAGCTGCTTCCTCAAAGTAGAGTTGACCTTAATGACATGGATGGAGTATAGCTTTCAGAACCTTCATTTGCTGATGTGGCATGCCTCAAAATGAGAAGAAACAGTTGTAGTCATCCATTCATAATCGGACCGTGGAATGTATGAAGTATGAATCTAGGAAAACTGGAAATCATCAAAATGAAATGGAATGCATAAATATCAATATCCTAGGTATTAGTGAGCTGAAATGGACTGTATTGGCCATTTTGAATAAACCATATGATCTACTATGCCAGGAATGACAAATTGAACAGGAATGATGTCATGTTCATCATCAAAAAGAATATTTCAAGATCTATCCTGAAGTACAATGCTGTCAGTGATAGGATAATATTCATACCCCTACAAGGAAGTCCAGTTAATACCACTGTTATTCAAATTTACACACCAACCATTAATGCCAAAGATGAGAAAATTGAAGATTTTTACCAACATCTGCAGTCTGAAATTGATCTAACATGCAATCAAGATGCATTGATAATTATAGGTGACTGGAATGCAAAAGTTGGAAACAAAGAAAAAAGATCTGTAGTTGGAAAATATGGCCTTGGTGGCAGAAATATTGCCAGATTTGCATGATAGAATTTTGCAAGACCAAAGACTTATTCATTGCAAATACCTTTTTTCCAGCAACATAAAAGCAACTATGCTCATGAACTTCACTGAATATAATACACAGGAATCCAATCAACTACATCTATAGAAAAAGAGTTGGTGGAAAAGCTCAATATCATCAGTAAGAACAAGGCCAGAGGCTGACTGCAGAACAGACCATCAATTGCTCATACGCAAGTTTAAGCTGAAGCTGAAGAAAATTAGAACAAGTCTATGGCAGCCAAATTACAACCTTGAGAACAGCCCACCTGAATTTAGAGACCATCTCAAATAGATTTGATGACTTGAACACTAATGACCAAAGGCCAGACGAGCTGTGGAATGACATCATACATGAAGAAAGCAAAAAGTCATTAAAAACACAGGAAAGAAAGAAAGGACCAAAATGGATGTCAGAAGAGACTCTGAAACTTGCTCTTGAATGTAGAGCAGCTAGCATGAATAGAAGCTGAACTTTGTCTTTTGAGAAGACAAATTAAAGTATTACAATGAAATGTGCAAACACCTGGAGTTAGAAAACTAAAAGAGAAGAACACTCTCAGCATTTCTCAAACTCAAAGAACTGAGGAAAAAAGTCAAGCCTCAAGGTGCAATTTTGAAGGATTCTATGGGCAAAATATTGAAGGATACAGGAAGCATCAAAAGAAGATGGAAGGAATATAGAGAGTCACTGTACCCAAAAGAATTAGTTGATATTCAACCATTTCAGGAGGTAGCATATGATAAAGAACGAATGGTATTGAAGGAAGAAGTCCAAGGTGCACTAAAAGCTTTGGTGAAGAACAAGGCTCCAGGAATTGACGGACTACCAACTGAGATGTTTCAACAAATGGATGCAGCACTGCAGATGTTCACTTGTCTATGCCAGGAAATCTGGAAGACAGTTACCTGGCCAACTGACTGGAAGAGATCCATATTTGTGCCGATCTCAAAGAAAAGTGATCCAACAGAATGTGGAAATTATCAAACTATGTCATTCATATCACATGCAAGTAAAATTTTGCTGAAATCATTCAAAAACGGTTGCAGGGGATACTGAATGGTTTTAAATCTGGAAAGGTATGTGCCAAGGTTGTATCCTTTCACCATATTTATTCAGTGTGTTTGCTGAGCAAATAATCCGAGATGCTGGACTATATGAAGAAGAATGTGGCATCAGGATTGGAGGAAGACTCATTAACAACCTGCATTATGCAGATGACACAACCTTCCTTGCTGAAAGTGAAGAGGACTTGAAACACTTACTGATGAAGATCAAAGACCACAGCCTTCAGTATGGATTGCACCTCAACATAAGGAAAACAAAAATCCTCACAAGTGGACCGATAAACAAGATAATGATAAATGGAGAAAAGATTGAAGTTGTCAAGGACTTCATTTTACTTGGATCCACAATCAACAACTGTGGAAGCAGCAGTCAAAAAATCAAAGGATGCATTGCATTGGGCAAATCTGCTTCAAAAGACCTCTTCAAAGTGTTAAAAAGCACAGATGTCACTTTGAGGACCAAGGTGTGCCTTACCCAAGCACGATATTTTCAGTTGTCTCATACGCAGTGTGAAAGCCGTATTATGAATAAAGAAGACCAAAGAATTGATGCCTTTGAATTATGTTGTTGGCAAAGAATACTAAATATACCATGGATTGCCAGGAGAATGAATAAGTCTGCCCTGGAAGAAGTGCAGCCAGAGTGCTCCTTGGAAGCAAGGATGGTGAGACTGTCTCTTGTACTTTGGACATTTTATCAGGAGGGATCAGTCTCTGGAGAGGGATGTCATGCTTGGTAAGGTCAGTGAAAAAAATGAAGACCCTTGATGAGATGGATTGACACAGTGGCTGCATCGATTTGGCTCAAATATAGCAACTGTTGTGTGGATGGTGCAGGACCAGGCAGTGTTTCGTTCTGTTGTACATAGGGTCACTATGTGTCAGAACCAACTCAACGGGCACCTAACAACAACAAATGATCAATGGATCAAAGATGAAGCCAAGAGAGAAACAGAAAAATACTTGGAGTCAAAGGAGAATGAAAAGCAACATACCAAAATCTATGGGATACAGCCAAGGCAGTAACTGAGGGAAATTTATAGCAATAAATACCTATGTTTAAAAAAAAACCAAAGATTTGAAATCAATAACCTGGCCTCATGTATGGTGAGTTTGTACCTTTAGAGGTGAGATACGCCCCCACTGAAATACAAGAAGAGGCTATAGAAAGGTTTTTTAAAGTTTTTGTGAAGTGTGAGTCAGCCAAAGGGCCTTGAATTAAGAAATTAAAACCTAGGGCAGAAAGGAGACCCTTTTAGAGATCCGTTTGTCATTTTGTAAATTACACAGGAGTTGTAAGAGGACAAAATTTTGTCTCTTAAAACACTGACTGTCTGGGACTGATCAGGGAGATCAAAGTTCCACGGCATGCCCCTTTCAAGAGACCAGCACTGTGTATTTTGAGAAGTGATATGTGTGCCTTGGTTACTATCAGTCTGGCACTCTGAAGGGCAGGAATGTCCTGATGAGTCTTTGTATTGTGGTCTTCGTTTATATAGATATGTGTGACCTTGATTTATATTTCAGGTATCTGTGAGGCAAGACATCCCCAGAGATTTTTAACCTGAAGACAACAACTCCCAGGCTGTGACCTAAGGATTTGTAGAAAATATGTACATGGGGCCATCTGTTGGCCAGGGCATCCAGTGCTAAGATGATTTCCTAAAGTTTGGCCAATTGTGCTGACCCCTGGGTCTCGTTCTTGATCAGGAACATCCTGATTAAGGAATGGAAAACAGCACCATTCCACCAAGCTGTATATCACGTGTGTGGGAATTGTACCATCTGTACCGTGTATGAACTCCCATTGCTGTTCAGTCAGTTAATCCCAAGGGGCCCCCCAGGTAGTCAAGGCATCTGGGGGAGGGGAGGCCTCCTCCAGTAACATGGCATCTGGCCAGGGGCTGAGGTCAGGGGAGGCCTCCCCATCCTGCAGGTTGAATATGCCAGAGAGCCCAGGTTTGGCTCCATCCTGTTTCAAGGAAGTCTTGGCCGCCATGCCAAGCTTGTGGGGTGCTGTTTCCATGATCTCAGGCATAATGGTCAGATGAGCATGCAGAGCCACAGCCTCAGGTTGTGTGAGAACCTCTGTTTCCAAGAAAGCCCAGAATGCAGTCAGCAGTTGTTGCTCTAATGGTAGGTGGCATGGGATCCAGGACAGTTTCTTGAATCAGGAACTCGCGGGCAACTTATGGCCATGATAGGTGGTCCAGAGACTCCAAGAGGCATGAAAGGAAGTTGTTAAAGCTCTACAGAGATGGATTATCTGTGGGCACTAGCTGGAGTGTCTGTGGGTTTTAATTTGGACAGGGTTTAGAGCCTTCTGTTGGAGGAGCCCCCTTCAAGGTGGCCTGCTTTGTAAACAGCAGCATCTGTGAGTTCGAGTAAACATTGTAAACGAGCAATATGTTGCCTTCAGAACTCAAAAAAGGACAAAAAGATATTGGATTTACATGTTCTTAATTAGTGTGTTAAATGCATCTCCTCAGGGGAGGCTATCGTTAATACAATGTCACACCTGCGCTCCTAGAGAAAGCGGGTGCAGTTAAAATCTTGTCTGCCAAGACTGTGCCATGGCAAGGCTGCTGAGGTGCCCCGTGTATGGTGTGGCAAAGGTGTATTGTGTCCTTTCAGAGGCAAAGGCCGAGAAGCTGTTGAAATAGGTACTGGATAGAATGTATTAGTTAAAATCATAAAAGAGAAATATTTACTGGTTGCTGATTGGATGGAGAAAAAATTTTAATAATATCAGGTATTAGGAACAGGGACCACAGCATTAAGATTTCTGTAACCCACTGTGAGGGGCCAGTTACTTCTTTCTAGGTTTATGAATGGGCAAAACTGGGTTGCTAGGCAGTGAGGATAATCACCCCTTTACTAATTAGATCATATGGTAAGTTTTAATCCTTGAAGGCCATGTTTTAACACATATTGGCCATATTATTACAACTGAGGGTCTGTGGGGTCCCATTTTGTCAAGACAATTTGTACATGTCAAGAGACTTAATTTCGTGTCATTTATTACTTATTGCATCTGAGTGTCCATGCCAACTATGGGATATTTTAGGGCAGTGAGCGCTATGACTCCAGGAAGTTTAGGCAAGGCAACAATTTCGATGATTACGATGAGGCATATTTGTTTCTTCTTCATTTTATATTCAGTAACTCCCCTAGATTATAGAGGATGCCATGTTTAAACTTAGCAAGATTCCCAGGAATAACTGTAATTTCAGTCCCAGTATTAATTCAAGATGGTTTTCAGTTGGTGTTTTTTTTGGCAGATACTGAATTTAGAAGTTACATTGTAGAGGCACAAGAGCCTATCAGCGCCTTTTTTTCTTTTGCTGTATAAATTATCTTAACAATAATAATATAATAATAAAAATATTTTCATCAATTTTGGCTGAGTGGATCAAATCATGAACTTTTGTTTTAATTTACATCATGTATAAATATGTATATATATATACATATGTCAGATTTCCTCCCCTTGTATTCAGATTTTTTTCTCTTTTATTGTCTGTTTGTCACTAGATATGCTATGGAAGGGGCTCTTTCTCTTTCTCCTGCCATATTTATAATATTCTTTTTTCTTCTAGAGAGCTTCTCATCAGTATAGTCGGGCTTATGGATCTCCCCCATGGCAATGGTTCATGGTTTAAGAACCCTGGACTTAGGTTGAGTTGAATTCCTTCCTCTGCTGGGCCACAGGGTGGCATGGGTGTTTTCCCTAGAACCCTGAGGAGTAGGCTTTTCTTGTAGCAGAGCCACAACTAGCAGAGTGGCAGGGGTGGAAGAGTGGTCACTCCAAATCCAAACTATCTTTCATCAGTCCCTGCTGCTGCTTGGCTTTTAACTTTCTTTCCTCTCTGGTTTGGGTTTTGATAAGGCTCCACATTGAGAATCTTGAGCTTCTCCTAAAACTAAATTTGCGAAAGGATTGTAAACAAGGGAGTGATTTGATCTTTTATGTATTTTTGCAAGGATATCCTGGTGAGAGCGTGGGGAATTAAATGGAGAGCGAGGTCAAGATTGATGTGGCTAAAACGCAGGCCAAAACTGAAATAGTTGGAGGAGGGGAAGAGAATGCAGTCATTGTTTTTCTGTCGTATAACTCAAACCCCAGTTCATGACAGGTTCTCTTGCTATGGATGATTCGTTTCTGGACTCTTACTTCTCTTAAATTCCTTCCTGTATTTCTACACATGATACTAACACAATTAAAAATATTTTTGTGTCTTACAACAATTATAGCAATAAGATATATACGCCAATGGAATTATAACAAACTTTGAACATTAGTATTTTTACTTGTGCTTAGAAATTTCAGCAATAAAATGTAATACTACAGAAATTTTTTAAACACACAAAAAATGATAAATATAGCAACAGGAGGCCTGTAACTGTGTAAATATTCTACTCTAAATTCAAACTACCTGTCATTAGTAGCTGCTGCCTCTTACCTTTTAACCTTTTTTTCCCTTCTCAGGTTTTCATTTAGGCTCTGCCCCTTCTCTAGAGTGGGATTTTCTTTTCCAGGATAGCCTGCTGGAACAGGAGGCTCCCTTTTCATTAATCTTTTTGAACAAAATCTTTTAATAGGTTGTATTTTTAGCCCAGTAAAATCTTACTATTTAACTCTTAAGGTTTTCAGTCTCTTGCTTGTCCCCAACCTTTTTCCCTGTAGGTGTTTTCCGAGTAAATTTCTGGTGGTCCCTCGTGGCTCTGATTATAGGCAGCTGTTTGTTTTTTCCCTCCAATTTGCGTCATCGGGGCTGAGTTCAGACTCCACTAACAATATGGCAGCAAGGTTGTCTTAGGGGCCAGGGCCTCTAGTCTGCAAGAGCAGAGAACCACCTCTTTGGCATGTTGATAGGCCTCAGTTCATCATATAGGAGCTCCGCATTTCTTTCGCAGTTTACTGATTTCCTCAGGAGGATGAGTGAACAGTAGAGACGACAGGATATTTGCAGTTTCACTTGATTGTAGTTGAGAGAGTGAGGGGGGAAAGTAGTATCAAGTGCACTGAAGTTTTAGGGGCCAGATAACATAAGACTCAATAAGCTGCATTCAGAATTTTGAATTTCTCCTAAAACTAGTGAGAATTCATGAAAGGATTGGAAACAAGGGAGTGATTTGATTCATTTTTGCAAGGATATTCTGGTTAGAGTGTGATGAATTGAATGGAGAGAAAGGTCAAGATGGAGTGGCAAGATGCAGGCCAATGTCAGGATTCCTGGAGGAAGGGAAGAGAATGTGAATATTCATTCACTGTTTGTTTTTCTGTTTTATGACTCAAGCCCCAGGTTCATGACAGAGTTTGAGATCTCATGCTTTAGATTATTCATTTCTGAACTCTCATTTCTCTTAATTCCTCCCCCAAATACTACACATAAAACTAGTAAAATAAAAATTATTTTTGAGTCTTAGAATTGCTGTGGTAATAAAATATATATGCCAATGGAATTATAACAAATTTCCAACATTACCATTTTTACTTGTGTTTAGAAATTTAGCAATAAAATTTAATACCACTGCAATTTTTTTTAACATGCAAAAATGATACATATAGCAACAGGAGACCTGTAATTGTGTAAATATTCTATTCAGAGAAGGTTGGCTTTTGAATTCTGTCTTAGTCATCCAGTGCTGCTATAACAGAAATGCCACAAGTAGATGGTTTTAACTGACAGAAATGTGTTCTCTCACAGTTTAGGAGGCCAGAAGTCTGAATTCAGGGTGCCAGCTCCAAGGGAAGGCTTTCTCTCTCTGTTGGCTCTAGGGAAGGTCCTTATCATCAATTTTCCCCTGGGTCCAGGAGCCTCTCAGCACAGTGACTCTGGTGTAAAGGGGGCACTCTGCTCCTATCTCTTATTGCTTGGTGGTAATGACATTCCTGTGGACTAAATTATGACATAAACTGGAGAGTTGATATACCTCTGAGGTAGGAGAAATAAAAAAAAGAGGTAGGAGAGTGAATGTATATTGCTGGCCTTGCCACCTGAAGGGAAACTTCTTCCAAGGGTCCTTTGAAACAAGTATGGAGAAAAAGGCATTAGCCAGATCAATAGCTGCATTCCAGGTACCAGGAGACATTAATTTGCTCCAGCTATGAAACCACATCTGGAACA